>NC_079200.1:80431509-80782343 GCF_029499605.1 Hyla sarda
GTAGCTGAAATAACATTTTTTTATATGTATTATGTATGTATTTTATATTATGTATGTATGTGCTGGCACTTTGAGGGGAAAAAAGTTGGCGTGCATTATGGTTTGGGCACTCGGGCTCAAAAAGGTTCGCCATCACTGATCTAGGTCCTCTTTTGAAGAGCATATCACAGATAATTTATATCAGATAAATGCTTGAATAATAATTTTTAATATAATGTTATCCCTGCAATCGCTCCACGCTGCAGTGGAATGACGATATAATATACAGGTATTAAGGAAATATCCATCTCCCTCACAGCAGAACAGCACTCCCTAAGTAGCACACAACCTGAACAGCATCACTAAAAGCCCAGATTATATTTTGAAGTGTACCTGTCAGATCCCCAAAAAAATATATATATCATATTACTCAGTACCTAATCCTTGTACATCTAATTTTTATTACTCATGACCCATGGACAAGCCTGATGCTGCTGCAGGACTGGTTAGTGTCCCAGTAGGTATGGGGACCCCTAGTGGTGGGATTTTCTTTATTAAATATTCAAACATTTTTAATAAACCCTATTACAAAAGGTCTTTAGTTTTCATCAGTAACAACATAGTTTGGGGATATTACAGTGTCCATTTAAGGAATCATTCTGGTACGAATGTTATATTCAAGGAGTATTCCCATCTGTGGCGCTCACTTCTCGCTGCTACCCCTTTATTGGTCCGAATGGGGGGATGAATGCCTGAGCCTGATTAAAAGTTCAGTCCGATGCTTGCCTGAATCCTCATGCTGATCTCCAGTTACAGTAGATTAGCATCACAAGTGTATGGCTGTGTATGCTATAAGCATAGGGCTGCACAGTGCTTAAAAAGCTCGCTACGCTATTTGTGTAGCATGTTTTTCAATCAACATGTTTCCATACACTAATTGGGCTCCTCCTTTACTCTGCATAAGATTAGCTATTAGCAAAGCAAACTTTGCAAGTGCCATGGCTTCCTATGCTAACAGCAAAAGACACCATGGTGCTTGCATAACATGCTGCACTAATAGCATAGCACACTTAGCTAATCTTGTGCAGAATAAATCCTTTCAATAAAAACTGTTTGTGTCTGATGTGTGATGAGTGATCCGTATATTAGTATATACAAATTACACCGCAAAATGAAAAAGTAAGCTATTAAAACTAATGCCCATGCCCTGTAGTTGTCACACTGAAGTCAATGGAGAAGCAGGATGAATGGGGCCGAGTGTTACTGTGCATGCGTTATAATGCGTGCTTCCAAAAACCCTGCCATCTGCTCCTAGACATCTTATCCCCTATCCAAAGGATAGGGGACAAGATGTCTGATCGCGGGGATCCCTGCAATCTCCATGCAGCACCCAGCGTTCTGATCGTCATGCCCCCTCCCATAGACATGAATAGAGGGGGCGTGGCATGACGTGATGTTATCACCACGGCCGCCCAAACCCAACGTACTGAAAATAACTTTCAGAATGCCGAGTACTGCATGGAGATTGTGGGGGTCCCCCAGAACCCCCACGATCAGACATCTTATCCCCTATCCTTTGGTTAGGGGATAGGATGTCTAGGGATGGAGTACCCCTTTTAATGTAGAAGACAGGGGAATCCGTATGCGTGACATTAAAGGGTATTCCAGGATTTTTTTTATTTGACTATGCAACAGGGACTGTAAAGTTAGTGTAGTTCATAATATAGTGTTTCTACCTGTGTGTGACAGTGGTCTCGCAATTCTAATGTGATTTTAGCCTCATACAAAATTACTCATGTCTCGGGATTTCCCAGGTTGTAGTGCGTTGAGATCTGACATCACTTGTCAGGCTGGGTCCACACTACGTTTTGTCCCATACGGGAGCGCATACGGCAGGAGGGAGCTAAAACCTCGCGCTCCCGTATGTGACCGTATGCGCTCCCGTATGTCATTCACTTCAATGAGCCGACCGGAGTGAAACGTTCGGTCCGGTCGGCTCATTTTTGCGCCGTATGCGCTTTTACAACCGGACCTAAAACCGTGGTTGACCACGGTTTTAGGTCCGGTTGTAAAAGCGCATACGGCGCAAAAATGAGCCGACCGGACCGAACGTTTCACTCCGGTCGGCTCATTGAAGTGAATGGCATACGGGAGCGCATACGGTCACATACGGGAGCGCGAGGTTTTAGCTCCCTCCTGCCGTATGCGCTCCCGTATGGGACAAAACGTAGTGTGGACCCAGCCTCAGTTGTGCAAAGGGAGCCAGTCCTGCTTCAGTGGGATAGAGAGATAATTTTGTAACAGCTGTAGGCACCCTAATTAGAAAACACTGATCTTTTGAGCTTATATGTGCTGCAATGGGTGGGGTGGCTGATGTGTGGGAGGGAGGAATGTAACTTCACACTTACAAGCATGGACATATGGGACGTGTAGTTTAACGGTTTAAGGACGCAGGGTTTTTCAGTTTTTGTTTTTTCCTTATCACCTTCTAAAAATAATAACACTTTCAATTTTGCACCTTAAAATCCATATGATTACTTATTTTTTGCGCCACCAATTCTACTTTGTAATCACATCAGTCATTTTACCCCAAAATCTACAGCAAAACGGAAAAGAAAATCATTGTGCGACAAAATGGAAGAAAAAACGCCATTTTGTACATTTGGGGGGTTTCCGTTTCTACGCAGTACATTTTTTGGTAGAAATGACACCTTCTCTTTATCCTGTAGGTCCATATAGTTACAATGATACCCTGCTTATATAGGTTTGATTTTGTCTTACTTCTGAAAAAAATCATAACTACATGCAGGAAAATTTATACGTTTAAAAAATTGTCCTATTCTGACCCCTATAACTTTTTTTATTTTTCCATGTACGGGGCGGAATGAGGGCTAATTTTTTGCACCGTGAGCTGAAGTTTTTATCTGTACTATTTTTGTTTTGATCTGACTTTTTGATAGCTTTTTATAAATTTTTTTATGGTATAAAAAGTGACCAAAAATACGCTACTTTGGATTTTTTTTGCGCGTACGCCATTGACCGTGCAGTTTAACAATAGATTTTTTTTTTATAGTTCGGACATTTACGCATGTGGCGATACCACATATATGTTTATTTTTATTTACACAGGTTTTTTTTATTGGGAAAAGGGGGGTGATTCAAACTTTCATTAGGGAAGGGGTTAAATGATCTTTATTAACTTTTTTTCACTTTTTTTTGCAATATTATAGCCCCTATAGGGGACTATAACATGCAGTACATTGATTCAATACACTGATCACTGCCATTGCATTGCAATGGCAGGGATCAGTGTTATCGGCGGTTGATTGCTCAAGCCTGGATTTCAGGCTTGGAGCAATTAATCACCGATCGGATGCGCAGGAGGCAGGTAAGGCATTCTCCTGTTGCATTCTAGCTGATCGGGACATTGCGATTTTACCGCGATGGTCCCGATCAGCCCGACTGAGCTGCCGGGAAGCTTTTACTTTCACTAAAAAGTTAATGCCAGACATCAGCCCGATCGGCGATGTCCGACATTAGCAACGGGTCCTGGTTGCTTATAGCAACCGAGACCCACCGAGTATGATGCGCGCTCACCGGTATGAGCGCACGTCATACCTCGGGAGCCGCTTATGGACGTTTATAAATGTCCATATGTGTTAAGGGGTTGAGAGAACAAACTCCAACAGGAAATACCCAGATAGCCTGGCAGGTATATACTAAAATCACCCTATGGTGGATAACCCCTTTAATGCAAGATAGCAGTGGTATCCATAATCATGAGCAATCAACAATGAATAGGAAAAGAGAACGATAAGAGAAGAACAGAGAATTTATGAAAAACAAACATAATTAGTAAACTTCTTATTTTTTAATTTCCTTGCTATCAACATCTATTTATTGTGACTGCAATACCTCTTTAAGTAATGGCTATTTCAGAGCCATGTTAAAAGTTTGAATCGGTTGGGGTCTCAGTGCTGTGATGCCCACCAATCAGGAGAATGCTCCACTTCTCAGCCAGGTGGCAGCAATTTCCGGCCTGTAATCCTATACATCCATGGGGCTGCGGAATAGAGATCGATGCAAGCTGGGGAGTGAAGCACTTAAGCACGCGTTTCTTCCTGATAATTCTCCTGATTCACCACTATCTCAAGTGTACATTTTAAATGGGTTATACAAAATTAGAAAAACATTGCTGTTTTCTTCCAGAAACAGAACCACTCTTCTTCTCAGTTTGTGCGTGGTATTGCAGTTTATTTTCATAGAAGTGAATGAAGCCAAGTATAAATACTACAAATAATCTGAGGATATTTGTGGCACTGCTTTTGGAAGAAAGATATGTTTTTCTAATCCTGAATAACCCCTTTATGCGCTCAGAGCTCTGTGCACTGAGCACTTCCTTAGCCTCTTCTTTTAGTTCTGAGTGACAGTTCTAGTGTCCAATATGGAGACCTCTAGAGCTCAGAGCAGAGAGAGGAGGATTCGAGAGAGTGTAAGACAAGCATGTCAAACTCAAAGGCTGACAAGGGCCAAAAAAACAAGGTTTAAGTTTATGTGAGCCGCATAATAAAAAAATAAATAAATAAATAAATAAAAACATACCCTACTTGCACAACACGCCATGTCCCCTTTGCACAACAACCCATGCCCCCTGCACAACATCTCATGCCCCCTGCACAAGACCCCATTCCCACCCTACACAGAACCCCATGCCCCCCTTCACAAGACCCCATGCGTCTTTTGTACAACACTCCATGGCCCCCTTTGCACAAGACCCCATGCCCCCCTGCACAAGACTGTACAGTACAGTTCCCCCATTAGGTGCAGTACAGTTCCCCCATTAGGTACAGTACAGTTCCCCCACATTAGGTGCAGTACAGTTCATCCACATTAGGTGCAGTACAGTTCCCCCACATTAGGTGCAGTACAGTTCCCCCACATTAGGTGCAGTATAGCTCCCCAACATTAGGTGCAGTTCAGTTCCCCCACATTAGGTGCAGTTCAGTTCCCCACATTAGGTTTAGTACAGTTCCCCCACATTAGGTTGGCAGTATAGTTCCCCACATTAGGTGCAGTACAGTTCCCCCACATTAGGTGCAGTATAGTTCCCCACATTAGGTGCAGTACAGTTCCCCCACATTAGGTGCAGTACAGTTCCCCCACATTAGGTGCAGTACAGTTCCCCCACATTAGGTGCAGTACAGTTCCCCCACATTAAGTGCAGTATAGTTCGCCCACATTAGGTGCAGTATAGTTCGCCCCACATTAAGTGCAGTATAGCTCCCCAACATTTGGTGCAGTTCAGTTCCCCACATTAGGTGTAGTACAGTTCCCCCACATTAGGTGCAGTAGTTCCCCCACATTAGGTGCAGTATAGTTCCCCACATTAGGTGCAGTACAGGTCCCCCACATTAGGTGCAGTATAGTTCCCCCACATTAGGTGCAGTATAGTTCCCCCACATTAGGTGCAGTAGTTCCCCCACATTAGGTGCAGTATAGCTCGCCCACATTAGGCGCAGTTCAGTTCCCCACATTAGGTGTAGTACAGTTCCCCCACATTAGGTGCAGTAGTTCCCCCACATTAGGTGCAGTATAGCTCGCCCACATTAGGCGCAGTTCAGTTCCCCACATTTGGTGTAGTACAGTTCCCCCACATTAGGTGCAGTAGTTCCCCCACATTAGGTGCAGTAGTTCCCCCACATTAGGTTGGCAGTATAGTTCCCCACATTAGGTGCAGTACAGTTCCCCCACATTAGGTGCAGTATAGTTCCCCACATTAGGTGTAGTACAGTTCCCCCACATTAGGTGTAGTACAGTTTCCCCACATTAGGTGCGGTAGTTCCCCCACATTAGGTGCAGTAGTTCCCCCACATTAGGTTGGCAGTATAGTTCCCCACATTAGGTGCAGTACAGTTCCCCCACATTAGGTGCAGTATAGTTCCCCACATTAGGTGCAGTACAGTTCCCCCACATTAGGTGCAGTATAGTTCCCCCACATTAGGTGCAGTATAGTTCCCCCACATTAGGTGCAGTATAGTTCCCCCACATTAGGTGCAGTATAGTTCGCCCACATTAGGTGCGGTATAGCTCCCCAACATTAGGTGCAGTTCAGTTCCCCACATTAAGTGTAGTACAGTTCCCCCACATTAGGTGCAGTAGTTCCCCCACATTAGGTTGGCAGTATAGTTCCCCACATTAGGTGCAGTACAGATCCCCCACATTAGGAGCAGTATAGTTCCCCACATTAGGTGCAGTACAGTTCCCCAATATTAGGTGCAGTATAGTTCCCCCACATTAGGTGCAGTATAGTTCCCCCACATTAGGTGCAGTATAGTTCCCCCACATTAGGTGCAGTATAGTTCCCCCACATTAGGTGCAGTATAGTTCCCCCACATTAGGTGCAGTATAGTTCCCCCACATTAGGTGCAGTATAGTTCCCCCACATTAGGTGCAGTATAGCTCTCCAACATTAGGTGCAGTTCAGTTCCCCCACATTAGGTGCAGTTCAGTTCCCCACATTAGGTTCAGTACAGTTCCCCCACATTAGGTTCAGTACAGTTCCCCCACATTAGGTGCAGTATAGTTCCCCACATTAGGTGCAGTACAGTTCCCCCACATTAGGTGCAGTATAGTTCCCCACATTAGGTGCAGTACAGTTCCCCTACATTAGGTGCAGTATAGTTCCCCACATTAAGTGCAGTACTGTTCCCCCACAGACATACAGCCTTCAGCCATATACAGTGTATCGCTGGAGGCTGTATGTCTGTTTACTGCCCCACTTCAACGTTCCGACCACCACTCCTCCGGTCCGGGGTCACGATCTACTGCTATGGCCTTTGGGCCATAGCAGTAGGTCCCGGGACTGGAGAAGCGGTGGTCAGAACACCGAAGATCAAGTGCTGGTGAGTGGTGCTCTTCTCCTATGAGCGCACGCACGGGACGTCAGTGATGTCCCTGCATGCACTACCTCTCGGCAGCCCCTGCGTTTTTAAAGTTAACGCGGGGCCACAGAGAGGTAACCGGGACACAGGGATGCCCCGAATGGGACGTGGGCCCCCTGGGGGCACGGGGGCGGAGCAGGCGCTCCATGAGCGCCAATGATGATCTGGTCCTGACAGAGCAATGAATATCTTTGCCGGGCCGCAAAGATATTCATTGTGGGCCCGTGGGCCGCATATTTGACACCCATGGTGTAAGAGGTTGTCATTAGAATGTGACCCCCAGGGTGATTCTGGTTGCCTTGGGTACCGCATCCTGGCAAACAGCTGCCACTGTAGAGGAAATGTAGTATTACATGGTGGCCAATCAGATTAATAGCTGTCCACGTAATACAAAGAAGGCTCATAACCAGGGAACCTCTACTAGAGAGATGCTTTCCATTCTGACTTGGGGGGGGGGGGGGATTCCTAGTAAATTTCTATGTTCTTCCATAAGCTTCTTGGAAAACTATTTACAAAAAGAAATTGAAAAAAAGCTCTATAAGTAGTAAAGAAAATGATGCCTAAACATGTCATATACCAGAATGCATAAGCAGCTATAAATTATCACATGGTTAAAGCCCTAAGGATTATAGAGTAAAAAATAGTTTCCACATGTTATAATTCCCTTGAATTAAAAATTTTGATTCTGCTATCTTAATGCATTCATTCTTCTTTCATTCTCAAACTTCCCTCATATGCAGCCTGCTCCTAGGTTTAAATTATTCTTATGTAGGAGTATCTTACCTGAAATACATGCTAGATATGAGGTTTATGTGTCCAGAATTCTAGAGCTTGCTGTGGGATCTCTGCTTTCTAGCTATGCTTGTACATATCGCATAAAACTCCTCCTGCAGACATTGCTTTCTATTAATAGCCTGCATGAGCTGCCCCTCATGTATGCTCTCCTTCCTATCCACAACCTGTGGGAGCTTCTCTCCATGTATGTTCTCCCCACTTTCATCCCCCTACCCTGCCCCTTTCCCCACTGGGATGTCTTAACACTGATAAAAGGGAGAAAGAGAACAGAAAATAGTCTAATTGAGGTTTCTCATCTTTCTCTGAGCAACAGATTTTTGTCAATAATGATAAATTTGCCAATTCAACCTTTTTGTTCAATAACCTGAAGTTTGCCAGTACCATTTGCTGAAAAGCAGCCCCACACCATGATGTTCCCACCTCCTAACCTTGCTGTTTTTTGGGGGGGTTTTAGGGTGATGTGCAGTGCCATGTCTCCAAGCATTGTGTGTATTACGGCATCCAAACAGTTCCATTTTGCTGTCATCCGACTGTACTATAGTCTCCCAGTATTTCACTGGCGTTTCCAAATGTTGTGCAGCAAACTTTAAACAAGCTTCAGCATGCTTTTTATTCAGCAATGGAGTCTTGCATGGTGAGCGTGCATAGAGCCCATAGCGGTGGAGTGCATTACTTACTGTTTTCTTTTATACAACAGTACCTGCTAATTCAAGTTCTTTTTGAAGCTCTACACAAGTGGTCCTTGGCATTTGAACAACTCTTATTTTCCTCTGACAGAAATCTTGAGAAGAACCTGGTTGAGACAAATATATAGTAAAATAATTGTCTTTTCACTTCAGTATTATGTGTAACAGTGCTCACTGTAATAATAAGAAGCTTAGAAATGAGCCTGTAACCAACACCATCGTTATGTTTTGCAACAATTAGGGTGAAGGTCTTGAGGCAGCTCTTTGCTTTTACCCCTCATGAGATGTGTCTTGTGTGACACCTTTTTTTATATATCCAAATTCCCCAAGGGTTTCCCAGGGTTTTCAATAATATCCAATTCCCTTCTGAGCCAAAGCCCAGATGGGACTAAATCCCAATTCTATGGACCCCCTTAAAATGTAACTTTTATTTTATATTGTTAAAATTCTTTATATGCCCTTGGTGCTCATACAATGATATTGTGATTAAAATTACATAGGGACCAAAACCAGAATTAGGTGGTTATTGTATCCACTCTTAAACACAGGGGATATTTCAGTACTGATTGGCCATTCATTCATCAGTATTGTGACCAAATTGAGTTCAGTGTTCTTTATATTAGATAGCCTCATATGTTACAATATACTCTTCCTATTAAGGTCTGTCCCTAAGCATAGGGAGTTCTCCCACTTAAAAAGTTGAGAGAGGCCTGTAACTTTCATCATAGGTATACCTCAACTATGAGAGACATAATGAGAAAAAAAATCCATAAACTCACATTGTCTGATTTTTAAAGCATTTATTTGCAAATTATGGTGAAAAATAAGTATTTGGTCACCTACAAACAAGCAAGATTTCTGGTTCTCACAGACCTGTAGCTTCTTCTTTAAGAGTCTCCTCTGTCCTTCACTCGTTACCTGTATTAATAGCACCTGTTTGAACTTGTTATCAGTATAAGACACCTGTCCACAACCTCAAACAGTCACACTTCAAACTCCACTATGACCAAGACCAAAAGAGCTGTCGAAGGACACCGGAAACAAAATTGTAGACCTGCAGCAGGCTGAGAAGACTGAATCTGCAATAAGCAAGTAGCTTGGTATGAAGAAATAAACTGTGGGAAAAATTATTAGAAAATGGAAGACATACAAGACCACTGATAATCTCCCTCGATCTGGGGCTCCACGCAAGATCTCACCCTGTGGTGTCAAAATGATCACAAGAATGAAGCACAATGGGCAATGACTAAAAATGCCAGAACCACACAGGGGGACCTAGTTAATGACCTGCAGAGATCTGGGACCAAAAGTAACAAAAGCTACCATCAGTAACACACTACACCACCAGGGACTCAAATCATGCAGTGCTAGACATGTCCCCCTGCTTAACGACGCAGGATGTATATGTACGTCCTGCGCCGACTCCCCTGATATAACATGGGGTCACGAAGTGAAAGTGAAAGCTTCCCGGCAGCTCAGTGGCGCTGTTCGGGACCACTGCTGTGAAATTGCGGCGTCCCGAACAGCTTGCAGGACGTGAGGAGGATCCATACCTGCCTCATGCACGTCCGATCGCTGAAGGACTGCTCCGTGCCTGAGATCCAGGCAGGAGCAGTCGAGCTGCGATAACAGTGATCAATGCCATGCTATTGCATGGCAGTGATCAGTGTAGGAAATCAGTGGTGCAATGTTATAGTCCCCTATGGAGGCTATAACACTTCAAAAAATAAAGTGTTAATAAATGTGATTTAACCCCTTCCCTAAAAAAAAAGATTTCAATCACCCCCCCCCCCCTTTTCCCATAAAAAAAACTATGTAAGTAAAAGTAAATAAACATATGTGGTATCGCGTAAATGTCCGAACTATAAAAATATATTGTTGATTAAACCACATGGTCAATGGCGTTCACGTAAAAAAATTCCAAACTCCAAAATAGCATATTTTTGGTCACTTTTTATACTATAAAAAAATGAATAAAAAGCGATCAAAAAGTCCAATCCAAACAAAAAAACTTCAGATTACGGCGCAAAAAATTAGCCCTCATACATTCCCATATGCTGAAAAATAAAAAAAGTTATAGGGGTCAGAAGAGGAAATTTTTAGTTGTTTTTTTCCAGAAGTAAGACAAAATCAAACCTATATAAGTAGGGTATCATTTTAATCGTATGGACCTACAGAATAAAGATAAGGTGTCATTTTTACCGAAAAATGCACTGCGTAGAAACGAAAGCCCCCAAAAGTGACACAATGGCGTTTTTTTTTGTTGTTTTTTTTCCAATTTTTACGCACAATGATTTTCGGGTAAAATGACTAATGTCATTACAAAGTAAAATTGGTGGCACAAAAAATAAGCAATCATATGTATTTTTAGGTGGAAAATGTTAAGGGTTATGATTTTTAAAAGGTAAGAAAAAACGAAAATGCAAAAACTGAAACATGCTGAGTCCTTAAGGGGTTAAGATGTCTGGGCCCGTCTGAAGTTTGCTAGAGAGCATTTGGATGATCCAGAAGAGTATTGGGAGATTGTTCTCATGTGGTCAGATGAAACCAAAGTAGAACTTTTTGGTAAAAACTCAACTCAACTCGTCATGTTTGGAGGAAAAAGAATGCTGAGTTGCATCCAGAGAACACCATACCTACTGTGAAGCACGGGTATGGAAACATCATGCTTTGGGACAGTTTTTCTGCTAAGGGACCAGCATTATGTCTATCATAGTTTAAGTATACCTATGATAAAAATTACAGGGCTCTCTCAAGTGGGAGAACTTGCACAATTGGTGGCTGACTAAATACTTTTTGCCCCACTGTGTATGTATGTATATATATATATATATATATATATATATATATATATATATATATATATATATATATATAAAAAATAAATGGTCATCACACCACCTTCACGGGTAGCATTCCCTAAAATCAGCTTTAGATCCAGTTACGGACTCTCAGAAATTGATTGGGATATTATTCAGAGCCAGAATTCTCCCCAGAAGGGAAGAGGACCTATCTGCAGACAGCTGTTTTATTGAAAGCCGAGGTACGTGCTCTCAAATCACCCGAGTGCAGACAGCTGTTTCGGGGTGTTTGCCCCTCCTCAGTACAGAGCAGGGTGTTCTGGCTTGGTTGGTAAGAGGCCTGTAGACTAGGATAAAGGGATAAGTATTCTCCTTAGGGAGGAACACCGCTTCCGATGTATGGAGATTCAAAAAAGGCCATAAGCACTCCACTGACTTTCTGTGAAGGTGGTCTGATGAGCTGCTTTTCATATTCCTTTTCCCAGAAAGCCTGTGGAGTGCTAATGGCCTTTTTTGAATCTCCATACACCGGAAGCTCTAAGGAGAATACTTAATCCTATATATCCCTATAGGTGTAGTCTGAAGACGCGCCGGCCCTTGTCGTGAAAGCGGCTGTTCACTGCACCTGACTGCAGACCCTGGCGTCCTGCGTTTTGAAAAGATGTATGCACCTTGAATAAAGACAAAGTTTTCACTGCAGATGTGCCTCTGGATTGTAAGTGCTCCCCTATATTCTCTGCTCTTTTATGCTTGTATTCACGGATCCTTTAATATGGTTTGAGCACAGTCAAGAGACACTAGATGTTCCTGCAACTGTAGTAGTGCTGCACTAGCCCCCATCCCGGCAGTTGTTAGCCTGTCTATTGAAAAATAAGTAAAATCTCTGCTGGTTGGATAGGAATTAAGCCATATATCGACCAAGTCACTAATGATAAGAATTTTGACAAATTAGTGACCTGTTTTTTTAGGTGGTATACGTCTAGAGCTACTGGGACATGATCTGTATAGGGCAGGGTCAAGCGCTAAGTCCCCTACCATTATTAAGGAAGGGGACTTCATTCAAAGTAAGGAAGGAGAGATAAATGATTACAGAATAAGAGCTGTTAAAAAAGTTGCTTGATTTTGGATTCAGGCAACAACTGAATAATAACAAAATTCAGTGTAAAGGTGTCTATAGACATTAATATAACAGATGTGTTTATCATCTTCCTTTTATAGATGGATTTTGACTATTCCCCTTTTTCTCTATTACAGCTTTCTCGTGTATTCACAGGATGTAACTGATGCAGCCAACATGACTCTTCTAGGAGGGGAGAATTCAGACTATGACTACAGCGCTCTAAGCTGTGCCTCTGACACTTCTTTCAATCAAAACTTCTTTACAGAAACTGAAACACTAAAAGGGATATTTTACAAGAGGGCCAAGCTTTTACAGCCAGGTGAGGAACTCTTTCATAGCTTTCACCCAGAAGATCGCAAGCGCCATGCCATTATAAATGTTGGGGGCATCAGGTACCTCCTTCCATGGACGACACTAGAGGAGTTTCCGCTGACACGTCTGGGGCAGCTGAAGTTGTGCAGCAACTTTGATGAGATTTTAAGCATTTGTGATGATTATGATGTCACCTGCAATGAGTTTTTCTTTGATCGGAATCCTGGGGCTTTCAGAACTATTCTGACTTTCTTGCGTGTGGGAAAATTGCGACTCTTACGTGAAATGTGTGCTCTCTCTTTCCAAGAAGAGCTTCTGTACTGGGGGATTGAGGAGGACAGTCTAGAGTGGTGCTGTAAAAGAAGGTATATCCAAAAGATGGAGGAGTTTGCTGAGCTCAACCTGCAGGAGGATGAGCTATTAGAAAATGAAAATGGGTCAGAGCCTGAAGATGAGAGCAAGCTAAATATGTGCATGCGACACCTGCACAATATGGTGGAGAAACCACAGTCTGGACTGCCAGGAAAAATCTTTGCTTGCCTGTCTGTTTTATTTGTGACTATCACAGCTGTGAATCTCTCTATCAGCACCATGCCAGATTTAAGGGAAGAAGAGGAAAAAGTAAGAACATTGTGTATTCGGTAATTTACTAGGGGGTTGGCTATCTTAAATTTACTTTTTCATAAGCTGTACTAATAAGTAAAATGAGGCACTTACTCATGTACAGTTTTGCTCAAAAGTTTGCCTACCATTGGAGAATTGGTAATATATAAATAATTTTCAAAGAAAATATCAACGACAGGGCGCAGTCTTTTTCTGTTAGTTATCCACGAGGCCATGATTTTTTACAGGTGGTATAGCTGCCCATTTGTCTTGGCAAAATGCCTCCGGGTCATGCAAAGTCTTTGGTCGTCTTGCATGAACCACACAAGTCAGATCTCTCAAAGTCAGAAGACTGTGGTGGCTAGTCCATAACCTTCACCTTTTTCTGCTGCAACCACTGGAGGGTCAACCTGGCCTTGTACTTAGGGTCATTTGTTGTGCTGGAAAGTTCAAGGGTGACCCCTGCACAGCTTTTGTGCATAAGAATGCAAATTGTCTGCCATTATTTTCTGATAACATACTGTATTCATCTGTCCATCAATCTTTAGAGCTCACCCCCCCCCAAAAAAAAAAAAAAAAGCAGTGGCCACCACCATACTTTACAGGTGGGATGGTGTTTGTTTCCCTACAAACATAGCTCTAGGGCATAAGTGTCTGATAGCGGGGGGGGGGGGGGGGGGGGTCTGACCACTGGGACTCCTTGCCATCTTCTGCCCAGAATCCCGGCTCGCCTCGTGCACTGAGCCATCTGTGCATGGATTACTGTCAATCACCGCATGAAGCGGTGGCCGACAGGCTCCCTCCATGTATCTCTATGGGAGAGCCAGAGATACAGCACTCATGTGTCTCCAACTCTCCCATAGTAACATAGTTCATAAGGTTGAAAAAAGACCAGAGTCCATCAAGTTCAACCTATACCCCTAATAAGTCCCTACTGAGTTGAGTTGATCCAGAGGAAGGCATAAAACCCTCATACTAGAGGTAAAAATTCCCTCCTGACTCCAAATATGGCATCAGAATAAATCCCTGGATCAATGTTCTGTCCCTATAAATCTAGTATACATAACCACTAGAGATGAGCAAACTTACAGTAAATTCGATTCTTCACGAACTTCTCGGCTCGGCAGTTGATGACTTATCCTGCATAAATTAGTTCAGCCTTCAGGTGCTCCGGTGGGCTGGAAAAAGGTGGATACATTCCTAGGAAAGAGTCTCCTAGGGCTGTATGCACCTTTTCCAGCCCATCGGAGCACTTGAAAGCTGAACTAATTTATGCAGGATAAGTCATCAACTGCCGAGCCGAGAAGTTCGTGACGAATCGAATTTACTGTAAGTTCGCTCATCTCTAATAACCACCAATGTTCTTACTCTCCAAAAATGCATCCAGACCCTTTTTGAACTCTTTTACAGAGTTCACCATGACCACCTCCTCTGGCAGAGAGTTCCATAGTCTCACTGCTCTTACAGTAAAGAACCCCCGTCTGTGCTGGTGTAGAAACCTTCTTTCCTCAAGATGTAGAGGATGCCCCCTTGTTATAGATACAGTCCTGGGTATAAATAGATCATGGAAGAGATCTCTGTACTGTCCCTTGATATATTTATGCATAGTTATTAGGTCGCCCCTAAGCCTTCTTTTTTCTAAACTAAATAACCCTAATTCTGATAATCTTTCTGGGTACTGTAGTCCTCCCATTCCCCATATTACCCTGGTTGTCCGTCTTTGAACCCTCTCCAGCTCCTCTATATCTTTCTTGTACACTGGTGCCCAGTACTATACACAGTATTCCATGTGTGGTCTGACTAGTGATTTGTACAGCGATAGAATTATTTCCTTGTCGTGGGCATCTATACCCCTATTGATGCACCCCATGATTTTATTTGCCTTGGCAGCAGCTGCCCGACACTGGTCACTACAGCTAAATTTACTATTAACTAAGACTCCCAAGTCCTTTTCCATGTCAGTCGCTTTACAGAGTTTAGTATCATCTGCAAAGATTGCTACTTTACTATTCAACCCCTCTACAAGGTCATTAAAGGGTACCTTTCATCAAAGAAACTTTTGATATATTATAGATTAATGTATGCAGAATACCTTTCCAATAGTATGTTGTAAAAAAATATGCTTCTTTCTATTTAATTTTCCACTTTGAAAAAATGACCACCAAGGGTCTCCCTACCAGTCCTTTTTTTTTTATAGATTTCAGACTCATGCAGGAGTCCTAAATCTCATACTGCAGCCGGAACACAGACAACCTCAGCACTGCTCACTGCCAGGGAGCAGTGTAGAGCTTGTCTGTGTCCCGGCTGCAGTCCGAGATTTAGGACTCCTGCATGAGTCTGAAATCTATAAAAAAGGACTGGTAGGGAGACCCCTAGTGGTCACTTTTTCAAAGTGGAAAATTAAATAGAAAGAAGCATATTTTTTAATAACATGCTATTGGAAAGTTATTCTGCATACATTAATCTATAATATATCAAAAGTTTCTTTGATGAAAGGTACCCTTTAATAAATATATTAAATAGAACAGGACCCAAGACTGACCCCTGTGGTACCCCACTAGTAACAGTCACCCAATCAGAATAAGTACCATTAATAACCACCCTCTGTTTCCTATCACTGAGCCAGTTACTTACCCACATTCTCCCCCAGCCCGATCCTTCTCATTTTATGCACCAACCTTTTATGTGGAACCGTATCGAATGCTTTGGAAAAATCCTGATATACGAGATCCAGCGATTCCCCCTGGTCCAGTCTGGAGCTCACCCCCTCATAAAAGCTGATCAGATTAGTTTGACAGGACCGATCCCTCATAAAGCCATGCTGATACGGGGTCATACATTTATTTTTATCAAGATATTCCAAAATAGCATCTCTGAGAAAACCCTTGAACAATTTACATACACTGGAGGTTAAACTAACAGGTCTATAATTCCTGGGGTCACCTTTTGAACCCTTTTTAAATATGGAGGGGTTGTGTCAGCTTCTGCTTTGTGCAGTGGTCGACAGTAACCTGTGTACGGAGCGGAGATTGCTCCATGCTTGAGGACAGCCGGGGTGGCGAGCAGGAGATCGCAGCAGTCAGACGCCCCACAAGCAGACACTTATCCCCGATCCTGTGGATACCGGATGTACCGGAGTTCCCCTTAAAATAAAAGACTGTTAGGAAGTGCCTTATTGTATTGATTAGTACAGTTGACAAAAAAGTTAATAAAAGGTGGCCAACCCTTTTGGATAGTCTTTTTTGTTAGAATAATCCCCAGAATATGATGTCTTCCTGCTGGGGCCCCTATTGATCAGCTGTAAACTGTGGAGAAACGAATCAAACAACAAGTGCTCTCCAGCACCATGTGGAAAAAAGCATTACACAGTTTCCATTTAAATCACTGATCTAGCTGTGTAATGCATAGAAAAGCATGGTACCTCCAGAGTGAGATTCTAGTTGCTCTCCACCCACTCATTTAAAGGGGTACTCCGGCACTTAGACATCTTATCCCCTATTAAAAGGATAGGGGATAAGATGCCTGATCGCGGGGGTCCCGCCGCTGGGGACCCCCGTGATATTGCACGCCGCACCCCGTTAAAATCAGTCCCCGGAGCGTGTTCGATCCAGGTCTGATTACTGCCGATCACGGGGCCGGCGCATTGTGACGTCACGGCTCCGCCCCCTCAATGTAAGCCTATGGGAGGCTTGCATTGAGTCCACCATTGTATACTGATATTACACAGAAATTCCCTACATATGAAACTGTTCCATGTAAGCAGCAGAGAGAAATGACAGATCATACCTTTTACTCTTCTAACTACAGGTGAAGTTGATTATATGGCAATCTAGGGCCCATAAGCCTATTAAAGACTGCCAGAGAATGCAGTCTGCAGTTATACCGGGAGGCTGGAGCTTATTATAAACATATCTGCAGTGTCACAGTGATGGCGTTTTACTATGTTCTATTTTTTCCTTCCTGCAGTAAAATATTACTTTTGGCAGATTTAAAAGGGTTTATATAGGACCTCACAGGAAACCCCCATTGAAATACACAATTCTGCTAATTATAAGATGAGTGCTTACTATGCCATGTGCCGAGTGTTTTTGTGGCAAATTCTACTTTAACTTTATGAGCCCAATAGTCATGATTTCTATTTGGTTTCTAATGAGGATAGTTCTGCTGTTTTATTGTATATAATAGAATAAGAGGGTATCTTTGCCTATATCAAGCAACTAAAGCAGCACTATCTGTGCCTACAATACACACAAGAGCTGCACTGTGTTTACATCACATACAAGAGAGGTGGCACTAACTGTGCCTATATCATATACAAGGATGCTATATGTGCCTACATGATGCACCAGGAGGCATACACGGGAAGGTAGTACTATCTGTGTCTATACCGTCAACAAGGAGAGCAAAGGCATTTTCTATTTAAAGTGGTGCACTGCTTCCACTAGAGCAAGGCGACAACCACATTACATTGAAGATTAGGAGTAACTGGGCTGTAGTGCAAACTCATATGTCTCAACGGCTCAGAGAAGGTTACTGCAGCATCCTTTTCTAATGATTCCTTATTGTATATTTATAACATTACAAACCTTGTCCCACTTTGAAACATTAAGAACTTTCTGAATTTTTACATGCTTTTTAGATTTTTACATGCTATTTATCAAGCATTTAAAGAACTGGAAAATGATGCAGGATAGAAGTAAAATTTAAATGTGTACTCCGCCCCCTAGACAGCTTATCTCCTATCCAAAGGATAGGGTATAAGATATCTGGTCGCGCTGGGACCTCCCACGATCTCCAGCCCGACACTGCAGCATTCTGAAAATGGAAGCATGGAGCATCCATGTTTTTGAGGTCACGCAACGTCCCCTCCATTCATGTCTATGGTAGGGGTGTGACGGCTAGTACATAGCCGCCACGCATCCTCCCATAGACATGAATGGAGGGTGTGTGACGGCTGTGGTCACCCATCATACGTCATAGAGTGGAGTTAGCTCCATGCACCGCATGACTGGAGTGCCACACAGGAGATTGTGGGGGGGGGGATAAGATTTTTAGGGTTGAGTACCCCTTTAAATTACTAAGTTTCTTTAATTTATAACAAGAAAAAAAAAAGATTTAGACTTTTATTACTGTGAGAGCAAGGGTGAGCAAGATACATGGCAGGAACCTCAAATGACTGTACAGTGAAGAAGAAAAAAAATATTTGATCTCCTGCTGACTGTTCATTTACCCATTGGCAAAGAAATTATCAGTCTCTAATTTTATATATTGAAAAATGTATATTTTATCAGAGACAGCATAACAACAAAAGAAAAAAAAGATTCCTTCTGTTTAAAAATCTTAATCCTTCCAGTACTTATCAACAGGCGTATGCTCCAGAGGAAGTTATTTTCTTTTTTAATTTACTTTCTGTTTGACCACAGTGCACTCTGCTGACATCTCTGTCTATGTTAGGAACTGTCCAGAGTAGAAGCAAATGCTCATAGCAAACATATGATGCTCTGGACAGTTCCTGACATGGACAGAGGTGTCAGCAGAGAGAACTGTGGTCAGACAGAAAAAGAAATTTAAAAATAAAAGAACTTCCTTTGGAACATACAGCAGCTGATAAGTACTGGAAGGATTAAGATTTTTAAATAGAAGTAATTTACAAATCTGTTTAACTTTTTGGCATGAGTGGATTTAAAAAAAATTGTTTTCCACTGGAGTACCCCTTTAAATGAGTTATTCATTGATTTGCATTTTACTCAATAAGTATTTGACCCCTTTGAAAAACATGACTTCGTATTAAGTTGAACGTTGATGTCCGCCATTACCGGGGGGATCTCTGGCTGCTGATAGCAGCAAGGAACCTCTGTTTATGATGCAAGCGCAGCTCGTGTACTCGCAAATCAATTCATAATTTATTAATAAATTTATTAATAAATAATGGATTTTGTTGTTGTCTCTCACTGTTCAAATAAACCTATCATTACATTAACCCCTTCCCGACCTATGACTTACCAGTACGTCATGGGTCAGGTGAGGGGAACATGACGCGGGCCTGCGGGTCGGGTCTGCGTCATAATCGGCAGATCCCCGCTGCTATCAGCAGCTGACATCTGCTGGTAATGATGGACATTGGAGCTGGCTCCGATGTCCGTCATTGAAATGGTTAAATGCCGTGATCAATAGAAATCACGGCATTTAAACGTTAAATGCCGGTTATCCCTAGGGGTCTACGGGACCCATCTGCAGCTCCGCAATGTAATCAGGGGCTGAAGATCGGTAGCCGGGGAAGAACAGGGGCTTACCTGGTTTTCCTGCTGCTCTGTGGACTGGCGATTACTAAAGGCTGCCTTTGGCAGCCCTTAGCAATCGAGCGTAGAAAACATTGATCAATGTAATGCAATAGCATTTCATTGATCTATATAAGCCATATAATGATGGCATATGATATGCCCCTAGGGGGGGCCAAAAAATGTGTAAAAAAAAGGGAAAAAATTTTTTTTAAATATAAAAAAATCCTCCCCCATAATATTTCAAATTCCCACCCTTTTTTCATTTTTTTAATAAAACACTGTAAAGCTAGTTTTCCACTTTTTTTTTTTCCATTCTGCTGTATGGCGTTATTTGTGTGAAAAAAACACTGCGGCTAGATGTTAGCTGCAAGTGATTAGGGAACTGCAAAATGCCATAGCCACTTGGCGTTTTTCAGTTTAGCTTTTTTTTATCCTTTTGGCATTTTTCAGCAATTTTTTGCTCCTTTGCAGTTTTTCAAAAACGACCTCTTGTTGAGACTCTGGCGTTTTTTAAGGAAAATCTTTGCGTTTCCCTCCCATAGAAGTCTACGGGAGTGAAAAACGTTAAGAAAAACGTCATGTGGGTTTTAACTTTGGCGTTTTTGCTGTCGTTTTTTATTCTGTTTTATTCTGTATCACCAAAAAAGTGATGGAGATACCATTTTTAATAACATTTCGTAGGGTACCATAAAAAAAATTATAATAAAAAAGATACTGTAGTGATGGAAAAAATTGTATTTAACGAAATGTATCTTTTTATAACTAAATTTTGATTCATTTATGTGTGCGGGCAGGCAACTAAAAATGTAGCCGAAAATAATAAAAATGTAGTGTGTGTGTTTTGCATTTAATTTTTTTTTTTTTTTTTTTTTTTTTTAGGTAGTACTACTCCCAGCATGTAACACACTGTCCCATGATGGGAGTAGTAGTACCTGTACTAATTGACAGGTCCCCAGGTCCATTGCAATCCTTCTGTATCATTTATAGATGCGGTCGGCCGCTCTTCTATGGTCCCCTGCACTGCCGTATATATACACCTATTCATATTTCCTGCAGAGAGCTGTGATTGGCCAGATGGTTCCAGTCAATCACAAGTCTCTGTGGGAAATATGAATAGGTGTCTATATACATCAGTGCAGGGGACCATAGAAGAGCAGCCGCCCGCATCTATACATTATACAGGACGATCGCATCGGGTGTCAGAAGTGACACTCGCTGCGATCTGTCTATTAATGCAAGTACTACAGCTCAGTGGCGTTGCTAGGGTTGGTGTCACCTGGTGCGGTAAAAAATGGTGTCACCCCATACCTCCCCCCTCCCCCCAGTAAGTTTTTAGCCTGTTGTGACAGACACCACTGGTGTAGCGCATTGTGAGAAATTCCAGTATAATAATCAGATATACCAGTTGCCACAGAATAGGAAAGTGTTAAAGAAGTTTTCACTATTGAAATATACAGCTCGCAGATTTACTTAAAGGGGTACTCCACTGGAAAACATTTTCTTTTATATCAACTGGTGCCAGAAAGTTAAACAGATTTTTAAATTACTTCTATTTAAAATCTTAATACTTACAGTACTTATAAGCTGGTGTATGCTCCACAGGAAGTTGCGTAGTTCTTTCCAGTCTGACCACAGTGCTATTTGCTGACACCTCTGTCCATGTCAGGAACTGTCCAGAGCAGGATAGGTTTGCTATGGGGATTTGCTCCTACTATGGACAGTTCTTGACCTGGACAGAGGTGTCAGCACAGAGCACTGTGGTCAGACAGAAAAGAAATGAAAAAAGAAAATAACTTCCTGTGAATCGCTTATACAGCAGCTAATAAGTACTGGAAGGATTAAGATTTTTAAATAGAAGTAATTTACAAATCTTAAACTTTGTAGCACCAGTTGATTAAAAAAAAGTTTTCCAGTAGAGTACCCCTTTAGCAGTGGTGAGGTTATGCTGGGAGTTGTAGTTTCACTGACCTAACTGTAGAACTGACAAGCGACTACAGCTCTGATAGGACATAGAGAGGAGAATGTACAATGATATCAGTGACTACAGGTGATGTCTTCTCTATAGTGAGGAGAATACACAATGATATCAGTGACTACAGGTGACGTCTTCTCTATAGTGAGGAGAATACACAATGATATCAGTGACTACAGGTGACATCTTCTCTATAGTCTTTCCTTATCTAATTCAGATGGTACATACCGCCAGGACTTGTTCCAGTTAAAACTTCTGTCTGTAGAATGTGACGCCCAGACGTCTCCTCACTATGTCAGCGCATTCTCATCCTCTATATGAAAACAAGTATTATAAACCTGCCAGACACTGTATCCTCTAAATATAATACTACTATACACTATACTCTTTGATTATAAACCTTCCATACACCATACCCACTGAATATAATACTACCACATACTGTACATTCTGAATATAATACCAACACATACTGTACACTCTGAATATAAATCTACCACATACTGTACACTGAATATAAATCTGCCACATACTGTACCCTCTGAATATAAATCTGCCACATACTGTACCCCTGAATATAATACCGCCACACACTGTACCCACTGAATATAATACTACCACACACTGTACATTCTGAATATAATACCAACACATACTGTACACTCTGAATATAAATCTGCCACATACTGTACCCTCTGATTATAAATCTGCCACATACTGTACCCCTGAATATAATACCGCCACACACTGTACCCACTGAATATAATACTACCACATACTGTACCCTCTGAATATAATACTATCACACACTGTACCCACTGAATATAATACTACCACAAACTGCACCCTCTGAATATACTACTACCACAAACTGCGCCCTCTGAATATAATGTTGCCATACAGTGCACCCTCTGAATATAATACCACAACCGCAGTAACACCCCTCAACATCCTTTAGCTGATGCTACTGATGCTATTACCACGGGAGGGGGGTATTGGTGGTGTTGCTAGTGGATGATGGGGGTGCTACTACTGGGGGGGTGTTGCTGGAGGATGATGAGGGTGCTAATGGCCATCCCCCCTGGCAGTATCACCCCCATCATCCATCGGCAGGATCATCCTCCTGGCAGGAGCACCGCCATCATCCACCATCAGGATCTGCTGATGGAGGTGCTGCTGGGGGGGGGGGGGTGTTGCTGGTGGGTGATGAGGGTGCTACTGCCAGGGGGGGAGCATTAGGTAGGCTGCAGTTCCCCCACATTAGGTAGGTAGCAGTTTCCCCACATTAGGTAGCATCTTTTCCCCACATTAGGCAGCATAGATTCCCCACATTTGTTACCAGTTCCCCCACATTAGGTAGGTGCCAGTTACCCCACATTAGGTAGCAATTTCCCCACATTAGGTAGCACAGATTCCCCACATTAGGTAGCAGTTTCCCCACATTAGGTAGCATAGATTCCCCAAATTCGGTAGCACAGATTCCCCACATAAGGTAGCATAGACTCCCCACATTTGGTAGCACAGACTCCCCACATTTGGTAGCACAGACTCCCCACATTAGGTAGCATAGACTCCCCACACACACAAACATAGATAGAGACAGACAGACAGACACACACACTCACCCATCCAGCGCAGCGCTCCTTCTCCTTCTGCACGGCCATGCGGTGTGACGTCAGGCCAGCGCAGACGTGGGAGCGGAGGCCGGGCACAGTGCTGGTGAAGGTGAGGGGGGGTGTGATGACGGACGGGCGCACAGTGCAGGTGAAAGGGGGGGGTTGCTGAAGGACGGGCGCACCGCACACACAGCGCAGGGGGGGATGCTGACGGATGGGAGGCCGGTCAGGCACAGATGGGGGGTGTCGGTGTAGCTGGGGAGGGGGGATGGTGCTGCGGAGCGTCTTGGTGCCACCCCATTAGGTTGGTGTCACCCGGTGCGGGCCGCACCCCCCGCACCCGGGTCGCAACGCCACTGCTACAGCTCCCAGCATGAAGCACCCGATGCGATCGTCCTATCTATTGCAGAGATGCCGAGCGGGTCTGTACAGCACACGCATCTCTGCACTATACTCCGGAGGTCAGCCAGTGATATGAATAGAACATCACTCATTCATATTTCCCTCTGAGAGCGGGGATTGGCAGCAACCATCCGGCCAATCCCCACTCTGGGCGGAAAATATGAATGAGTGAGGTGAATATCTATTCACATCACTGGCAGTCCGGAGTACAGAGTAGAGATGCAAGCGCTGTATAGAGCTGCTCCGAATCTGTGCAATAGATGGGATGATCACATCCTCCTGACACCTGGGCGATCTTTCTATTAGTATAGGTACTACTGCTCCCATCATGGAACAGTCTGTTCCATGCTGGGAGTAGTAGTACTAGCTATAAAAAAAAATTTAAAAAAAAGAGAGAGAGAGAGAGAGAGAGAAAGTGAAACACGCACACTATTAAAAATGTATTAAAATTTCGCTATAAAAAAAAAAAAAATGTGTTAAATCCATTTTCCCATCCCTGCTGCATGTTTTTTTTTTTTTTTTTTTTTTGGGTCCCCAACAAATTTAGAAAAAAACGCCAAAGAGGCCAAAAATGCAGTTACCACTCAAAGGTAAAAACGGAAGAAAAAACGCCAGAAAAACTGACAAAATGTAGGATAAACCTGTAGCAGTTTTTCTGGCGTTTTTTTTAAAGTGTAAAAAAAAACTGAGTAGAAACGTGGCCTAAAAGGCGTAAACGCAAAAATACTCCAAATGTCAGAATTGTGATTACTGGTCACATCACTTCCCAGAAAAAAACGTAATAAAAAGCGATCAAAAAGTCATAAATAAGCTCATGGCACAAAAAATTTACCCTAGCATAGCTCTGTAGGTGAAAAAATAAAAAAAAGTTATAGGTGTCAGAACATGGCATTAAACAACCTTTTTTTTTTCTTTTTTCTAGTTGAAATTTTTTTTTAACCTTAAAACGAAACAAAAATTACCTAGATTTGGTATAAATGAAATTGTACTGACCAATAGAATATGGATAGCATGTCAGATTTACCGTATTGTGAACCCTGAAAAAATGATTGCTGCACAAAATTGAGCAATTCCTTAATTTTGCCTCACATATATTTCTTTATGGCTCCATAATACATTATTTGATAAAAATAAAGTGCGCCAATGAAATGTACAACTTGTCCCGCAAATAAGAAGCCCTAATACAGCTTTGTCAGTGGTAAAATAAATTATGGGTCTTAGAATGTAGGGAGCAAAAAATAAATAAATTGCTGGGTCATGAAGGGTTTAAGATGGACCTTTCTTTGTCAGTGGGCAAACAAATAAAATCAGATGGGGATCAAATAACCTATTTTCTTCTCTGTAAGGCCTGTTTCACACAAGGTGTACCTTTATAATATGAATTTAAAATGTGCATTTATTATGGATGAAAGGGCATCAGTATTCCATCTACATTTCTGTAAAGTTAAAACTGATTGGCTTCTTTTTGAAAGGGAATTAAACTGCACTTTGACAAACGAATACAATAGAGATGCATCCAAATTTATTTAATCTCCATAGACATAAATAGGTATTTTTATTCACAAAACAGATGACAGTAGCACATGCTACATCTTTAAACTATGTGCATATTTTACATGGCCATGTGACTATCCCCATAGGTTACTATTAGCTCCATATTATGCACAAACAGATGTAAAATACACGTGTGAAACTGGCCTACGGCTGGAAACAGACATGCAGTTAAAAAGTGTAGTTTGAGCCAAAGTGATTTGAATAGGAAGTCCTTACCTTATACTTCCCACTCTTTTTGGATCCACTCCGGGCTTTGGCTTGTAAAACTACATTAAAATTGCACCTGAAACTAAATGTGTGATTTTAACTTAAAGCATACCGGTCAGATACCATTTAAAGCAAACTCTTTATTCTTTTCATATTTTGTTGTCTTCCACACTTTTTTTTATATATATCAACTGGCTCCGGAAAGTTAAACAGATTTGTAAATTACTTCTATTAAAAAATCTTAATCCTTCCAATAGTTATTAGCTTCTGAATTTTTCTATCTAACTGCTCAATGATGATGTCACGTCCCGGGAGCTGTGCATGATGGGAGAATATCCCCATTGGAACTGCACAGCTCCCGGGACGCGAGTCATCAGAGAGCAGTTAGACAGAAAACAACAACAACTCAACTTCAGAAGCTAATAACTATTGGAAGGATTAAGATTTTTTAAAGGGTACCTCTCATCAAATAAACTTTTGATATATTTTAGATTAATGAATGTTGAATAACTTTCCAATAGCATATTAATTAAAAATATGCTTCTTTCTATTGTATTTTTCCCGATCAGTCCTGTCAGCAAGCATTTCTGACTCATGCTGGAGTCCTAAACACTCAGAGCTGCCAGCCTGCTTTGTTCACAGCCAAACAGGCTGTGAACAAAACAGGCTGGCAGCTCTGAGTGTTCTCCTTTGTGAACAAAGCAGACTGGCAGCTAGTAGTGTTTAGGACTCCAGCATGAGTCTGAAATGCTTGCTGCCAGGACTGGTAGAGAGACCCCTAGTGGTCATTTCTTCAAAGTGGAAAATTAAATAGAAAGAAGCATATTTTTTAATAACATGCAATTGTAAAGTTATTCTGCATACATTAATCTATAATATATCAAAAGTTTTTTTGATGAGAGGTACCCTTTAATAGAAGTAATTTACAAATCTGTTTAACTTTCTGGAGCCATTTGATATATAAAAGAAAGTTTTGGCGTGGAATACCCCTTTAAAGTATAGTATGACTCACTCGGGAAAATGAGTGAACATCAAAGTTTTTTTATTATCTGTATTTAGAGCATATTTATATAATACTAGCTGAGTACCCGGCGTTGCCCGGTTTTTCCTTCCTAATCCTTGTTGGGGAGGAAAATAAACAAAGGAGGAAGCTTTTGACTTCATATCCAGTCCTCATATATTGTTGTCATATCCCAACCCCACATCCCGACCTCCTGTCCCAACCTCCAATCCCGTCCTCCCATCCCGTCCTACCAACCCGTCCTCCCATCCCGTCCTCCCATCCCGACCTCCTATCCCGACCCGTAACATGTGTACCAGGTATTGAAATCGCTCCAGCCCTACGGAAATTATATGGGAACATACATTTCCCATTGATTTGCATGGGACTTTAAACAAAAACCCCGACCCTCAAAAATGGGGGTAGTTAAGGGTTAAATTTACTATCCTATATTTTAAGTGGACATATAAGTAACATTTGACAAAGTATTATCGAAATATCTCCAGCCGTTTGGAAGTTATGCAGTAACATATATTTCCCATTGACTTGTATGGGACTTTAAACATAAGCCCCGCCCCTGGCAAATGGGGGTGAGTAAGGGTTAAATTACCTACCCTAGTTGTTGTTGACATATAAGTAACATGTGTGCCAAGTTTCATGTTAATATCTTTAGCCGTTTGAAAGTTTTTGTGGAACATACATACATACACACACACACACACACACACACACACACACGTTGAGTTTTATACATATATATATATATATATATATATATATAGATAGATAGATAGATAGATAGATAGATACATTACAGGACATCTGGAAATGCAGATTGGTGTTTTTTTTATTCATGCAAATGGAAAACACACTAAAGGTTTTATTTAATAATTAACACATTATGGTTTAATCACATAGGCTGCATTAAAGACAGAAAAGGGCCGATAATGTACCATTTAGGACATGCACACTTTTAGGGAATCACAATAATACAGGATATAGAATCACATTCCAAATCCTTGTTAGAAACACCTAGGCAATTGTAAAGCACTTTTTTATTTCATGCAGCAATGTTTTTGTAATGAATTCCCAATAAAAGTCAAATATTAGGCATATTTTGGACCTGTAGGATCTCATTTTTGTTGTCAGAATCTGTACACAGCTCTATACATATTGCCCCTAGTGGTAACAGCAGGTTAATGTATGTTTTACAATAAATAAATAATTAGAGCCGTATCAAGTATGGTAGAAAACGGTTGGGTTTCTTGTTCCTAGGACAAAAATAGCTACTGAAAGTTCATTTTATAATCTTTTTATTCAGTGCACCTATGCACGGAAACACAAATGCACCAAGATAAGTTTATATGTGATATGCAAGAGCACTGACATTCAGATGTCAAAAAAAAAAGGCTGTTAGATTAATTCCTTAACCCCTTAAGGACCAAACCCATTTTAACCCCTTAAGGACACAGCCCATTTTCACCTCTAGGACGCAGCCCTTTTTTGCACATCTGACCACTGTCACTTTAAACATTAATAACTCTGGAATGCTTTTACTTATCAATCTGATTCCGAGATTGTTTTTTCGTGACATATTCTACTTTAACATAGTGGTAAATTTTTGTGGTAACTTGCATCCTTTCTTGGTGACAAATCCCAAAATTTGATGAAAAAATTGAAAATTTAGCATTTTTCTAACTTTGAAGCTCTCTGCTTGTAAGAAAAATGGATATTCCAAATATTTTTTTTTTGGATTCACATATACAATATGTCTACTTTATGTTTGCATCATAAAATTTATGAGTTTTTACTTTTGGAAGACACCAGAGGGCTTCAAAGTTCAGCAGCAATTTTACAATTTTTCACAAAATTTTCAAACTCGCTATTTTTCATGGACCAGTTCAGGTTTGAAGTGGATTTGAAGGGTCTTCATATTAGAAATACCCCATAATTGACCACATTACAAAAACTGCACCCCCCAAAGTATTCAAAATGACATTCAGTAAGTGTTTTAACCCTTTAGGTGTTTCACAGGAAAAGCAGCAAAGTGAAGGAGAAAATTCAAAATCTTCATTTTTTACACTTGCATGTTCTTGTAGACCCAATTTTTGAATTTTTAAAAGGGGTAAAAGGATAAAATTTATACTTGAATTTGTAGCCCAATTTCTCTCGAGTAAGCACATACCTCATATGTCTATGTAAATTGTTCGGCGGGCGCAGCAGAGGGCTCAGAAGCGAAGGAGCGACAAAGGGATTTTGGAGAGTACGTTTTTCGGAAATGGTTTTTGGGGGGCATGTTGCATTTAGGAAGCCCCTATGGTGCCAAAACAGCAAAAAAAAAAAAAACACATGGCATACCATTTTGGAAACTAGACCCCTTGGGGAACGTAACAAGGAATTAAGTGAGCCTTAATACCCCACAGGTGTTTCATGACTTTTGCATATGTAAAAAAAAAAATTTTTTCACAAAAATGTGTGTTTCCCCCCAAATTTCACATTTTTGCAAGGGTTAATAGCAGAAAATACCCCCCAAAATTTGTAACCCCCATCTCTTCTGAGTATGGAGGTACCCCATAAGTTGACCTGAAGTGCACTACGGGCGAACTACAATGCTCAAAAGAGAAGGAGTCATATTTGGCTTTTTGAGAGCAAATTTTGCTCGGGGGGGCATGTCGCATTTAGGAAGCCCCTATGGTGCCAGGACAGCAAAAAAAAAAAAAAAACACATGGCATACCATTTTGGAAACTAGACCCCTTGAGGAACGTAACAAGGGATAAAGTGAACCTTAATACCCCACAGGTGTTTCACGACTTTTGCATATGTAAAAAAAAATGTTTTTTTTTTACCAAAAATGCTTGGTTTAGCAAAAATTTTACATTTTAAAAAAAGATAATAGCAGAAAATACCCCCCAAAATTTGAAGCCCAATTTCTCCCGATTCAGAAAACACCCAATATGGGGATGAAAAGTGCTCTGCTGGCGCACTACAGGTCTCAGAAGAGAAGGAGTCACATTTGGCTTTTTGGAAGCAAATTTTGCTCTGGGGGCATGCCGCATTTAGGAAGCCCCTATGGTGCCAGGACAGAAAAAAAAAACACATGGCATACCATTTTGGAAACTAGACCCCTTGGGGAACGTAACAAGGGGTAAAGTGAACCTTAATACCCCACAGGAGTTTCACGACTTTTGCAGATGTAAAAAAAAAATTATTTTTTTTACACTAAAATGCTTGTTTTCCCCCAAGGGATAATAGCAGAAAATACCCCCCAAAATTTGTAACCCCATCTCTTCTGAGTATGGAAATACCCCATAAGTGGACGTGAAGTGCACTGGGGACGAACTACAATGCTCAGAAGAGAAGGAGCATCATTGAGCTTTTGGAGAGAGAATTTGGCCATGTGCATTTCCAAAGCCCCCCGTGGTGCCAGAACAGTGGACCCCCCCACATGTGACCCCATTTTTAAAACTACACCCCTCACGCAAGGTAATAAGGGGTGTAGGGAGAATTTACACCCCACTGGCATTTGACGGATCTTTGGAACAGTGGGCTGTGCAAATTAAAAATTTTATTTTTCATTTTCACAGACCCCTGTTTCAAAGATCTGTCAGACACCTGTGGGGTGTAAATGCTCACTGTACCCCTTATTACATTCCGTGAGGGGTGTAGTTTCCAAAATGGGGTCACATGTGGGTATTTATTGTTTTGCACTTATGTCAGAACCGCTGTAAAATCGGCCACCCCTGTGCAAATCACCAATTTAGACCTCAAATTTACATGGTGCACTCTCCCTTCTGAGCCTTGTTGTGCGTCCCAAGAACACTTTGCGCCCACATATGGGGTATCTCCGTACTCAGGAGAAATTGCGTTACAAATTTTGGAGGCTTTTTTTTCTTTTACCGCTTGTGAAATTTCAAAGTATTTTTTTTACACTAACATGCTGGTGTAGACCCCAACTTTACCTTTTCATAAGGGGTAAAAGGAGAAAAAGCCCCCCAAAATTTGTTAGGCAATTTCTCCCGAGTACGGCGATACCCCATATGTGGCCCTATTCTGTTGCCTTGAAATACGACAGGGCTCCAAAGTGAGAGCGCCATGCGCATTTGAGGCCTAAATTAGGGATTTGCATAGGGGTGGACATAGGGGTATTCTACACCAGTGATTCCCAAACAGGGTGCCTCCAGCTGTTGCTAAACTCCCAGCATGCTTGGACAGTCAATGGCTGTCCGGAAATGCTGGGAGTTTTTGTTTTGCAACAGCTGGAGGCTCCGTTTTGGAAACACTGCTGTAGGATACGTTTTTCATTTTTATTGGGGGGGAAGGGGGGTGGTAGGGGGGGGGCAGTGTACGTGTGTATATGTAGTGTTTTACTCTCTATTTTATGTTAGTGTAGTGTGGTGTTTTTAGGTTACATTCACACTGACTGCGGATTACACTGAGTCTCCTGCTAGGAGTTTGAGCTGCTGCTGCAGCTCAAACTTGAAGCGGGGAACTCACTGTAATCCGCCGCCAGTGTGAATGTAATCTGTACATTCACATGGGAGGGGGGGGCAAAACTACAACTCCCAGCATGCACTGACAGAACGTGCATGCTGGGAGTAGTAGTTTTGCAACAGCTGGAGGCGCACTGGTTGGAAACTACTGAGTTAGGTAATAGAACCGATTACCTAACTCGGTATTTCCCAACCAGTGTGCCTCCAGCTGTTGCAGAACTACAACTCTCAGCATGTACTGATTGCCAAAGGAAACTACAACTCCCAGCATGCTGAGACAGCCATTTGCTGTTCCTGTATGCTGGGAGTTGTAGTGCAATATTTAGAGGGGTTCAGGCTAGAGATCACTGACAGTGGTCTCTAAACTGTGGCCCTCCAGATGTTGCAAAACTACAAATCTCAGCATGCTAAGACAGCCAACTGCTGTCTGGGCATGCTGGGAGTTGTAGTTTTGTAACATCTGGAGGGCTACAGTTTAGAGACGACTGTCAGTGATCTCTAGCCTGAACCCCTCTAAATCTTGCAAAACTACAACTCCCAGCATGCCAACACAGCAAACAGCTGTCAAGGCATGGTGGGAGTTGTAGTTTTGCAACATCTGGAGGGCCACAGTTTAGAGACCACTCTCTAAACTGTCGCCCTGCAGATGTTGCTAGGCAACAGACTCCCGGACACGCGGCGCCATACTCCCCTCCACCGCCGCCATGATCACAGCCGCGGCCGGGTAAGTGACCGCAGCTGCCGCCGCTGCCGCTACTACACGGTTCCCCCCGCTGTGCCCGGACACCGATGGGTGGGCATAGCGGGGGGAACCGAACTTTAACCCCCCCGCCCCCGGTCTGCTATTGGTCGGTCGCTCCGCCGATCAATAGCAGGGATAGGAGGGGTGGCAACCCTGCCACCTCACTCCTATCTCTTCAAGGGGGATCGAGGGTGTCTTGGACACCCCCGATCCCCCTTATTTTTATTGCGGCGCCGCCATTGATGGGCAGCTGGAGAGCGCTCCCCCTGCAAACACCATAGATGCCGTGATCAGAACTGATCACGGCATCTATGGGGTTAATGCTGCCGGGACCGTCGCGATCGCGGCCCCGGCAGCTGCGGTGGGACTCTGGCTGTGATTGACAGCTGAGTCCCACCCGCGATCTCCTGCGCTGCCCGCGGCAGAGCAGGAGATCGCTTGGACGTATGCATACGTCCATTTGCGCGAACATGTAGTTCGTCTGGACGTATGCATACGTCCAATAGCGGGAAGGGGTTAACCTTACAGGGGTACTCCCGTGGAAACCTGTTTTTTTGTTTTTTTTTAAATCAACTGGTGCCAGAAAGTTAAACAGATTTGTAAATCACTTCTATTAAAAAAGCTTAATCCTTCCAGTACTTTTTAGGGGCTGTATACTAAAGAGAAATCCAAAAAAGAAATGTATTTCCTCTGATGTCATGACCACAGTGCTCTCTGCTGACCTCTGGTGTCCAATTTAGGAACTGTCCAGAGCAGCATATGTTTGCTATGGGGATTTTTTTCCTGCTCTGGACAGTTCCTAAAATGGACACCAGAGGTCAGCAGAGAGCACTGTGGTCATGACATCAGAGGAAATACATTAAAGGAGTACCCCTTTAAGGACCAAGCCAATTTTATTTTTGCGTTTTTGTTTTTTCCTCCTTGCCTTCTAAAATCGATAACTCTTTTATATTTCCATCTACAGACCCATATAAGGGCTTGTTTTTGCGTGACCAATTGTACTTTGTAATGAAAACTTAATTTTACCATAAAATGTATGGCGAACCCCAAAAAATTATTTTTTTTAGGGAGGAAATGTAAATGAAAACCACAAGTTTGCACATTTTGGAGGGTTTTGTTTTCACACTGTACATTTTACGGTAAAAATGACATGTGTTCTTTATTCTGTGGGTCAATACAATTAAAATGATACCCATAGTTAGATACTTTAACATTTTTGTACTGCTTAAAAAAAATCAAATATGTTTATTAAAAATAAACTTTTACGCTTTTTGGGGGTAAAATGGGAAAAACTGACAATTTTCATTTTTTGTGGGGAGGGGATTTTTCATTTGATCATTTGATTGCTAATACTGTTTGGTGCTATGCGCAGGGCATAGCACTGATCAGTATTATCAGTGATCTTCTGCTCTGGTCTGCTCGATCTCAGACCAGAGCAGGAGACGCCGGGAGACGGACGGAGGCAGGTGAGGGGACCTCCGTCCGCCATTACAGATGATCGGATCCCCGCAGCAACACTGCGGGCGATCCGATCATCTATTTTAACATGCGCACTGCCGCAGATGCCGTGATCTGTACTGATCACAGCATCTGAGGGGTTAATGGCGGAACCTGCCATGTATGATGTGAGCACTGCTCCAATGCTCGCGGTCATACACAGGACGTAAATGTATGTCCTTGTGCGCTAAGTACCGCCGTACCAGGACGTACATTTACGTCCATGGTCAATAAGGGGTTAAAGGGGTACTCCTTCCCTAACACATCTTATCCTCTATCTAGGGGATAAGATGTCTGATCGCGTGGGAGGATAGAACTGCCTGTAAAACACTGACAGGATTGTGTGAAGGCACAGGTCTGGAGAAGGGTACAAAACACAAAAACTATTTCTTCACTGGAAGTTACCAAGAGCACAGTAGTATTAGTCCAAATAATTGTTTTTAATCAGATCTTTTTATTGAATTTTAACATTTTCATACAGAAAAAACATTTTCAATTTTTCATAAATCTTTCTTTCCCACCAGACAATATGGGAAACCCAGACAACCAGGTCAGTAACGGTAGGGGGACTAGCCCTTATCCAGTATTTCTGGCCTAATACAATATGCCAAAATTTGTAGATCGACCCCTGATGGCTTTGAATCGCACCCAGTACACATAGCTTAGACTCCATTGGTACTACAATCCAATACACCACACGGACAAGGAAAGAGCCAATGATGGGCAATCCCAGACCATGTGAAACAGGTTTGCCCCCACCCGACCACACCTTGCACAGTTAGAATCAGGACAAAGGCCTAACCTATGTAGGAGCGCCAGAGTTTTGAACACCCTGTGCAGGAGGAACAGTTGTGATAAGCGATTAGCTTCAGAGAGGGACAGCAAGGGAGTATGTGATAGAACAGTGTTCCACTCCTCATCTGACAAGGGGTCCAGGTCCCCGTCCCGCTTACCCTGAACCATTAGGGGGAACTGCTCATGGTAGGATCATAGAAGTTCTTGATATAGCCATGAAATAACCCCAGCAGAGTCAGAGCTAGTAACCAGTGTCTCCAACACAGCATTACAGTGAATCTCCAGTGACCCCGATCTACCATGTAGAAGGAGAAACAAGGAAGATCAAATTCAGCTTGGAGATCCCCATAGGTCTTAAATACACCATTAACACACACAACTGTTCCACTCTATGTATTCCCCTCCGCTCCCAGAACCCCGTATCTTGGAAGGTAGAAAATTCCAACAGACCAGGGTTGTGCCATAAGGGCATACATTTTGTACAACTCGACATCTCAAGCATACTTCTAGCACTTCCCCAGACTTTGCATAGCAGCCAGGTAGTGGGTGCGGTATCTGATGGCCTAGAGAAGGCACCAATTTCCAGAATATGTATAGGTATACGTTCTCCATGCTTTGCCATAAATTATTTTCCAGTTAGGCCCAGAGTTGCTATCCTCACCCATACTCTTAATTGGTGTAGTTGAGAGGCTAAATAGTATATTCGGAAGGGCCAGTACGCCAGAAAACTTACTCCGTTGCAGCATCTCCAGCATTATCCTCGCATACCTTTCCCCCACCATACAAGCTGTCTAAGGCATTATATCCTCCGATAGTGTGCCTTCACTATCCACAACGGTGAGTTTTGTAGAATATATAGCAACTGGGGCATCAACACTATTTTAGCTAGGTTGGCACGGCATACACCAAGTTAATTTACACCACAGAGAGACTTTTTGGAAACTCCAACCCAGTATAGGTAGTAGCTTTGTAGGAATAAAATCATGGACAGAGGGTGTCACCTGTATACTCATAATTAAAAGTTAGTAATCAATTGTATGCAATGCTTGGCAATCTAAGGTAGTGGATCAAGGGGCATAAGGACCGAATTGACCCAATTTATCAGGAGGCCCGAAAACAAGCCATAGGCTAAGTTTCCACTTGGTTTTTTTTCTGGCAGTTTTTGGAAAACGGCCACTGCAGTTTTTGAGCCAAAGCCAGAAATGTATTCAAAAGGAATAGGACATATAAAGGAAGGACTTATACTTCTCCTCCCTTATGGATCCACTTCTGACTTTGGCTCAAAAACTGCAGTGGCAGTTTTCCAAAACCTGCCAGAAAAAAAAACAAGTGGAAACTTAGCCAAACTCAGATATCCCTCGCATAACCGGGGCTAAGGATCGTGCTGTATCAATCTTTCGAATTCAAAAATGAAAGAAGGCTGGAACAATCAGGACTCTCTAGAGCTGGGTGCCCCACCAAACTAATTGGGGGAGAACTGCCTTGATAAGAAAAATAACTAAGAACCCAATGGCCACTATGGCTAAGCTCCAAAGATCCACAATCTGTACTCTATGGCAAAGTTGTCAGAAAGTCCCGGCAGCAGGCGCTCGCCTATGCCCCTCTGGTGCTGCAGTCCACATCTCGTATCGCGGGCACCCCCGTGTCTTCTACCCCTCCTTACCTCTCCACGCTCCAATGCTCTCTGGTTGCCGACATGCTAGCATCCGCCCCCTAGTGCGCACGTGCCGATTCTCTAAGATTTAAAGGGCCAACGCGCCAGTAATTGGTAATTGCTGGGTGCTGACCCTATAAAGGGGACTGACTTCCCCTTGACCCCCGCCGGATCTTTGTGTCTCCTAGAGCCTCAGAGAAAGTGATTTTCTGTTTGTTCTGACTATCCATGTACTGTACCTTCTTGCTACGTTCCTGACCTTGCTCATGTGCAGCCATCCTCTGACCACCTTGCTACATCCCCGGCAAGGCTCCTGTGCCGCCCTGACCTCTTGCCTTTTTCCTTCCTGTGCCACGCTATACCTTGGCATCCTGTGTGGATGAGTCGCATCAGGGGTAGAGACCTGGGTGCCGCCTGCCGCAGCAAGTCCATCCCGCTTTGCGGCGGGCTCTGGTAAAAACCAGCGGCACCTTCGACTCTGCTCTCTGGTACTGCCCACGCCATCATCCACACAGGTCCAGAGGATCCACTTCTCCATCACCAGTCGTTACACTTCCCCTTCTAGTAATTTTTCTGTCAAAACAGTATTGGATTTATAGCTACACTGCTTACTGCTTCTCTGTAATGTTCTCAATGCTGCTGCCTTTAGTAAATGTTCTATTATCTCACCCAAGTTCTGGATTAAGAGCCACACTGCTTGTTAATGATGTTTATATGTCATCCATGCAGCTTCTAGTAATATTCTGCTATGTTTCTCTTGTGCTGGATTTAAAGGGGATATCCAACATAAGGTAAATTTAGTATTTACCTGCCAGAGAATAATAGACATGCTTAAGAAGGATCCATGCTTGTCTTCAGTCCACCATAACACTGCTGCTTTTTTTTTTGTGTGAAATGGCTATTTCCCGTTGAAGTTCCCTATTTCCAACTAGGATCCCTTGTTTGTCACTTTTCTCCCTCCCACACATCAGTCACCCCACCCATTGCAGCACAGCTAGGCTCCCTTCCATGCATGCTGTGCTTGTGGAGCATTGTGGAGAATGATCTCCCTCCCACCCAGCAGTTGCTCCGCCCACTGAAGTACTGCCATGCTCATTTTGTATGCTGTTATAATAAACTATATTAAACATTACACAAAGTTTATGCAGCACAGTCAAATAAAAAATAATCCTGGAATACACCTTCCTAAGCTTTCACTGCTCAGTACCGCTGTATAATGTCTTCCATTCTGCTGCAGCTTCTAAGGATGCGCTATAGATATACAGAAAGATCTATAGAAGACATCAAAGCAGTTAGTCTCCTGATTCTTCCTCCTTTTATGGACAGTTGTAACCTAATCTCTTAGCTGAAAATTCATCTTCTGTTATTATTCTCAATATAAAACTCAATTGGGGATATAATCAAAACCCGTGCAGAGAATAAATGGAGCAGTTGCCCATAGCAACCAGAGGCCTTTTAAAAAATTAACCTGTTGGGGACGGAGGGCGTATGGATACGCCCTCGCGTCCCGGTAGTTAAGGACGGAGGGCGTACATGTAGGCCCTCCGCATTTCTGATCACCGCCGCTTGCCAGGTGGTGATCGGACCGGTATGACTGCTGATATTTATCAGCAGGCATCCCGTGACATCGTCTAGTGGGGTCCTGAGGCCCCCCCATGTCGGCGATCACTGCAAATCGCTAATCAATTCAGATCGGCGATTTGCAGCGATTCCAGGCTGATCGGGTTTCTGATGACCCGATAGCCTGGAAAATAGGGATGATCAGAGCTGTCAGAGACAGCCCGGATCATCCTAAAGTATAGGAGCGAGGTGACAGGAATGCCACCTCCTCCATATCCCCTGCCATTGGTCAGTCAGGGCAGAGCGGGGGGGGGGGGGGGGGTACTGGAACGGGGCACAGGGGTCTTACCCCGCAGGGGCAGCGGCAGCAGGCACATGAAGAACTGCGGCAGCGGAGTAGGAGACTGCGGGCTTCAGTGAGGATCCTCTTTGGTGAGTGATCTTCTCTGTAGCCTGCTAGAAGTTACAGTCTTTGACTGTCTGGGCATGCTGGGAGTTGTAGTTTTGCAACATCTGGAAGGCCACAGATTGGAGACCACTGTTCAGAGGTCTCCAAACTGTGGTTTCCAGATGTTGCAAGACTACAACTCTCAGCATGCCCACAGTCCAGGCATGCTGGGAGTTGTAGTTCTGTAACACCTGGCTCTTCAAATGCTGCCGAACTACAACTCCCAGCATGCCAGGACACTCTGGGTATGCTTGGAGTTGTAGTTTAGCAACATCTGGAGGTCTACAGTTTGGAGACCACTACTTAGCGGTCTCCAAACTGTTCTTCCCCAGTTGTTGCATAACCAACTCCTAGCATGCCTTTCGGCTGTCAGTGCATGCTGGGTGTTGTAGTTTTGCAACAGCTGTAGGCACACAGGTTGGGAAACACTGAGCTAGAGTCTGTTTCCTAACTCAGTGATTCCAACCCGTGTGCTTCCAGCTGTTGCAAAGCTACAACTTCCAGAATGCACTGACAGACCGTACATTCTGGGAGTTACAGTTTTGCAACAGCTGGAGGCACACGTGTTGAAATCACTGAGCTAGAGTCTGTTTCGTAACTCAGTGGTTCCCCGCCAGTGTGCCTACAGCTGTTGCAAAACTACAACTCCCAGCATCTATGGTCTGCCACTGCATTCTGGGAGTTGTAGTTTTGCAACAGTTGAAGGTTAGCCCCCCATGTGAGTGTACAGGGTACATTCATACGGGCGGTGGTTTACAGTGAGTTTCCATGTACAAGTTTGAGCTGTGGAAAATTTTCCGCTGCAGCTCAAACTCCCAGCGGAAAACTCGCATTGAACCCCCCCCACCCGTGTGAATATACCCTTAAACGTCCCCCCCCCCCCCAATAATATTTAAAAACTTCTCATACGGTAGTGTGTCCTAAACGGAGCCTAACAACAACTCTCAGTATTGCCGGACAGCCATTGACTGTCCTGGCAGGCTGGGAATTTTGCAACAGCTGGAGGCACCCTGTTTGGGAAACACTGCCGTAGGATTTTGGTGGAGACAAGCGCCAATCTGGGTCCGCCCCTATTGCAAATTCCTAATTTAGTCCTCAAATGTGTATGGTGCTCTCTCACTTCAGAGCCCTGTTGTATTTCAAGGCAACAGTTTAGGGCCACAATTGTGTTACATATTTGTAACTTTTTCTCCTTTTTCCCCTTATGAAAAGGAAAAGCTGGAGGCTACACCAGCATGTTAGTGTAAAAAAAAAAAATGTTTACACTAACATGCTGGTGTTGCCCCATACTTTTCGTTTTCACAAGAGGTAAAAGGAGAAAAAGACCACAAAATTTTTAACACAATTTCTTCCGAGTACGGAAATACCCCATATGTGGAAGTAAAATGCTCTGCGGATGCACAACAGGGCTCACAACAGGAGTGAGAGCGCACTATGTACATTTGAGGCCTAAATTGGTGATTTGCACAGAGGTGGCTGATAGTTACAGCAGTTCTGACAAACGCAAAAAAAAAACACCCACATGTGACCCCATTTTGGAAACTACACCCCTCAAGGAACGTAACAAGAGGTATAGTGAGCCTTAACACCCCACATGTCTTTGACGAATTTACGTTAAAGTTGGACATGAAAATAAAAAATTAGTTTTTTTTCCTGAAATGCTGGTGTTACCCCAAATTTTTCATTTTCACAAGGGGTAATAGGAAAAAAGCCCATGCAAAATTTGTAACCCCATTTCTTCTGAGTAAGGAAGTACCCCATATGTGGATGTTAAGTGCTCTGCAGGCAAACTACAATGCTCAGAAGAGAAAGAGCGCAATTGGGCTTTTGGAGAGAGAATTAGGCTGGAATTGAAGGCCATGTGTGTTTACAAAGCCCCCATGGTGCCAGAACAGTGGACCCCCCCATGTGATCCCATTTTGGCAACTACATCCCTCATGTAATGTAACAAGGGGTGCAGTGAGAATTTACACCCCACTGGTGTCTGACAGATTTTTTGAAGTGTCGTCCAAAAAAAATTTAAATTACATTTTTCAGTTGCACAGCCCCCTTTTCCAAATATTTGTCAAACACCAGTGGGGTGTAAATGCTACTGCACCCCTTATTACATTCCATGAGGGGTGTAGTTTCCAAAATGGGGTCACATGTGGGGGGGGTCCACTGTTCTGGCACCACGGGGGCTTTGTAAACGCACATGGCTCCCGACTTCTAATCCAACCAAATTCTCTCACCAAAAGCCCAATGACGCTCTTTCTCTTCTGAGCATTGTAGTTCGCTTGCAGAGCACTTTATATCCACATATGAGGTATTTCCATACTCAGAAGAGATGGGGTTACAACTTTTGGGGGCTTTTTCTCCTATTACCCCTTTTGAAAATGAAAAATTTGGGGTAACACCAGCATTTTATTGAAAAGAAATTTTTAATTTTTTTTTTACGTCCCACTTTAATGAAAGTTCGTCAATCACCTGTGGGGTGTTAAGGTTCACTTTACCCCTTGTTATGTTCCTTGAGGGGTGTAGTTTCCAAAATAGTGTGCCATGTGTTTTTTATTTTACTGTTCTGGCATCATGCCGGCTTCCTAAATGCGACATGCCCCCCAAAAACCATTTCAACAAAATTGTCGCTCCTTCTCTTCTGAGCTCTCTAGTGCACCCACAGAGCACTTATATATACTACATCCACAAATTAGGTATTTCCTTACTCGAGAGAAATGGGGTTACAAATTTTGGGGGCCATTTTCTTCTATTACCCCTTGTGAAAATGAAAAGTTTGGGGTAACACCAGCATTTTAGTGTTAAAAATTGAATTTTTCATTTTCACATCCCACTTTATCGAAAGTTTGTCAATCACCTGTGGGGATTAAAGACTCAATTTACCTCTTGTTATGTTCCTTGAGGTGTGTAGTTTCCCAAATAGTGTGCCTTGTTGTCTATTTTTACACTGTTCTGGCATCATGGGGGCTTCCTAAATGCGACATGCCCCCCAAAAACCATTTCAGCGACATTCGCTCTCCAAAATGCCATTGTCGCTCCTTCCCTTCTGAGCACAGAGCATTTAACATCCACATATGAGGTATTTCTTTACTTGAGAGAAAATGAATTACCGTATATACTCGAGTATAAGCCGAGTTTTTCAGCACGATTTTTCGTGCTGAAAACACCCCCCTCGGCTTATACTCGAGTGAACTCCCCCACCCGCAGTGGTCTTCAACCTGCGGACTTCCAGAGGTTTCAAAACTACATCTCCCAGCAAGCCCGGGCAGCCATCGGCTGTCCGGGCTTGCTGGGAGTTGTAGTTTTGAAACCTCCGGAGGTCCGCAGGTTGAAGACCACTGCGGCCTTCAACATCATCCAGCCCCCTCTCACCCCCTTTAGTTCTGAGTACTCACCTCCGCTCGGCGCTGGTCCGGTCCTGCAGGACTGTCCGGAGAGGAGGTGGTCCAGTGGGATACTGGTTCCGGGCTGCTATCTTCACCGGGGAGGCCTCTTCTAAGCGCTTCGGGCCCGGCCTCAGAATAGTCACGTTGCCGTGACAACGACGCAGAGGTGCGTTCATTGCCAACGTACTTCTGCGTCATTGTCAAGGCAACGCCTCTATTCCGGGCCGGAAGCGCGGAGAAGAGGGGCCCCCGGTGAAGATAGCAGCCCGGACCACCTCCTCACCGGACCACCTCCTCTCCGGACAGCCCTGCAGGACCGGACCAGCGCCGAGCGGAGGTGAGTACTCAGAACTAAAGGGGATGAGAGGGGGCTGGATGATGTCGAAGGCCGCAGTGGTCTTCAACCTGCGGACCTCCGGAGGTTTCAAAACTACAACTCCCAGCAAGCCCGGACAGCCGATGGCTGCCCGGGCTTGCTGGGAGTTGTAGTTTTGAAACCTCTGGAGGTCCGCAGGTTGAAGACCACTGAGGGCGAATGATGAGAATAGGATGATGAAGGGGGGGGTGTGGGGATGATGAAGGGGGGTGGGGATGATGAAGGGGGGGGTGTGGGATGATTACAAGGGGATGATGAAGGGGGGATGTGTGGGATGATAAGGGGATGATGAAGGGGGGATGTGCGGGATGATAAGGGGATGATGAAGGGGGGATGTGTGGGATGATGACAAGGGGATGATGAAGGGGGGATGTGTGGGATGATAAGGGGATGATGAAGGGGGGATGTGTGGGATGATGACAAGGGGATGATGATGAGGATGTTAATGACGGGTCTGGATGATGACAGGAGGGGATGAGGTATTTCCCACCCTAGGCTTATACTCGAGTCAATAACTTTTCCTGGGATTTTGGGTTGAAATTAGGGGTCTCGGCTTATACTCAGGTCGGCTTATACTCGAGTATATACGGTACAAGTTTTGGGGGGCCTTTTTACACTTTACCCCATGTAAAAATGGGGGGGGAAATGGGACTACAATACCATGTTAGTGTAAAAAATGGAGATTTTGATTTTTCTCTTCCATTTTGCTGTTATTCCTGTGAAACACCTAAAGGGTTAACAATGTCATTTTGAATACTTTGAGGGGTGCAGTTTTCATAATGAGGTCCATTTTATAAGGGATTTCCAACATAAAGACACTCATATTCAATTCACTGAAATTTTCTTGAAAAAAAGGAAAATTGCTGCTATACTTTGAAGCCCTCTGATGTCTTCAAAAAGTAAAAACATGTTAACTTTATAATGCCAACATAAAGTTAACATATTGTATATTTGAATCAATATGTAATTTATTTGACATGTCCCCTTTCCTTACAAGTAGAGTGCTTTAAAGTTAGAAAAATGCTAAATTTTCTAATTTTTCCTGAAAATTTCAACATAAAGTAGAACATGTCACGAAAAAACAATCAAATTTATAATGTCACGAAAAAACAATCAAATTTATAAGTAAAAGCATCCCAGAGGTCAGATTTGCAAAAAATGCTCCCATCCTTAGGGTCATAATGGGCTCCATCCCCAAGGGGTTAAAGAAGCGATCTGATTGGTTGCTACGGAAAACTACTCTACTTTTTTATTTTTGATAAATTTATCTCAATGTATGTGCGTATGTGTGTATATACCGTATTTTTCGCCTTATAGGACGCACCGGCATAAAAGACGCACCCAATTTTAAAGGTGCAAAATCTAGAAAAAAAAGATTCTGAACCCAACAGTAATCTTTAACCTGCGGACCTCCAATGGCTGTCCGGGCATGCTGGGAGTTGTAGTTTTGCAACATCTGGAGGTCCGCAGGTTGAAGACCACTGGTATAGGAGGTAATACTCACATGTCCCCGCCACTCCAGGGACCGCCGTGATATACGCCGTATAAGACGCACCAACTTCCCCCCCCCCCCAGTTTTGGGGAAGAAAAAGTGCTTCTTATACGGCAAAAATACGGTATGTTCCAGCATCACTTCCATATGGCTGGAGATATTTTGATGAAACTTGGTACACATGTTATTAATATGTTAACTGAAAATATAGGATAGTTAAATTAACCCTAACCTATCCTCATTTGCAAGGGTTGAGGTTTTTGTCTGAAGTCCAATGCAAGTCTATGGGAAATGTATGGTCCAGCATAAATCCAAATGGCTGGAGATATTTTGATAAAAATTGGTACACATTACTTATATGTCAACTAAAAATATAGGATAGTTATTTTAACCCTAACCCACTCACTTATGTGAGGGTGTTTTTTTTTTTATTTGAAGACCAATGCAAGTCTATGGGACTTCTGGTACCTTACTCCACTCTGCATCTGCTGGTGAGTGTGTCAGTCCAGCTTGCAAGCATTGCCACTACCAAAAGCCATGCACCTCCCACTAACCACAGCCCTTCTATTGTCGGCCCTTTTTTTTGTTTCCGCTCAAAGCAGACAACACCACTTCACTAGATACATCTACATCACGAGCCCTTCAACCACATTCTCTTCATCACAGCTCATCCCCACCTTACTGCACAAGCTCTGCCTCTTCAGGTGAATGTGTTGATTCGGCTTGCAAACCACATCCCTCTCACAAACCACATACCTTTCTATTTTGATCCATTTTTTTGTTAGACCTGTCCATGCCCCTCCTGAAAAGCCACACCCCCTTTTATTTTTAACTCATTTTGTGCATTGATTTGGCTGGCAAGTCTCGTTCACTCCTACAAAGCCATGCCTCCGCAAAGCCACACTCCCTCTATTTTTGGCCTACAATCTTTTCATCACAAATCAGCCATCTGTGGATGGTATATTAGGACAACATGTGAGGACGGGATATGAGCTTGGGATATGAGGATGAGATATGAGGACAAGAGCATCCTCCTATGTTTCTTTACCTCACAACGCTTTACTGGGCAACGCTGGGTACAATTACATCTGCAGTAGCAAATCAACAAGCTTTCATGCAGATTTTCATCCAAGGGTTTACATTGGGATTCTCAGAAAATCTGTAGGGTGAATATACCCTATGGGTATGTTCACACGTACAGGATCTGCTTACACATGCAGGATTTTGCTGACTGTAAGTAAACTGCGCATGTGCTCGCCACTCACAGATCCCTGTGTGTCTGCTCGTAGAGGTGGATTACTGCTATGAGCAGACAACGCAGACAACATGGCCACAGCAGAAGGCTCACTCTTGGGACAGTCATCAGCGCGTATGCCGTGTTGAATATGCCACGGATGCGATACGTGTGACCCTACCCTAAAGAGGTTATTCATGTTTTTGGAAAATAAAAAAAGATCCTAAAATGCAATAAAAAAAAACCTTCTCACTTCCCCTATTCCACAGTGCACCAGTCCTTCTTGATTTGTCTATAACATGAGGCCTGCCGATCGAACTGCATTGACATTTTATATTTAACTGCTGTCTCCAATTACTAATGTCACCATCTCCACCCTGATAATTCATCACAACATAAGTGTTAAAAAATAATAGTTTTATACATTATGGCACCCACACCATAATCCTGGGAGGAGGACCTGTGTAATGTTCTCTTGTGATGGCTTTGCCCACATGGTCTCTAGAAAAATCTGCAGCTATTGTTGCATCTGAGAACAAAGTGGGACTCATCCCTGAGGAGAACAGACCTCCATTCCAGCCTTCAATGCCCTCTTGCTTTGTACCATAACCTTAAGTGTTGTCCATGTTGGTGTTGCAATTTCAATGTTGAGGAGGAAACGTCAAACTGGTCCTACTCCCATGATTATGGTATAGGGTGGCATGTACAGCAGCCAGACCCCTCGTATCTTCATTCCAGGTACACCAACAGCCAGGGCTGGTGCAAGGATTTTAGCCTTGTTTCACCCCTTGGTCCACCCCCATAGTCGTACCTCTTTTTTTACATTATCTTCAGTGTCTTTGTACATAGCCCTGGGGGCTATGTTGTTTGCAAAACTCTCAAAGTCTAAGAAAGTTACGCAAATAACGTAACTTCTCTACTTTGGCTTTCCCAATGTTAACATAGGTAAGAAACTTTTTAATGACTAATATTACAAGGAATATTATCACCATACATAACACCATCATACTGTTAGTGACCAAATCCTGTATAACGAGACCAATACTACCATGGCACAAATTATACCATCACACAAAGAATTGTTAATAATACCTGACTGAGTAAAAACCACTATACACAGACCCACAATGCCAATAATAACAGTATACAAATAATACCAGCACATCGGGATCAGACATTATCACAGAGTGACAGACTTATGCACCATACTGTTACTGAATAAAACCACTGTACACAGCCTTGTGGTCTCCCATACAGTGACCATATAGAGGTAGATACCAGCTGTACACAGGATCTGTATAACATATAAGTGATTACAGTTACATCCATTGACTCACAGGTAATGTCTCCACTTATCCCACTCATCCTCTTTCTTTTTCTTCTCCATCAAGCTCAGACCACTATGAAGACTACTTCCAGCCAAAACTCATTTCTTCAGCATCTGCAGGACAAATATTAGACTTCACATTTTCCCACTGCCTTCCCCACTTCTGCACAATCTCCACATCTATATGCCCCCAAACTTCAATAATGCACAGTAAAAGTGGGTAAGTTAGTAGGTCCCACATTAAGTAGATAGATCAGCCACAGTAGTCTGGTATTTCTCCCATTAGGTTGATATATCCCACAGTAGTTAGATAGTTCCCCAATAAGGTAGTCCCCAGGGCCAGAGAAAGGACTTTTGCCTACACAGACAAAAGTGTATTTTGGTGCATTTGGGGTAATCCACCCTGGTAGGCAGGTAATACCCCCTGGTTTTTAGGTACTCCGTGCAGGTAGGTAGATATTACAGGTAGGTAGCCAAGTAGTAAGGTACAAAGTGCAGGTAGGCACATAGTGCAGGCAAGTATGTAGTTACATAGTACACACAAGTAGATAGGTAGGTAGGTACTTAGTGCAGGCAGGTAGGTATATTGTGCAGGAAAGTAGGTAGGTAGGTACATAGTACAGGTAGGTAGGTACATATGTAGGTGCATGGTGCAGGCAGGTAGGTAGGTAGCTACATTCATGGCCGTAAATGTTGGCACCCCTGAAATTTTTTAAGAAAATGAAGTATTTCTCACAGAAAAGGATTACAGTAACACATGTTTTGCTATACACATGTTTATTCCATTTGTGTGTATTGGAACTAAACCAAAAAAGGGAGGAAAAAAAGCTAATTGGACATAATGTCACACCAAACTCCAAAAATGGGCTGGACAAAATTATTGGCACCCTTAACTTAATATTTGGTTGCACACCCTTTGGAAAAAATAACTGAAATCAGTCGCTTCCTATAACCATCAATAAGCTTCTTACACCTCTCAGCCGGAATGTTGGACAACTCTTCCTTTGCAAACTGCTCCAGGTCTCTTATTAGAAGGGCTCCTTTTCCATACAGAAATTTCAAGATCTCTCCACAGGTGTTCAATGGGATTTAGATCTGGACTCATTTCTGGCCACTCCAGAACTCTCCAGCGCTTTGTTGCCATACATTTCTGGGTGCTTTTTGACATATGTTTGGGGTCATTGTCCTGCTGGAAGACCCAAGTTCTCGGACGCAAACCCAGATTTCTGACACTGGGCTGTACAGTGCGACCCAAAATCCGTTGGCAATTCTCAAATTTCATGATGCCTTGCACACATTCAAGGCACCCAGTGCCAGAGGCAGCAAAACAACCCCAACGCATCATTGAACCTCCCCCATATTCCACTGTAGGTACTGTGTTCTTTACTTTGTAGGACTCATTCTGTTTTCGGGAAAACAGTAGAATGATGTGCTTTACCAAAAAGCTCTATCTTGGTCTCATCTGTCCACAAGACATTTACCCAGAAGGATTTTGGCTTACTCAAGTGTATTTTGGCAAAATGTAGTATTGCTTTTTTTATGTCTGTGTCAGCAGTGGGGTCCTCCTGGGTCTACTGCCATAGTGTTTCATTTCATTTAAATGTTGATGGATAGTTTGCGCTGACACTGATGCTCCCTGAGCCAGCAGGACAGCTTGAATATCTTTGGAGGGGGTATGAAGGCAAAGAAACTTAGAACATGGCCCTGCAACTCTTGGGATGGAAGAAATGAAGTCCAAGTAGTAGTAAAAGGTCCTCAGCAGGACCATTTATTAGTAGAAAACAATAAAACAAGTTTCGGGAGGAGCCCTCCCTTCCTCAGATCAGGGTACAGTAGCAAAGACATGTAGGGTTTATATAAGGCTTAAAATGGGTGCCTGGGTCAAGGGGAGTGGTTTACAGGTAATTGCAGTGTACACTTTCATTCATAGAAACACTATCAGGATCATCTAAATATAGATGTTACAAAGTCCATAAAGATGAGCAAGATAATGTATAGAAATTCAATATATAAATGCATAATTCAGCGAGTGATGTTCTAAACACTGCTGGAGTCCCGGAAGTGGACCACAGTGATGTTTATAAACAATAAAAAGAGGAGTTGGGGGGCTCACACTAATATTTTGAATGAAGTGTATGCCGAGGTTTCTGCGTTATACGTAACCCCACGTGTAAAAAGTGAATACAATAAAAGAAAAAGGGTTGCAGACCTCAAGGACCTCAGATCACTGGTATATAGTGGTTACATTGGGGTATATGTGTAATGGAATAGAATGTGCAGACTAGTTGTATAGATAACAAAAAATGTTTATTGATTAATTAGTTACATAAATGGTCTCAGCAGGGCCCTTTTTATAACATCCTCACGTGTGGCTGGCTGTAGGCACACTGGGTATGATACACATGTGAGGATGTTTATAAACATCGCTGTGGTCCGCTATCGGGACTCCAGCGGTGTTTAGAACATCACTCACTGCATTATGCATTTATATATTGAATTTCTATACATTATCTTGCTCATCTTTATGGACTTTGTAACAATATATATATATATGATCCTAACAGTGTTTTTATGAATGAAAGTGTACACCTATCCTTTGGATAGGGGATAAGATGTCTTATGGCCAGAGTACCCCTTTAATCTCGGCATCACTGCGGTCGGTGATGTTTGGCATTAGCCACAGGTCCCGGCTATGACGTGTGCTCAGCTACTGGGCGCGCTGCATAGTTCGGCACCTCCAGAACCCCCGCCGGCAGGTATCATGGAGGTGCCGAACTATGCAGCGCACTCAGCAGCTGAGAGCACGTCATAGCCGGGACCTGTGGCTAATGCCAAGCATCATTGATTGCAGCGATGTTCAACACTAAAGGGGTACTCTCTGGCCCTAAGACAAAGTATAGTGCTGTCACGACTCCGCCTACTTGGGACATCACGCCCCGACCCATCAATGCAAGCCTATGGGAGGGGGCATGATGGCCATCACGCCCCCTCCCATAGACTTGCATTGAGGGGGCGGGGCTTGATGTTACAATGGGGGGCGGAGTTGTGACGTCACTTTACTCCGGCCCTGTAGTCGTGAGGCTTTAGACATGGAGCGATCATCGCTTTGTGTAGCTGAGACAGGTGGGTGCTGCATGAGAGATTACGGAGGTCCCAGTGGCGGGACCCCTGCTATCAGACATCTTATTCCATATCCTTTGGATAGGGGATAAGATGTCTTAGGGCCGGAGTACCCCTTTATTGCTGGACATCACTGCAATCGGTGATGTTTGGTATTAGCAACCGGTCCCGGCTATGACGTGTGCTCAGCTGCTGGGCGCGCTGCATAGTTAGGCACCTCGGTGATACCTGCTGGCGGGGGTCCAGCCGGCGAGTATCGGATTAGGTATCAGGGACATTTGCACGAGTACAAGTACTCGTGCAAATGTCCGGTATCGGTCCCGATACCAGTATCGGTATCGGGACATCCCTAACCTTCCACCTCAGAGATGAGGAACTCTGTGTGATGGTCATTGCCACTGCCACCAAATCTCTTCACATCCAATTTGGCCTGTAGAGTGGATGTATATGTTGGTATACAAGTAAGAATAAATGTTCAGCAGATGTATAATGTGACAATTCTATAGTTTTTTTATTTTATTATTACTAGGCATTTCTAAGTCCAGATTGAGTTGCTGTATAACCTATTAGACAAGCCTACATACCGTATTTATCGGGGTATACCACGCACCGGCCTATAACACGCACCCTCATTTTACCAAGAATATTTGGGTAAAAAAAGTTTTTTACCCAAATATCCATGGTAAAATGAGGGTGCGTGTGCGCGCTTGTATACCCCGATACACCCCCAGGAAAGGCAGGGGGAGAGAGGCCGTCGCTGCCCGCTTCTCTCCCCCTGCCTTTCCTGGGGTCTAGAGCCCTGCTGCCGGCCCTTCTCTCCCCCTGGCTATCGGTACCGGCGCCCCATTGCTGGTGCCGATAGCCAGGGGGAGAGAAGCGGCGCCGACAGCCAGGGGGAGAGAAGGGGCAGCGGCACCCATTGCCGGCGCCGCTGCCCCGTTGCCTCCCCCCATCCCCGGTGGCATAATTACCTGGGTCGGGTCCGCGCTGCTGCAGGCCTCCGGCGTGCGGCCCCTGCGTCGTTGCTATGCACGGCGCGGCGCACTGACGTCATGCGCCGCGCCGTGCAGCGCATAGCAATGACAAAGGGGACGCACGCCGGAGGCCTGCAGCAGCGCGGACCCGACTCAGGTAATTATGCCACTGGGGATGGGGGGAGGCAACGGGGCAGCGGCGCCGGCAATGGGTGCCGCTGCCCCTTCTCTCCCCCTGGCTATCGGCGCCGGTACCGATAGTCACGGGGACAGAACGGGCAGCGGCGCCGATAGCCAGGGGGTGAGAAGGGCCGGCAGTAGGGCTCTAGACCCCAGGGAAGGCAGGGGGAGAGAAGCGGGCAGCGACGGCCTCTCTCCCCCTGCCTTTCCTGGGGCGGTATCAGCGTATAACACGCACATAGACTTTAGGCCAAAAATTTTTGCCTAAAAAGTGCGTGTTATACGCCGATAAATACGGTAATTTATTTATTTTTTGCTGCATATAAAAAACAAACAGAAAAAAACATATGTACCTTATCTGTGGAACTCTTACGTGATGTCAACAGAACCATACATTTTTATATCCAATAATTTTGCTCAACCCCAAAAAAAAAAATAACATAAGAACATTGATAATTGATATATGCAATTATACTGCACTTTCTGTAAAATTACCCTTGATGATATTTGCAGTGATTTTGCCCTAAGGCTTTAAGTCTTCAATAGTGTTGGGCACGAATATTCGCATTTCAAATTTTTATTGAGAATATCGCAAATTTGCGAATATTGCGAATATATTTGCTATATATTTGAAATTGCGAATATTTGCTTTCTTTCCACATATGCGCATATTCGCATAAGTGAATATTCGCATATGCGCATATTCGCATGTGCGAATATTCGCATATTCCGTCTTTTCACTTGTGGGACAATTAGAATGATGCAAATACACTTGTCAGAGGTTGTCAACAACATCCCTAGCAACCAATAGTAAAGTTGCCCTCCCCCTCACTGTTTTCTTCCTACAATACACGAATATGCGAATATAACGAATACGCGAAATTCACGAATATAGGACGAATATCCGTCTATATATTCGCAAAATATCGCGAATTCGAATATGGGCAATGCTGCTCATCACTAGTCTTCAATATGGATGGTGCAGTCAATGAGCAGCTTGTAAGGTTACAAGTCATAGACAGTGTGATGTGAACATTAATCATATCTAGTCACTTGTCCATATCCACTGAACTCTATAGCCACAGGTCTTATGTGACAGTTAAGAAATGAATTACACTGATCACAGACTAATGAGGATACAATAATCCTGGGCATGTCCCTGTAATGTGTATCTAAGTAACAATATTAATTGGTTACACGACAATGATTGTATGTTGAAACCATCTTGGAAAACTAGTAATTGGTTTCAAAGTGCATAAAATGTCAACCCAAAATAAGTAAAAATTTTAATTAAAAAAAAGACAAGATAACTAATACAAAGTGAGCAGGTGCCTTATGAGGGTCTTGTACAGTATGTAGTGTTCCGGAAATGCAAAACAGAGGCAGCAAATCAGTGCATGCTCTTAAATAATACAGGGTTTTTACCAGGAAAATTCCAACTTTGGTGGCTTGTGTGAATAGCTGGAAGATTCAACCAATCAATCAGGACTGTTTTTGGCAATGTATGTTGAGTATAGTAAGATACAATCATCCAGGAAAGACCACCGTATGCTGGAAATATTGTAATATTGTCCACACAAACAAATCCGGTTCAGTAGCAAAGGTCAATGAAACTGGTCTCAGGATTAGAGATACATTTTCTATTGACTAAAAGTGTAAAAAAAATCCAGAACCCAGCATTGAGAACTGTCTGTCAAGTGCTATTGTCTACGTGTGGCTGTTGGTTTTATGCTGCACTTACCCAGATGTCTTAGGTGCCACTAGTGGACACATCAATATGTGGCTCTATATATCACACTATTAGCAGTCATTAAAGGAGTTATGGACCATAAGGTGATTTTAGTATGTATCTGCCAGACAGTAATAGCCATGCTTAGGAATCTGTGCTTGTCTTTGGGATAAATGGCTATGTGGTGAGATAACCATAACCCTGTGGCTAACTTTTTGCAAACTGGAAATTTTCTGTTGGGTTTCTTCTAGAGATCAGCGAACTTACAGTAAATTCGATTTGTCACGAACTTCTCGGCAGTTGATGACTTAGCCTGCATAAATTAGTTCAGCTTTCAGGTGCTCCGGTGGGCTGGAAAAGGTGGATACAGTCCTAGGAAAGAGTCTCCTAGGACTGTATCCACCTTTTTCAGCCCACGGCAGCATCTGAAAGCTGAACTAATTTATGCAGGATAAGTCATCAACTGCCGAGCAGAGAGGTTCGTGACTAATCAAATTTACTGTAAGTTCGCTCATCTCTAGTTTCTTCCCTTAAACTACAAACCCCATGATTCCTTGTTTGTAAGTCTGAGGTCATTTTTCTTCCTCCCACACATCAGCCACCCCACACATTGAAACACACCCGTTTTCCCTTTAATGCAATAGACCAGTGTTTTCTGACCAGAGTTCCTCCAGCTGTTGCAAAAACAAAGATCTTCCTCCCACCCAGCGGTCGCTCTTCACCCATTGAAGCAAAGACAGGCTCCCTCTGATCACCTGACTAGGGATGTAATGTCTCGGGCTACACTGCAACCTGGGAAAACAGAGAGACAACACTCATTTTGTGTGCTGTTAAAAATAAACCTTGGGGCAAAAATCACAGAAGAATTGCAAGACCACCATGAAACATAAGTACAGACACTATATTATAAACTACACTATAACTTTACAGCCCCTGTAGCATAGTCCAACAAAAAAAAATCCCAGAATACCCCTTTAATAAACATCTGGAAGCCTCCAGGTAGAAATCTTATGGTAAATGAACCTACCAGTATATTTAGTTATTAGTATTTAGTTACTTCTGTTGAGTAATTATTCCTTTTCCAGGTTTCTGACTGTTTACGCTTTTCCACAGGGTGAATGTTCCAGCATGTGCTATAACATCTTCATCGTGGAGTCGGTTTGCGTGGGCTGGTTCTCGCTTGAATTTATCTTGAGATTTATTCAATCCCCCAGCAAGTTTGTGTTTTTGAGGCAGCCTCTGAACCTCATAGACATTGTGGCCATTCTGCCTTACTACATCACGCTAGTCGTGGACAACACATCTGTGGACCAGAAGCCGGGATCAGGGAACATTTATTTGGATAAAGTAGGCCTTGTACTGCGCATACTCCGTGCCTTGAGGATTCTGTATGTAATGCGCCTTGCCAGGCATTCACTGGGCCTGCAAACACTGGGCCTTACTGCCAGACGGTGCACTCGTGAATTTGGCTTGTTGCTGCTATTTCTCTGTGTAGCCATCGCCCTTTTTGCCCCCTTGCTGTACTTGATAGAGAACGAGATGGCAGACTCTCAGGAGTTCACCAGTATCCCTGCTTGCTATTGGTGGGCAGTAATCACTATGACCACCGTTGGCTATGGTGATATGGTACCCAGGAGCATACCAGGCCAAGTGGTAGCTCTCAGCAGCATTCTGAGTGGAATTCTTCTGATGGCCTTTCCAGTGACCTCTATCTTTCATACCTTCTCCCGATCATATGTAGAGCTGAAACAGGAACAGGAGAGAATGATTTGCCGGAGGGCACAGCTGCTGAACAAAACTCAGCTGGGTAACATGTCACACGGAACTGACATTGTATCAGAAAGCATATCATCTGAGGAAAAAGACTGATACAGTACAATACAGAAGACATAGAAGCAGCAGAAATGATGGCTTGACAAGATGACTGTAGAGTAGGAGCTTTTTTGCTCGCTATAGAATTGCAAAACTGAGCAGCATATCTGTGGCATTCTACAACAATACCAAGTATTACCAGGCATTCCAAGCTCATATGGTCAATGAAAAGAAACGTGTGTCTCCAAAGTACCCCTTGCTAATTGAAATTAAGATCCCCAATTTCTTGTGATAAGAGTTATTATATTTAAATAAATTAATTGTTTCCAAATATATCAAAGGTTTAGGTTTAACATGTTTTTTTAACACCATTTTTCAATTTATATTTGGAATGAACTTGTATAAAAGATTCACTTTGTAAATCCATTCCTTTACATATCTTGCATTGATTCTAAATTACATCTGGCTTTATAATCCAGAGCTGTATTCACAATTCTGTAGCTTCAGAGCTGAAATGTCCTAGCTTTCACTGGCGACCTGCATTCTGGGAAGCTTCGGGGGAGATTTATCAAAACCTGTGTAGAGAAAGAGTGGAGCAGTTGCCCATAGCAACCATTCAGATTAGTTTTTAAATTTTTTAATAGTCCTCTGAAAAATAAAAGAGGAGATATGATTTATTGCTATGGGTAACTGACCCTTTTTTTTCTGCACAGGTTTTAATAAATCTCCCCCATTTCTGCAGGAGAAAATGTGTCAAAGGCAGATGTGAATCCAGCTGGAAGGGAAAATATAATGGAAGGTGTACTGCTTCTCCCTTCAAGCTGGATCCATTTCTGCTTTTGGCACTTTTTTTTTTTTGCTGCAGAAAATCTGCAGTATTTCTAAAATGTGTGTTCCTTATAAGAGTTCATCTAAGCTGGATGGATAATCAGCAGAAGAGTTAATACAGCTCTGAAGTATAGAAAAATCTTCATATTTAGGGTCAGTACATGCCTAGTAACAGACTGTATGTACACGGTGATTCTACCAGTGGAATGGTAAGTACAGCACTGGAGTATATGGGTCCATTCACACGTGTGTATTTCTGCTGCAGATTTACTTTAGCAGATTTTGCTGCCCATTAAAGTCAATGGGCAGCAAAATCTGCAGCAGCAAATCTGCAGCACAAAGACGCACGTGTGAACTGACCCTAAGGGTGCGTTCACACATGCGCAGATTTAACAGCCCATTAAAGCCAATGGGTTGCAAAACCTGCAGCAAAAATACGCACGTGTGAACGCACCCTAATACACGATGTATTAGTGATATCCCATTGACAATATGAAAATGTTTTGTATGGTTTATCTTTACAGAAACTTCTCTGTTACTGCACACCAGATGAAGGTAATAAAGGGGTTATCTCAGGAAACATTTTCTTACTTGAAATGTTGTATTCCCTTAATGAGCCAAGAAAGTTACATTTTTGCATATTAATTTTTTTCTCCTAAGAGCTATGCCTTTATTTTTTCCATCTACAGAGCCATGTGAAGGCTTGTTTTTTGCAGGACCATTTGTACTTTGTAATGTCACCCTTCATTTTACCATAAAATTTACTGCAAAAAACAGTAAATAGTTTTGAGATGAAAAAAATACATTTATGCAAATTTGAGTGGTTTAATTTTTATGCCATTCACTGGCTGAATGGATGGGAATTGGTATACAGTAAGGACCAGACATACAGGCTGGAGTGTAGGTTTCTTTGTGGGTTTTATTTCCCTACAATTTATTTTGCACATTATTTACTAAGGTTTCCCTACATTTTCCACTTTCCCTACACTTTGCTTTTTTTTTTTTTACACATGCTCTGATCTGTAGGTTTTCCTCAACTCAAATCCACCACATTTTATGTGGAAACCTTAGTAAATATGTTGGGTTTTTGTGAAAATGTCAAGGACACGGCCCTTTTCGGAGACCACGCTCCTTTTCCCCCAGTGGACACGCCCCCTTTAGTTAGTTGGGGTTTTTTCAATTCTGGCGCAAATTCTGGTGCAAATTCTGGCGCAGACAGAATTTCTGGTGCAATGCGACAGAGTCTGGCGCACAACCTGACAAAACATGTTCCGGACGCTGGGGCAGTGGAGTAGCCCTTTAAGGACAATGAGAACCAGAGCGGTGCTTGCATCATGCACTGCAGGTCCTGGCTGCTATCAGCAGCCAGGGACCCGCCGGTAATGGCGGACATCGGCAATCGTACTGATGTCCTCCATTAACCCCTTAAGGACTCGGGTTTTTCCGTTTTTGCACTTTCGTTTTTTCCTCCACACCTTTTAAAAATCATAACCCTTTACATTTTGCACCTAAAATTCTATATTTAAGCTTATGTTTTGTGCCATCAATTCTTCTTTGCAGTAACAGTCATTTTAACAAAAAAAAATCCACATTGAAACGGAAAAAAAATTCATGGTGCGACAAAATTGAAGAAAATTTTTTTAATTTTGTAGCTTTTGGGGGCTTCCGTTTCTATGACACCTTTTCTTTATTCTGTAGGTCCATAGGATTAAAATGATACCCTACTTATAAAGGTTTGATTTTGTCTTACTTCTGGAAAAAATAACTACATGCACGAAAATTAATACGGACACAGGGTTTTTCAGTTTTTGCATTTTCGTTTTTTCCTCCTTATCTTTTAAAAATCATAACCCTTTCAATTTTCCACCTACAAATCCATATTATAGCTTATTTTTTTCGTCACCAATTCTACTTTGCATTGACATTAGTCATTTTACCCAAAAATCCAAGGCGAAATGGGAAAAAAATCATTGTGCGACAAAATCGAGGAAAAAAACACATTTTGTAACTTTTGGAGGGCTTCTGTTTCTACGCAGTTTATATTTCGGTAAAAATGACACCTTATTATTCTGTAGGTCCATACGGTTAAAATGATACCCTACTTATATAGGTTGGATATTGTCGTACTTCTGGAAAAAATCATAACTACATGCAGGAAAATGTATACGTTTAAAAATGTCCTCATCTGACCCCCAATAACTATTTTTCTACGTACAGGGCGTAATGAGGGCTCATTTTTTGCGCCGTGATCTGAAGTTTTTATCGGTTTTTATCGGTACCATTTTTGTTTTGATCAGACTTTTTGATCACTTTTTATTAATTTTTTAATGGTATAAAAAGTGACCAAAAATACGCTTTTTTGGACTTTTGAATTTTTTTTACGTGTACGTCATTGACCGTGCGGTTTAATTAATGATATATTTTTATAGTTCGGACATTTACGCACGCGGCGATACCACATATGTATTTTTATTGACACTTATTTTTTTTACAGGAAAAGGGGGGTGATTCAAACTTTTATTAGGGAAGGGGTTAAATTATCTTTATTAACACTTTTTTTTGCAGTGTTATAGGTCCCATAGGGACCTATAACACTGCACACACTGATCTCTCATGCTGATCATTGGCGTGTATTAACACGCCTGTGATCAGTGTTTTCGGCGCTTGACTGCTCCTGCCTGGATCTCAGGCACCGAGCAGTCATTCGCCGATCGGACACCGAGGAGGCAGGTAAGGGCCCTCCCAGTGTCCTGTAAGCTGTTCTGGACGTCGCGATTTCACCGCGGCAGTCCCGAACAGCCCGACTGAACAGCCGGGATACTTTCACTTTAACTTCAGACGCGGCAGTCTGTATGGGGCTCATTTTTTGCGCCGTGATCTGAGGTTTTTAACGGTACCATTTTTGCATTCATAGGACTTATTGATGCCCTATTTTGGACTTAATTAATGATATATTTTTATAATTCAGACATTTTCGCACACGGCGATACCATATATGTTTATTTTTATTTACACTGTGTTTTTTTTTTATGGGAAAAGGGGGGTGATTCAAACTTTTAATAGAGGAGGGGTTAAATGATATTCATTAACTTTTTTTTTTGCAGTGTTATAGCTCCCATAGGGACCTATAACACTGCACACACTGATCTTTACCATTGATCACTGGTTTCTCATAAGAAACCAGTGATCGATGATTCTGCCGCTTGACTGCTCACGGCTGGATCTCAGGCACTGAGCTGTCATTCGGCGATCTGACAGCGAGGAGGCAGGTAGGGGCCCTCCCGCTGTCCTGTAAGCTGTTCGGGATGCCGCGATTTCGTTCCGGCTATCCCGAACAGCCCACTGAGCTAACCGGCATGCTTTCAGTTCCAGTACGTCATGTGTCCTTAAGGGGTTAAAGGGGTACTCTGCCCCTAGACATCCACCATGCCATGAAGGCCGCAACTCCCCCTCCCATAGACATGAGTTACATGACGTCACGACCATGGCCGCCCAAACCCAGCCTTCTGAAAATAGCTTTCAGAACACCGGGTGCTGCGCGAAGATCGTGGGGGGTCCCAGCTGCGAAGATCGTGGGGGTTCCCAGACATCAGGAGCAGAGTACCCCTTTAAATGTACTATTTTTGTACAAAAAGTTATAATTTTTTTTAAAAGAAGTAAAACAAAATCAGACCTGTATATTCTATCCATACATTTACATTGTATGGACCTACAGAATAAAGCCCCCAAAAGTTACAAAAGTTACAAAATGGCTGTTTTTTTTTTTTTTTCAATTTTGTCCCACAAATGTTTTTTTTTTTTTTGTTTTGCTGTAAATTTTGAGGTGAAATGATTGATGTCATTACAAAGTAAAATTGGTAGCGCAAAAATCAAGCCCTCATATAGGTCTGTGGGTGGAAAATTGAAAGCATTATGATTTTTAGAAGGTGAGGAGGAAAAAACGAAAGTGCAAAAATAAAAAAGTCCTTAAAGAGGTACTCCCGAGGAACTGTCCAGAGCTGGAGAAAATCCCCATAGCAAACATATGCTGCTCTGGACAGTTCCTAAAATGGACAGCAGAGGTCAGCAGATAGCACTGTGGTCATGACAGAAGAGAAATCCAAAAAGAAAAGCATTTCCTCTGTAGTATACAGCCCCGAAAAAGTACTGGAAGGATTAAGATTTTTTAATAGAATTAACAGATCTGTTTAACTTTCTGGCACCAATTGAGTTAAAAAAAAAAAAGTTTTCCACGGGATTACCCCTTTAAGGGGTTAAAGGAGATATCTCATCCTAAAAATTACAGAAAAATGTATCCCCCTATCCGCAGGTCCTGAAGGGGTTAGTTGCACTTTTTTTTTTTCGCCATACATTTTATGGTTAAATGAAAGGTGTCATCACAAAATTAAAAAGTTGTCTGTTAAATGGCAGAAAAAACAAAACCACTAAAATAAAAATTGCCTGGTATTCACAAGGACCAAAACCCACTGTGTCCTTAAGGAGTTAAATTCTTTGAAAGAACATGTATGTTTTAAAAATAAAAAAGCAAAGCATACTCACCTGCCCTGATCCCCTGCTGCTGCTGTCCCCACAGCACCAAGTGCTGGAACGAAACTTCAGGGGAAGTGGTAAGCTTTGGTAGCTCTCTGATTGGAAGCTGCGGATGATTGGGACAGGAGAGTATGCTTTGTTTTTATTTTTAAAAGCAACTCAAGTCTAGTATAAAAATTTTGTAGCAAAGAATAACCCTGTAACTAGAAAGTACAAAGACGCTGGTAATACTGTGGCGCATCTGACACCGCTATGTCACAGGTCTGACAGCAGCGATGCACTAAGTTGCTGTCTGTTTAAAGTAGCAGTATACTGTTAATCCCTGTATAAGTGAAAAATTATAATATTTATAGAAAAGAAAGCTATTTGTAAAATTATTCATCCTGTGAATTTTACAGAAGATAGCAGTAAACCATAACGTTGCAAAAATGGATGGGAGAGCTTAACTAATCTATAGGGTGCAACCAAGTGTCCCAAGAATGAAAAGTCAAAACAATAAAAAAAGAAAAAAAAAAAAACTGTAAAAGGTAGTGCACACCCAAAAAAAAAAAGAAAATATATATATATATGACACACATTAGAAATCACTTACAGTTACAGTTGAGTTACACTACTAACATACAGAGTGGGCAAAACACTAGCCCCAGACTATGGATGAACTCTACCAACTATATCCTAATTCTATCAACCATATCCCCGTCCCAAAGTATTGAACACAATGAAATAACATTCTATGCATGGAACATAGTAGACAAAACAAAAGGCTATAATAAACCTAAACCATTAAGTATGCATGATTTCACGGAGTCACCGAATGCACAAGCAAGTGCCATCAATCAAAGGATCAGAAAAAATACAGCCATAGATGGTAATGGCATATTTAACATGTGCTCCACAGAGGCCCCACAAGTTTCAATGCTCAGGGCAACTTCCTCAGGGGTTCAGTCATAATTTGGGGTTATAGAGCAATATTGATTATTTTTATTTTGCATGTACTCTTTGAGAGAGAATGTCTTTCCCCCTCTGATTGTAATGTGCTCAATTGTGAGCTTTTAAAGTTTTTTTTTTATGTGTGTCATACATATACTTGTTCAACAAAAATTCAATTTTGGGGTGCACAAGCTGTTGGTGTTCTTTTTTTATATTGTTTAAAAATAAACTATAAGCTAGCAAACTGTGCTTAAAAAAGCCACAAAACTCTGTAAACAATAGCTTTAATATAGCATATTTTTATTTCAAAGCCTAAAACGTCTTTGTGTTTGATATTCTATTTTTGCCATAAATAATATTATTTCTAATATGTTTTCTGTAGATATCTGTACATAAAGACAAGTAATAAATAAAGTGGTGATGAAACATGTCTCTGCTCCCTAGGTGAATTCCCTTTGAACGTCCGGCGCTGCAGAGGAGTACTGTGATGTGCACAGGCTTCCAGATGGAGGATTAGGGGGGAGAATGAGTCATTAGAAAACACAGATGTTCTGTAACTGGTTATCATGGGGAAAGGAGTTTAGATGACAGCTGTAACAATAAGTAGGAAGGTTTGTTTGCCAGATTGGGAGAAGCTTTGTACTGTAATGACAAGCAGGTTCACCATCTTTGCTGTGATCACTGAATTAATCTCCTGCAGCACAGCTCGCTGCTTGCACTGTTCAGACAGATGGAGCAGCAAATAGTGGGATATCTTGCTGATAGCTTCTTAGGGGGATTTACAATAGAAAACATATTGTTCATCTTGTGAACACCCACTTATTACAACCAGGAAGTAAACTGGACACTTGTATAAGCATTTAACGCTCTTGGTCTACATTGTGTAGCAGTGCCAGGAATGGTTATCAGGGATTACTATATTTCCCAAAGGTTTCAGGTAGAACATATGTCATCAAAGGAAAGCTGGGTGAGATATGGGAAATCGAGAAATAGTTAAATTCCTAGCGAGACTTGGCTTTCTACAGATTTTGGTCAAGTCGGGCCTGGGTATTTATGGGATGAATAGTAGGTTTAGTAGTAGGGCCTTTCAACCCCTTCCTGGGCTTCTTCAGATTTCTAGACTAGCCCAGATCATCACAGGTGCTGAAGACAGCTTGTTGCTGCGCTTTAAAACTAGGTAAGAGTCAGTCTGCTTGTAAGGCTCTCAGAAACCTGTACCACTGAGGAATTTAAAGGGGTACTCCGGCGCTTTGACATCTTATCCCCTATCCAAAGGATAAGATGCCTAATCGCAGGGGTCCTGCCGCTGGGGACCCCCGTGATCTTGCACGCCGCACCCCGTTTATAATCAGTCCCCGGAGAGTGTTCGCTCCGGGTCGGATTATTGTCAATCACGAGGCCGGAGCGTTGTGATGTCAGGGCTCCGCCCCGTGTGACATCACGCTCCGCCCCCTCAATGCAAGCCTATGGTAGTGGGCGTGACAGCGAGACCCCTGCGATCAGGCATCTTATCCCCTTTCCTTTGGATAGGGGATAAGATGTCTAAGCGCCGGAGTACCCCTTTAAATTCAGATGTTTGCAGCCTAAAAAGGGGACATGTAACCTGTGTAGCATGTTTGTTTTCTACTTTTGTTTTGTGGCTGGTAGTAAACCAAGCTTTAAGTTTAGTTAGCGCTGGACAAGCAGGATGTATTCTTGTGTTTATGAATGTTGTGTTTATACTGTATGTGTTGTTACTAAAATATAATGACAGGAGAAGCCCTGTTTAAACATTACTTTCACGTCCCTGTCTCTGACTGCTAGTTTGCCACAATTTGACTGGTTATATGGAGCTCATCTCCCACAACAGTCCTAGATCCAGACCAACATCTCTGATCTAATGTTAAATTCAGAGCAGCTGTGTAAGGCTGATGGTTGGAACCACCATCTTTCCATGTGTCCAGATCCTTACCAGAGTCAGGTGACATTCTTTGTGGCATGTATCTGCCGTGCTTTATGGTCTTGCTGTTCTGGTGTGTCTCCTGCTGCAGGTTACTGCTCTGTACTCTAGGGTCTACGCGCGAGCACTGGCTGAATATTATAGCAATAGTGTGCACTCACTAATGCATCCTCCTCAAATCCCTGCCCGGCCCTTTCTATAAAACCTGTTAAACCACCTGTTGCCTGAGGCCTCAGCAAGGTTGTGTATTCAGTATTGCTAAGGTCTCTGTGTCAGCTGATTCTGTGTTTCTGATCTTGCCTGTCTACTGGACTTTGCCTCTGTCTCATCCCCTGAAACTTGACCTGTCTCTCCTGTTAATGAACTTGGATGATCTACCACAATTTCTGTCTGTTTGATGCTTGTTCCAGCCAGCCTGCACCTGTAGTCATCTTGGCTAGGTGTTGTCATAGTACTAGCTCTGCTAATAAACGCCTTATCAGCTCTGCTGCATCTGACGCAATTCTGCCTGCCTGGCTGACTACCACTTGTGGCACAGTGGGTCCACACCTGTGACGTGTAACAAGCTGTATTCCATAAACTCCACAGATATTGGAGAAGGTTATTCTTATGTCTCATTTTTCAGCAGCATTTACAATAACCCTTCAGCCATCCACACTGACCAAAAGAGGATACCTAAAACAGGGTGATGTAGTAGAGCTCTGCAGTGATTAAAGGGGTACTCCCGTGGAAAACATATTTTTTTTTAGATCAACTGGTGCCAGAAAGTTAAACAGATCTGTAAATTACTTCTATTAAAAGATCTTAATCCTTCCAGTACTTTTAGGGGCTGTATACTACAGAGGAACTGTTTTTCTTTTTGGATTTCTTTTATGTCACGACCACGGTGCTCTCTGCTGACCTCTGCTGTCCATTTTAGGAACTGTCCAGAGCAAGAGAAATCCCCATAGCAAACATATGCTGCTCTGGACAGTTCCTAAAATGGACAGCAGAGGTCAGCAGAGAGCACTGTGGTCATGACATAAGAGAAATCCAAAAAGAAAAACATTTCCTCTGTAGAATACAGCCCCTAAAAAGTACTGGAAGGATTAAGATTTTTTAATAGGAGTAATTTACAAATCTGTTTAACTTTCTGGCACCAGTTGATAAAAAAAAAAAAAAAGTTTTCCACAGGAGAACCCCTTTATCCCCGGGGGTTTTTCTGTTTTTGCATTTTCGTTTTTTGCTCCTTGCCTTTAACAAATCATAACTCTTTCAATTTTACACCTAAAAATCCATATGATGGCTTATTTTTTGCACCACCAATTCTACTTTGAAATGACGTCAGTCATTTTGCCCAAAAATCTACGGTGAAACGGGAAAAAAAATCATTGTGCGACAAAATTGAAAAAAAAAAAACGCTGTTTTGTAACTTTTGGGGGCTTCCGTTTCTACGTAGTACATTTTTCGGTAAAAATGACACCTGATATTTATTGTGTAGGTCCATAGGATTAAAATGATACCCTACTTATATAGGTTTGATTTTGTCGGACTTCTGGAAAAAATCATAACTACATGCAGGAAAATTAATACGTTTAAAATTGTCATCTTCTGACCCCTATAACTTTTTTATTTTTCCGTGTATGGGGCGGTATGAGGGCTTATTTTTTGCGCCGTGATCTGAAGTTTTTAACGGTACCATTTTTGCATTAATAGGACTTATTGATCATTAATAGGACTCATTGATCATTTTTTAAATGATATAAAAAGTGACCAAAAATGCACTATTTTGGACTTTGGAATTTTTTTGCACGCACGCCATTGACCGAGCGGTTTAATTAATGATATATTTTTATAATTCGGACATTTACGCACGCGGTGATACCATATATGTTTATTTTTATTTACACTGTGTTTTTTTTTTTTATTGGAAACGGGGGGTGATTCAAACTTTTAATAGGGGAGGAGTTAAATGATCTTTATTCACATTTTTTTTTCACTTTTTTTTTGCAGTGTTATAGGTCCCATAGGGACCTATAACACTGCACACACTGATCTCCTATGCTGATCACTGGTTTCTCATAAGAAACCAGTGATCAACGATTCTGCCGCATGACTGCTCATGCCTGGATCTCAGGCACTGAGCAGTCATTCGGCGATCGGACAGCGAGCAGGCAGGTAGGGGCCCTCCCGCTGTCCTGTCAGCTGTTCGGGATGCCGCGATTAGCCGTGGCTATCCCGAACAGCCCGACTGAGCTAGCCGTGAACTTTCACTTTCACTTTTAGCCGCGCGGCTCAGCTCTGAGCGCGCGGCTAAAGGGTTAATAGCGCGCGGCGCCGCGATCGGCGCTGCGTGCTATTAGAGGCGGGTCCCGGCTTCACTATGACGCCGGGCCCGCCGTGATATGACGCGGGGTTACTGTGTAACCCCGCGTTATATCAGAAGAGCAGGGCCTTGGTCCTTAAGGGGTTAAGGTGCCACAGATGGATAATGCCAATAATTCCTTAAAATATTAGCGTTAAAAAGGGTTCTGTGAAATTAAAATATATTTATATATTTTATTAATTTACGCTGAACATCCCCTTTATTAGAGCTCCATCTAGTAGCAGGTTGGACCACCTTTGGTCTTCAGAACCGCTGCAATTTTTAATGGCATAGATTCCACTATGAAATTGTTCCAAAATATCGGTCCAAATCAGACTGCATTGCTTCTTGTAGCTCTCTCACAAAATTAGATGGAGATTCTGACATGCTCTGAACCTTGTCCCAGAGATATTGATAGGATTAATATCTTGGGACTGTGAAGGTTGGGGAAGCAAGAAAACAGCTGTCATAGAGAAATAAAATTGGACGCCACAATACTAAGAAAACCTTGATGTTTTCCCACAGCTCCGTGATTTAATTTTTATAGTTTTACCCACTGGGACACCACTGTTGGGCTGCAGTTTCCTGACTAATCTGGCTGTTCATCAGAACGATTCCTGACATTCTCCTTATACACCTTTTGGTGGAGAGTTGTTTCTGTCCACAAAATCCCCTTTTGCTGAATCTCCTTGTACCTCAATCAACCCATTTGCCCTGTGGGCCGTGTCGTCTGTAGGGCTGGTCGTGGACTCATTTAACTTAATGATGCGCCTATAATTAAATGCGCCCTTGGCTGTTTGGCAGAGTGAAGAGCCTTTGGCTCCTTGCCTACCTGTCAATCACTCTTGTGGCCGCCTGTAAAATGCAGGCAGCCACAAATGGCCAAACATCCTTCCTCTGCGTTCCGGCGCATGAGTGACGTCAGTAGGCACCAGAGCACAGACCTAAGGAGAACATGAGAAGAGAGGCCACACTATCCTGGGCATGGGGAGTATTTTTTAGTTTGTTTTTTATCCTGGCTACCTAAAAGGGGGCTACTATTTCTACCTAAAGGGGGATGCTATTACTACCTGCTGCTACTACTACTACCCAAAGGGGGCTGTTAATACTTCTACCTAAAGGGGTCTTCTACTATTACTACTTAAAGGGGGCTACTATTAATACCTAAAGGGGGTGCTATTACTACCTAAAGGAGGATACTACCTATAAGGGATGGCTTATAACACCTAAATAGGGGCTGCTAATACTACTACCGAAAGGAGGCTACTAATACTACTATCTAAAGTATACTGCTAATATTAAAACTACCTTAACCCTTTAAGGACCATGCCAATTTTCACTGTAGGACCCGGCCATTTTTTGCACATCTGACCACCACAAAATTTGATGAAAAATTTGAAAATGTAGCATTTTTCTAACTTTGAAGATCTCTGCTTGTAAGGAAAATGGATATTCCCAAATAAAAATGTTTTTGATTCACATATACAATATGTCTACTTTATGTTTGCATCATAAAATTGACGTGTTTTTACTTTTGGAAGACACCAGAGGGCTTCAAAGTTCAGCAGCAATTTAGCAATTTTTCACAAAATTTTCAAACTCACTATTTTTCAGGGACCAGTTCAGGTTTGAAGTGGATTTGAAGGGTCTTCATATTAGAAATACCCCACAAATGACCCCATTATAAAAACTGCATCCCTTAAAGTATTCATAATGACATTCAGTCAGCATTTTAACCCTTTAAGTATTTCACAGGAATAGCAGCAAAGTGAAGGAGAATCTTCATTTTTTACACTCGCATGTTCTTGTAGACCCAATTTTTGAATTTTTACAAGGGGTAAAAGGAGAAAATTTATACTTATGTTTGTAGCCCAATTTTTCTCGAGTAAGCACATACCTCATATGTCTATGTAAATTTTTCGGCGGGCGCAGTAGAGGGATCAGAAGCGAAGGAGCGACAAGGGGATTTTGGAGAGTACGTTTTTCTGAAATGGTTTTTGTGGGGGCATGTTGCCTTTAGGAAGCCCCTATGGTGCCAGAACAGCAAAAAAAAATAAACACATGGCATACCATTTTGGAAACTAGACCCCTTGAGGAACGTAACAAGGAATAAATAAAGGAATAAAAGGAACCCCACAGGGGTTTCACAACTTTTGCATATGCAAAAAAATAATAATAATTTCCACTAAAATGTGTGTTTCCCTCCAAATTTCACATTTTTGCAAGGGTTAATAGCTGAAAAGACCCCCAAAATTTTTAACCCCATCTCTTCTGAGTATGGAAATACCCCATGTGTGGACGTCAAGTGCTCTGCTGGCGCACTACAATGCTCAGAAGAGAAGGAGCGCCATTGAGCTTTTGGGAAAAAAATTGTTTGGAATGGAAGTCAGGGGCCATGTGCGTTTACAAAGCAGGGGAGCTTTGTAAATGCACATGGCCCCTGACTTCCATTCCAAACAGTACCAGAACAGTGGACCCCCCCCCACATGTGACCCTATTTTGGAAACTGCACCCCTCACAGAATTTAATAAGGGGTGCAGTGAGTATTTACACCTCACTGGCGTTTGACAGATCTTTGGAACAGTGGGCTGTGCAAATGAAAAATTTAATTTTTTATTTTCACGGACCACTGTTCCAAAAATCTGTCAGACACCTGTGGGGCGTAAATGCTCACTGTACCCCTTATTACATTACGTGAGGGGTGTAGTTTCCAAAATGGGCTCACATGTGGGTATTTATTTTTTTGCGTTAATGTCAGAACCGCTGTAAAATCAGCCACCCCTGTGCAAATCACCAATTTAGGCCTCAAATGTACATAGTGCGCTCTCACTCCTGAGCCTTGTTGTGCGCCCGCAGAGCATTTTACGCCCACATATGGGGTATTTCTGTACTCAAGAGAAATTGCGTTACAAATTTTGGGGGTCTTTTTTTCATTTTAACGCTTGTGAAAATAAAAAGTATAGGGCAACACCAGCATGTTACATTTTTTTTTTTTTTTTACACTAACAAGCTGGTGTAGCCCCAACTTTTCCTTTTCATAAGGGGTAAAAGGAGGAAAAGCCTCCCAAAATTTGTAGTGCAATTTCTCCCGAGTACGGGGATACCCCATATGTGGTCCTAAACTGTTTCCTTGAAATACGACAGGGCTCCAAAGTGAGAGAGCTCCATGCGACTAAATTAGGGATCGCATAGGGGTGGACATAGGGGTATTCTACGCCAGTGATTCCCAAGCAGGGTGCCTCCAGCTGTTGCTAAATTCCCAGCATGCCTGGACAGTCAGTGGCTGTCCGGAAATGCTGGGAGTTGTTGTTTTGCAACAGCTGGAAGCTCCATTTTGGAAACACTGCCATACAATACGGTTTTAATTTTTATTGGGGGGGGGGGGACATTGTAAGGGGTGTATATGTTGTGTTTTACTCTTTATTATGTGTTAGTGTAGTGTTTTTAAGGTACATTCGCACTGATGTGTTACGGTGAGTTTCCCGCTAGGAGTTTGAGCTGCGGCCCAAACTTGAAGCAGGAAACTTACTGTAAGCCTGCCCGTGTGAATGTACCCTGTACGTTCACATGGGGGGGGGGGGGGGGGGCAAACCTCCAGCTGTTTCAAAACTACAACTCCCAGCATGTACTGACAGACCGTGCATACTGGGAGTTGTACTTTTGCAACAGCTGGAGACACACTGGTTGGAAATCCTTCAGTTAGGTTCTGTTACCTAACTCAGTATTTTCCAACCAGTCTGCCTCCAGCTGTTGCAAAACTACAACTCCCAGCATGTACTGATCGCTGAAAGGCATGCTGAGAGATGTAGTTATGGCATGCTGGAGGTACGCAACTACAACTCCCAGCATGCCGAGACAGCCGATTGCTGTTTGGACATGCTGGGATTTGCAGTTTTGCAACATCTGGAGGGCTACAGTTTTAGAGAACACTCCAAAGTGATCTCCAAACTGTGGTCCTCCAGCTGTTGCAAAACTACAATTCCCAGCATGCCCTGACAGCAAACAGTTGTTTGGGCATGCTAGGAGGTGTAGTTTTGCAAGATCTGGAGGGCTACAGTTTAGGGACCACTATATAGTGGTCTCAAACTGTAGCCCTCCAGCGGTTGCAAAACTACATATTTCAGCATGCCCAAACAGCTGTCTGGGCATGCTGGGAGTTGTAGTTTTGCAACATCTGGACATTTGCACGGGATGCCTGCTGAATGATTTCAGCAGGCATCCCGGTCCGATCTCCGCCAGGCGGGGACCGGAACTGCCCATGACGTAACTGTACGTCATGGGTCCTTAAGACCCAGGGTGTCGGGACATAACGTTACGTCATGGATCCTGAACGGGTTAAGGGGTCTGCTACTACTACTACGTAAAGTACACTGCTGCTGCTACTACTGCCTAAAGGGAGGATGCAACTACTACTTAAAGGGGGCTACTACTGCAACTACCTAAAGAGGGTGGCTATCACTACCTAAAGGGGGCTTCTGCTACTACTACCTAAAGGAGGCAGCTACTACTACTGCCTGAAGAGGGCTGCTACTACTACTACCTAAAGCGGATTGCTACAACTACTATCTAAAGGGTGCTGCTGCTGTCAACTACCTAAATGGGGTCTGCAACTATATACAGGGGGCTACTATGTACTGGGGGACTTACCAGCAAGGACTAACCCCTACTGCCTACCTACCTGTTACTGTTACTACCTACCTACCTACTCAGGGCACCTGCGTAATTGTGAAAGCCATGTAAAGGGGCCTATCTTCCTACCAGAGCGACCTTACTATTAATGTTGGAGACCGACCTACTCTTCCCAAACCCACTTATCTACCCATTCTACTGTGTGGGACACCAAGGGGGTTATAATTATTATTTGGAGCACTATAGGTGCTGTAAAAGTGCAGAGCCTAAAATGTTTGTCTTGCAGGTTCTGTGGAAACGAGTTATGTGTGGAAGAAATAGTCATGACAGTCTGGGGCGGATGGAGAAGAAAAAAGCAAAGTACAACTCCAATTAGGAAGACGTCACCTGATTTAATTATGTCATAACTTATATAGTCTGCAGAGCCTGTGTACAGCATATATCTACCACTATTTGGTCACTGTATGTAAGGGAATATTTTCTTCTTGTATACTGGTAATATTGGTCTCAGTATACAGGATTTGGCCAGTAACAGTATGGTGGTAATATGCATGCTAATAATATTCCTCCTTGTAAACTCGTAGTATTCATAATATTGGTCTCCGTATACAGGATTTGGTCAATAACAGTATGATGGTATTATACATGGTGATAATATTATTCCTTTGATACCAATGTTATTTGGTAGCTATTCAATTTATTTATCATAGGGATTTGTCTTACCCATGTTAAATGTTTTATATATAATTTTATTTATTTTTTGCCCCCCTGTTATGTATCCTATTATACCAACTGTGATTAACATCTGGCTCCTCCACTTTGTGGCTCTGCCTTTACATAGCCACACCCATTACCGAATTGGCTGCTTATTCCAAAGTGCCCAGGCCAATTTTCAGTCCCAATTGGGTCAACATACTCTCTACACCATAACATTAAAAAAAAACACAAGGCAATGAAATCCTGGCAGCGGATAGTCTAGTCCCAGTAACCAGGTCTTGCTCCAAGGTTTTTACATCACTGGATTTTTCCATCTAATATGGATTCACAATGAAACTGATCACTGGAATTTATACACCAAGAGAGAGAAAAAAAAGTCAGTTTGCACAACCCAGACAACAATGTTGTCCATTCAGTGAATAGAAATGAGTCACATCAGAATATAAGACTCGAGCAGCACAGGACAAAATATTTTATTAATAGAATTCGGGACAGACCGCTGCAGCACAGATACCAACAGGACATCCACTACCAGAGACCCAGTACTGAGCATAATCAATCCCTGGGAACTATAAATGGACCTGAGGAAGGCATTAGAGTATACCGAAACACTTTGTCCAGAATTCTACCAATAAAAGTTATTTTGTTCTGTGCTGCTCGAGTCTTCTCTTCATGACTACAGTTGTGCAGCGCCTCCGTTAAACTGGTTTCTTTAAATTATTTTGTCTTTCTCAATTCTCCATCGGTCACCATCACTGGGGTCCAATACCAGCAAGAGAGCAGAAGCCAACTACCGCATTCACCTTTACTTATGCCATTCACTGCAAAATTTGGTGTAGCTTCTAAAAAGGTCAGTATATAACTTGGGTGTGGTGAAGGGTACACACCAGGGGGTACACACCAGGGGATACACCCAGGGGTGTGGAAATTTTATAAAAAACTACTTGTCCACGGGACTAAAATGGAGCAAAATCTACTTGTCCCTCATGACGATCCACTTGTCCGGCCAATTTTTGCTTTTACGCTCTGATTTTTTCCTCCTCGCCCTATAATAGCCATAAATACCTACTATAATGATACCTACCTACTATAATGATACCTACCTACTATAATGAGAACTATCTACTATAATGACACCTTTTAATTTTTCAATAACATTCTCAGAACCAAAAAAAATAATATATATTATATATATTATTATTATTATTATTATTATTAAGGGAAGTGAAATTGAAATAGTAAAAGATAATTTAGCAGATTTGGTGGTTTTTCTTTTCTGCGCCATTTACCTTGTGGTTGAGATAACATGTTCGTTTTATACTTTAGGCGCCTGATTACAGCGATACCAGATTTGTATAGTTTACGTCATGTTTTACTAATTCTGAACTTTTTCAAATTTTTTTAATTGCCATTTTTTAACCCCTGTAACTTTATTTTTTTCTGCATACCAGGCTGTATGAGGGCTCATTTTTTTGCGCCATAATCTGTTTTTTGTATCGGTACCATTTTGGTATTGATCTGACTTTTTAATCGCTTTTTAACTTTTTTTTCTGGGATATTATAAAAATTGCAATTCTGTGGTTTGGTATTTTTTTACATTTACCGTACGGGATACATAATGTTATATTTTAATAGGTTGTACAATTACGCACAAAGCGATACCAAATATGTTTATTTTTATTATGTTTACGTGTTTTTATATAGGAAAAGAGGGTGATTTGAACTTTTAACATGGAAAGGGGTTAAAGGGAACCAATCATCAGATTTTCCCTATATATCGCTTGGCGTTATTTTCACCATTCCCGGGGGAAGCTCCTGCCCCCAGGGATGGTGAAGATATGAAGTTATAAACTAGTCACCGCCGCCGCCGTGAGTAGTCACCTGGGCGGGGAGCTCTTCTCACCTACTCCCGTTCTTCTGCCGGCAGCGACGCCCCCTCCGCTTGATTGATGGGCCGCGTCATCGTTCCGCTCACTGAACAGACAGAGCAGAGCGATGACGCGGCCCATCAATCAAGCAGAGGGGGCGTCGCTCCCGGCCGAAGAACGGGAGTAGATGAGAAGAGCTCCCCGCCCAGGTGACTACTTACGGCGGCGGCGGTGACTAGTTTATAACTTCATATTTTCACCATCCCTGGGGGCAGGAGTGTCCCCCGGGAATGGTGAAAATAAAGATTTTACCCTATATAACGCTTTGCCAAGCGTTATATAGGGTAAAATCTGATGATTGGTTCCCTTTAATGCAGCGGTCTTCAAACTGTGGCCCTCCAGATGTTGCAAAACTACAACTCCCAGCATGCCCGGACAGCCAACGGCTGTCCTGGCATGCTGGGAATTGTAGTTTTGTAACATCTGGAGGGGCACACTTTGAAGACCTCTGGGTTAATGTGTGTCTTTCAAACTTTTATTAAAACATTTTTTTATTTTTTTATTCTTTTTACACTTTATTACACTTATAGGAGGAATCATTAGATTCCTCATACAGATGAATAGATTCTATTGAACTCTATTAATCTGTGTGCTCTGTGATCCATTGATAGAGCCTGGTCCAGCCAGGCTCTATCAATGACAGAGACAGGACAGGAGGAAGCAGAGGTAAGCCCTCCGGCTACCTCCATAGTGGATCGCCCCCCTACGATCGTGCTGCGGGGGGGCGATCCACCCCACTAGCCCACCAGGGAGCATTCACATGTCCCTTTAGACGCCGCTGTCAGCTTTAACAACGGCGATCTAAAGGGTTAATAGCCAGCTGCGGCGATCGCCGCATGCAGGCTATTAGCGGCGGCCCCCGGCTACTGAGAACAGCCGGGGGCTGCAGAGTATGGAGCGGGCAGGAATCCCGAGCCCGCTCCATACTCCTCTGTGAGCGCCGCATACAGTCTCCCTGTGCAGATGTGCGGGGAGTGAAGGCAGAGGACGCAGGTCTGCACGGGGAGAAATAAGCCACGCCCCCCCCGCACGTCTGCAGAGAAGGGGACAGAAGACCAATACACAGCTTCTCATCTCCCCTGCTCTGCTTCGGAGGACACAGGCGGCAGAGTATAGAGCGGGCAGGAGTCGGGAGCCTGCTCCATACCGACTGCAGATCGCCGCTGCACTTGTCAGGTCCGGCCCTGCTTGCCCGAAGCCGGGCTAAGGGCCGGACAAATTCACCTGCCCGGCGCCCAAAACTGCCGGGCGTCGGGCAATAGTAATTCCACATCCCTGTACACCTCATCAGGGAGCGCCTCCTGTGTATTTTTATCTCTTCTTTCAAGCTTTCACATCAGAATAGAAATAGCCAGGTTAAATACAGCATGGCGCTCAGTGTGAACCAAGTTCACAAAAGCAACATCCAAAACGTAGAAAGCACTCATCCATGTAGCAGGGTCCAGTAGGGTCCAGTATGTAACCTCCACCTGTTGTTCCATGCTGTCTAAACAGTCCCATATTCGAATATCACCTACATTTACCTGGTGGATCTTCCCCATATGTTTTATTAGCCCGGTGGAAAACAAATTTATTTAAAATCAACTGGTGGCAGAAAGTTCTAACAGATTTGTAAATTACTTCTATAAAAAAAATTTAATTTTTCCAGTACTTATCAGCTGCTTTTTACTACAGAGAAAGTTCTTTTCTTTTTTAATTTATTTTCTGTCTGTCCACAGTGCTCTCTGCTGACACCTCTGTCCATGTCAGGAACTGTCCATAGCAGGAACAAATCCCAATAGCAAACCTCTCCTGCTCAGTTCCTGACATCAGACAGAGGTGTCAGCAGAGAGAACTGTGGTCAGACAGAAAAGAAATTCAAAAACAAAATAAGTTTCTCTGTAGAAAACAGCAGCTGATAAGTACTGGAATGATTAAGATTTTTTAATAGAAGTAATTTACAAATCTGTATAACTTTCTGGCACCAGTTGATTTTAAATAAATTGTTTTCCACCGGAGTACCACTTCGGAGGTGCACTCCGAAAATCAAATCTGCACAGGACGTATCCTCTTTTCTATGTAGTACAGACCACACGTACATAGGATAGCGTACACCAGGGGTCTCAAACTCAAATTATCTGGGGGCCACTGGAGGTAGCGGCTGGGTGAGGCTGGGCCGCATGCACCCCTCACATATAATGCCCCCATCATGCGCCCCTCACATATAATGCCCCCATCATGCGCCCCTCACATATAATGCCCTCATCATGTACCCCTCACATATAATGCTCCATCATCATGTGCCCCTCACATATAATGCCCCATCATGTGCCCCTCACATATAATTCCCTCATCATGTGCCCCTCACATATAATGCTCCATCATCATGTGCCCCTCACATATAATGCCCCATCATGCGCCCCTCATCACTCAACAACACCCCCCACCAGAGGTAGCACTCCCATCATCCACCAGCAACACCCCCCCCCCCATTCCCCTACCCACCTGTGGTGATAGCATGAGCTGACGGATGATGGGGATGTTACTGCTGTGGGAGTGGGGGTGTTGTTGGATGATTGGGATCCAGTATCACCCTCATCATCCCCCAGCAACAACCCCCCCCCCCCAGTAGTAGCACCCCCATCATCCATCAGCTCATGCTATTACCACAGGGGGATAGGGGGAATGGGGAGGGGGCTGTTGCTGGTGGATGATGAGGGTGATACTGCATCCCAATGATCGAACAACACCCCACATCCTGCAGTAGCACCCTCATCATCCACCAGCAACACCCCCCCCCAGCAGTAGCACCCCCATCATCCATCAGCTCATGTTACTACCACAGGGGGGTAGGGGGAATGGGGAGGGGGTGTTGCTGGTGGATGATGGGGGTGCTACTGTCACCCCCCCCCCCCCCAGCAGTAGCACCCCCATCATGTCAGCTCGTGTTATTACCACAGGCAGGTAGGAGGAATGGGGAGGAGGGTGTTGCTGGTGGATGATGGGAGTGCTACTGCTGGGGGGGTGGGGTGTTGCTGGTGGATGATGGGGTGTTGTTGTATCATTGGGATGCAGTAGCACCCTCTTCATCCACCAGCAACACCCCCCCCCCAGCAGTATCATCCCCATCATCCATCTGCAACATCCACCCCATCATCCATCACCTCATGTTACTACTACAGGGGGGTAGGGGGGAATGGGAAGGGGGTGTTGCTGGTGGATGATGGGGGTGCTACTGCTGGGGTGCTACTGCTTGGGTGGGTGATGTGCTACTTCTGGGGTGTTACTGCTTGGGTGGGTGGGGTGCTACTGCTGTTATCACAGGGGGGTGTTGCTGGTGGATGATGGGGGTGCTACTGCTAGGGTGCTACCCCCCCCAGCCGTAGCACCCCCATCATCCACCAGCAACACCCCCCTGTGATAACAGCAGTAGTACCCTAACCATTCAGTTTGTAGGCCTGCGCACACCCCTCACCAATTCATCAGCGACACCCCCAGCGCCCCCTTTTCGCCCTGGCAGTACTGGTATTGACTTACCAGGGTCAGGTGCACCGCACTAGCTACGTAGGTAGGCGAAGCAGGCCAAGACTCGTCGCACCAGGTCAGTGTGGACGGCGCGTCACGTCGGCGCCGCCCCCACGCTGCTGACGTCACCTGACGCCGACCCCTGCTTTGCCGGTGTCTGTGAGGTACTTCACAGATACAATGAGTACGGGAGGCAGCGGGAAAGGTACGGGGAGGGGGCCGTGGCCCGCAAAATATCGCACAGTACAGGGAGGGGGCCGCGGCCCGCAAAATATCGCACAGTATGGGGAGGGGGCCGCGGGCCGCAAGTTTAAGACCCCTGCTTTAAGGAGTTCGACTTATGGCTTAGTAAATGGTGTCAAGAGCAAGAATTTGGCTTTGTGTCTCATGATAGCTCTACTTGGAATAGAAAGGAACTGTACAAAAGACATGGTTTGCATCTTTCTCTCAAGGGAACGAATGTACTCCATGAACAATTCCAAGAATTTGCTAAGGAGTATTTAAACTAGGAAGGGGGGGGGGGGCAAAAGAGTGATAATCCATGAGTCCAATTGCCCCCCGTAACAATGTCAGAATATGTCAGTAGCCCAGAGGTTAAGAAATGACAAGCTCAGAGTTCAGTCTACAAATGCTCGTAATTTAGGTAATAAAATCAACGAACCAGGGTCAATAATTGCATCTGAGAATGTAAATTTAGAGGCTGTCACTGAGATTTGGTTTAACCTCTTAAGGACCAAGGACGTACCGGTACGTCCTGAGTCCTTTCCCTTTCTATAACGCGGGGCCACGGGACCCGTGGCTAATAGCGTGCAGCACTGATCGCAGTGCCGCGTGCTATTAACCCTTTAGATGCGCCGTTCAAAGTTAAGCGCCGCGTCTAAAGTGAAAGTGAAAAAATGCCGGCTAGCTCAGGGAGCTGTTCAAGATCGGGGCATCCCGAACAGCTGAGATCCAGGCATGAGCAGTCAAGCGGCAGAATCATCAATCACTGGTTTCCTATGAGAAACCAGTGATCAATGTAAAAGATCAATGTGTGCAGTGTTATAGGTCCCTATGGGAGCTATAACATTGCAAAAAAAAAGTGAAAAAAAAGTGAATAAAGATCATTTAACCCCTCCCCTATTGAAAGTTTGAATCACCCTCCTTTTCCCATTTAAAAAAAAAAAAAAAAAAACACAGTGTAAATAAAATAAAAACAAACATATGTGGTATCGCCGCATGCGGAAATGTCCGAATTATAATTTATTAAGCTGCACGGTCAATGGCGTACGTGCAAAAAATTCCAAAGTCCAAAATACTGTATTTTTGGTCACTTTTTATATCATGGAAAAAATGGATAAAAAGCGATCAACAAGTCTGATCAATACAAAATTGGTACAGTTAAAAACTTCAGATCACGGCGCAAAAAATGAACCCTCATACCGCCCCAAACGCGGAAAAATAAAAAAGTTATAGGGGTCAGAAGATGACAATTTTAAACGTATAAATTTTCCTGCATGTAGTTATGATTTTTTTCAGAAGTATGACAAAATTCAACCTATATTAGTAGGGAATCATTTTAATTCGCCGCATCCCGAACAGTTTAAAGGACAGCTGGAGGGTCCCTACCTGCCTCCTAGAGTCCGATCGCCGAATGACTGCTCAGTGCCTGAGATCCAGGCATGAGCAGTCAAGCGGCAGAATCACCGATCACTGGTTTCCTATGAGAAACCAGTGATCAATGTAATAGATCAGTGTGTGCAGTGTTATAGGTCCCTATGGGAGCTATAACACTGCAAAAAAAAAAAAAAAAGTGGAAAATAAAAAAAGGGAATAAAGATCATTTAACACCTCCCCTATTAAAAGTTTGAATCACGCCTCTTTTCCCATAAAAAAAAAAACTGTGTAAATAAAAATAAGCATATGTGGTATCGCCGCGTGCGGAAATTTCCGAATTATAAAAATATATCATTGATTAAACCGCACGGTCAATGGCGTACGCGCAAAAAAATTCCAAAGTCCAAAATAGTGTATTTTTGGTCACTTTTTATATCATGAAAAAATAAATAAAGAGTGATCAACAAGTCTGATCAATACAAAAAGGGTACCGCTAAAAACTTCAGATCAAGACACAAAAAATGAGCCCTCATACTGACCCAAACACGGTAAAATAAAAAAGTTATAGGGGTCAGAAGATGACAATTTTAAACGTATAAATTTTCCTGCATGTAGTTATGATTTTTTTCAGAAGTACAACAAAATCAAACCAATATAAGTAGGGTATCATTTAAATTGTATGGACCTACACCGCCACCGCCACCCCCTACTGCACCGCCCCCATTACCTCCCCCATCCCCGGTTTTATAATTACCTGTTCCCGGGGTCCACTCTACATCTGGCTCCGGTGGCGTCCTCCTGAGCTGTCACTGTGCGCACTGACGGTGACGTCACGTCACTCGTCATTGCGCACAGCATAACGCAGGACGCAGCAGGAACCAGAAGTAGCGTGGACCCCGGGAACAGGTAATTATAAAACCGGGGATGGAGGGAGGCAATGGGGCCGGGGCGGTGCGGTGGGTCGGGGGGTTGCGGCGGTCGCGATGCGGTGGGGGCGGTGCGGGGGGCATTATTAGGTTATCGGCAAGGTAATTGCCGATACTGATAATGCCCAAAATCGTGATTATCGGCCGATAATATCGGCCAAACCGATAATCGGTCGATCCCTATACAGAAGAGACAGATAAGGTAAGAAAGGGGGAGGGGTGGCCCTGTATGTGAAAGATAGCATAAAATCTAACCTAATACAAGTTAGTGAGGCAAACATAGAGTCAGTTTGGGTTAGATTGCAGGTTGGTAATCATGCAGTAACTCGTGTAGGTGTGATATATAGACCACCTGGCCAAGTTAAAGAATTAGATGATCTACTAGGTGAGGAAATATCTAAAATGGCAATAAAAGGAGAAGTTATCATTATGGGAGACTTCAAACTTCCGGATATAAACTGGAAAACCAAAATAGCTAGTTCTGCCAGGAGTACAGATATTCGAAATTTCCTACTGGGATTATCTTCACAACAAGTGGTTGAGGAGCCAACCTGGAGGGAGGAAACTTTGGATTTGGTATTTACAAATGGGGATTTGGTATATGATGTTACTGTAGGCGAAAGCTTGGGATTTAGTGATCACCAGTCAGTGTGGTTTAATATAAGAACAATGAAGGAGTCACACCACACAAAAGGACAATTGGTGGTTTTGTGTATATTTTCTATGTGCAATTTTATTGTTGTATTTAAGATCTTTGGTAAAATAAAATAAAAAAATAAAAAAAAGGGAGGAAGACCAATGAATCGTTTGATGCATGTGTCTTTACAGAGGAAGAGGTTCTACGTTTTCTGTCTAAAGTTAAGACAAATAAGTCACAGGGGCCTTATGGGATACACTCAAAATTATTAAAAGAGCTTAGCGGTGAACTAGCAAAACCGTTAACAGATTTATTTAACCAGTCACTGGTAACCGGAGTCGTCCCTGAAGATTGGAAATTTGCAAATGTCGTGCACATTCACAAGAAAGGTAGTAGGGAGGAATCAAGCAACTATAGGCCAGTTAGTCTGACATCAATAGTGGGGAAATTAATGGAAACCCTACCAAACACTAGACGCGTTCAGGGTTATATAATGCAACCCTTTCCTCAGTAGTCAACTACTGAGGAAAGGGTTGCATTATATAACCCTGAAACGCGTCTAGTCCCATATGCATAGCCACTGGCATAAACGCTACTTATGAACTGTGTCCATTACTAACGGCTAGTTACCTTCTGTGAACCTACAAACTACAGCGTATCTAGTCCAGCATTTGTCCGGTCCAGCTTTTACAAGTTCAACTCAGGTGCAGTGTTTCCAGCTTCAACATCTGCTGACGTCACACGCCGATAACACGAGGTGAGCTCCTCGTATCCAGCGTGCGGTCCTCGGTCCCACACAGCCAGCATCATAGCCAAGCGGTGAGGATTTCTCCATCTACAGCGCCTGCCAGCACCAACGGTCCCCCAGCGGTGAGGATCTCTCCATCTACAGGGCCTACCAGCGCCAACGGTCCTCCGGCAGCTTGTGTACATCGGCGCCTGCCAGCGCCATTAGCCCCTGACGACCACCACCACTTCACAATAGGACTCTGCTAGGCTATTTTTTCATCATCATCTGAGACCGGTCCACAGAGGACTCAGCGCGATAAACCACCCAGGCACTGTTATAACAATACCTGTTTCCAGTGCAAACTGCCCGAGTTGTCACAAAAGACCGGTAACATATTTAAATTGCTACAAACTGTCTAGTATTACAAAAAGGACACATTTATATATTAGCCACTTAAGTATTGTATTATTTAGGCTCTGCCTATGGCTTGTCTTGTGCAATAGGTATCTGCTTATTCCACATAGGCATTTGCTTGTTGCACACAAGAAACCACACATTTATGCCAGTGGTATAATTATATGCTTATTATTTCATGTACTTTTATTATCTGTTGCCTGTATTTTATGTGTTCTCCACACACGGGCCCTGGGAGGAGTAACTTTTTATATATTGTCATTTTAATAAATATATTTCATTATTATTGAAGCACGACCCAGTAATCTATTCTATAGAGCATATTTAAAAGAAGAAAAAAGTGGTAGCTGCACATACTGTGAAGGAGTTTAAGCATGCATGGGATAAGCATAAGGCTATCCTTCATATAAGATAGGGCCAGGGACTATTGATAGGATTTAGATTATTGGGCAGAATAGATGGGCAAATGGTTCTTATCAGCCGACAAATTCTATGTTGCTATGTTTCCATGTGCCTTCCTGGGTTGCCATTTGATGTTCACACTACAGAATTCACGGACGGAACATTTCTGGACGCAGATAGTGAGTAATCTTTGAGGTGTGGACTCTACCAGAACATTGAGCAGATTCAATGTTCTGGTGGAATTATTTGTCTGAAATTCCTACCAGAAAATTCCACAGTGTGAATGGGTAAACGGAAAACCCATTCACTTGCATGTTACTGTCATGCAGCAGAATTTCTGACAAATTTCTGAGCGGAATTTCGGTCAGAACTTTCGTAGTTTGAACCCGGCCTTATAGTCTCAGTTCTGTCATTCTGCATCTACCATTAGTTTTCAGTACTGCAGCACATTTATATTACTTCCAATGCTGCCAAGGTTTTTAAATGGTTATTACAGTACAATGATCATGAGTCCACTATTAGATCAGATACATATTTACAGTTCTACCAACATCCGAATCTGTACTGCCATCTTGGGTCCATTTCAAGTATTACAGCACATTCATAGTTCCATCAATATCTCATCCACTGCTGCCACCCAGTGTTCAATAAGAGGTACCTCCACTGCTAATAAAACTAATGGAAACATTACACTAGGTTAATGCTGGCAATGCCTGGTTCTATGCATCTGGCCAGGCAAAAAAGGTTAGTGGTTAGGTCCCGCATCACATGAGAAACCTTGGCGTGGTGTGCGGGCTCAGGTATGTCCTTCATATAAGGATATACTGGCTAATGTCTCATTTTTACATCAGTTTTGAGGATTAGCTAATATCATTGTATATATTTACCACAGGTTTGAAACCCCACTTTTGTCCATAGGTGCGGGTCCTCTACCCCATTGTATGAGTGCACAATTGCACTTGGGGTTGAGCACCTGTTATCACCTTGAGACTACGTTGTTTTGTTTTTCTGTTTAAAGTTAGTCATGTTGTTCGCATCCATATACATGTTTATCAGGTGTCAGGATGTGATTGTGGTACTTGTGACCATCTGCAGGCATTCTCCATTGTATGCAATTTTTGCTGGGGACATCGCCCTTAGCAACGGTTGACAAGTGCAGGGCCTCCACCCCAGCGAAGGTGCACAATTGCACTTGGGGTTGAGTTTCCTGCTATAGCCATGTCCATGCAAATATAAGCCGTCAAGCGTCTTTTAAGGCTTATACCAATGCACCCTTTTATCTTATTGGGTAGCGTTGGGGGTTTCACCTGTGAGGCCTGTTATATCTAGACCAGCAAGGGTGGGGCTTGTAAACTGTCTCCCCCTCCCATTGTATGTGTGCTGAGTTCACACTGGAGGCGACTGAGGAGCAGTCTGCAAGTTGGACCTTAGGCTTCTGTATATCTGGTTCCTGGTTCTATGCATCTGGCCAGGCAAAAAAGGTTAGTGGTTAGGTCCCGCATCACATGATAAACCTTGGCGTTGGTGTGCGGGCTCAGGTATGTCCTTCATATAAGGATATACTGGCTAATGTCTCATTTTTACATCAGTTTTGAGGATTAGCTAATATCATTGTATATATTTACCACAGGTTTGAAACCCCACTTTTGTCCATAGGTGCGGGACCTCTACCCCATTGTATGAGTGCACAATTGCACTTGGGGTTGAGCACCTGTTATCACCTTGAGACTACGTTGTTTTGTTTTTCCAATGCCACATACAGCCAATAATCCATCAACATGACCACATCACTATCATTTTCAACCTTCATGTTGCAAGGCCAAAGTTGCTATGTAGCACTATCCTTATTCAGAGGTCTGTGCTGCCATTCAGTATCCACTCCAAGTTTTACAACTCAGATGTCAACAATTAAGATTCTGAGCATTTATTCCCTACACTACAAACATGGATAACTGTATAATTGTAATTCCATCAATACTGCCCTCCAGTGGTTACTCTTTAAACCACACTACATTTATTATTCTATTACAAACAGCAATCCCACCTGTGTTGCCCCCAGTATTCATATTAGGTGACATACTAAGGTCCCAATGACATCATTCATGGTGTACTGTCAAAAAGGTATTCCAGACTTCCAGTTCCGGGTCCATGCTGTGACAACGCACGGAACAGGAGCCCCACACACTCTCCTACATATTGGCCCGCATACCCACTGAACCTACCTGCTATTTGGGCTTCTGAGCTCCTCCGGACACGGAGTTGGTGTGTGGAGCAGTACCGCAAATCAGCGCGGAAAAGCAAAAAGAAGACTACACTAGGCCACAGCGACAAAGCAAGTATGGCGGCTTCTCCCACGTCTGACACGGCATCTATGCTAGTTTAGACTATGCTCGTTTAGCAGCCGAGGTTGCGAAGCACATAGCCCCTAAAGTACAGGAAATGCTGGCGGCTACTGTACATTCCACCATGCGAGACCTGCAACAGACTGTGACGCAGCATGATGCCAGACTGACTGCAATGGATGATCGCTTTGAGGAGGTGGAAGCTACATCTGATTCTGCCATGACTCAGATTTCTATGGTGGAAAATGAATGCAAGCCTCTAAGAGAGAAGGTGGAAGAACTCAACAACCGATCACTGAAGAACAATCTCTGGGTGGTTGGAGTGCCTGAGTCGGTCCCGGGTAAGATGCTCCTCCGCTTCTGTGAATCAATACTGCTGAACTGTTGGGAATGGGACACTTATGCAAGATAGAACGGGCCCATCGTATTTAAGATCAGCACCTGATGCCCCTGACCCCCCTGGACTTCCTCACCGGGGTAGACCTAGACAAGTCATGGTGAAATATTTAACCATCCAACAATGAAGCTTTATTGAAAGTATCAGGAACAGTACAAAAGCATTAGGAGAGTACAATAGAAAACAGGTCCGGAGACCAAACCAGTAACTTAACAAATAGGTACATAGTAAGTGCAGCAGTACAATAGAACACTTAAAGGGGTACTCTGGTGAAAAACTTTTTTTTTTTTTTTAAATCAACTGGTGCCAGAAAGTTGAACAGATTTGTAAATTAAAGAGAAAAAAATATGTGCAGCTCACAATTATATCACCAACCGAGGACAAATGGGTAATGCACATATACCTATGGTGCCAATAATAAATATTAGAAAAAGAGACAAAAATACCCGGACCTCAAGGAAGAAACTATATGAATCAATTGAAGGAAACAAGGATCGTGCTTCAATTATAATAGGATATACAGATTTTATTAAAAATTGATATAAAATATTCCACCTCACAAGGGGCCCCTTGTGAGAGAAGTATACAATGACCTAAAATTGATGACCTGAAATAGAGTTGATAGTCTATTTTTGGTCATTGTATACTCCTCTCACAAGGAGCCCCTTGTGAGGTGGAATATTTTATATTTTATATCAATTTTTAATTAAATCTGTATATCCTATTATAATTGAAGCACGATCCTTGTTTCCTTCAATTGATTCATATAGTTTACCTTCCTTGAGGTCTGGGTATGTTTGTCTCTTTTTCTAAGATTTGTAAATTACTTCTATTCTTTTCTTTTTGAAACACAGAGCTGTCTGCTGACATCATGAGCACAGTGCTCTCTGCTGACATCTCTGTCCATTTTAGGAACTGTCCAGAACAGCATATGTTTGCTATGGGGATTTCCTTTTACTCTGGACAGTTCATAAATGGACAGAAATGTCAGCAGAGAGCACTGTGCTCATGATGTCTGCAGACAGCTCTGTGTTTCAAACGGAAAAGAATTTCCACTGTAGTATTCAGCAGCTAATAAGTACAGGAAGGATTAATATTTTTTAATAGAAGTAATTTACAAATCTGTTTAACTTTCTGGCACCAGTTGATTTAAAAAAAAAAAAAAAAAATAAAGAGTTTTTCACCGGAGTGCCCCTTTAACCCCTTAAGGACTCAGCCCATTTTGGCCTTAAGGACTCAGACAATTTAATTTTTACGTTTTCATTTTTTCCTCCTCGCCTTCTAAAAATCATAACTCTTTTATATTTTCATCCACAGACTAGTATGAGGGCTTGTTTTTTGCGCGACCAGTTGTCCTTTGTAATGACATCACTCATTATATCATAAAATGTATGGCGCAACCAAAAAACACTATTTTTGTGGGGAAATTAAAACAAAAAACGCAATTTTGCTAATTTTGGAAGGTTTTGTTTTCACGCCGTACAATTTATGGTAAAAATGACATGTGTTTTTTATTCTGAGGGTCAATACGATTAAAATGATACCCATTATTATGTACTTTTATATTATTGTTGCGCTTAAAAAAAAATCACAAACTTTTTAACCAAATTAGTACGTTTATAATCCCTTTATTTTGATGACCTCTAACTTTTTTATTTTTCCGTATAAGCGGCGGTATGGGGGCTCATTTTTTGCGCCATGATCTGTACTTTTTTTTTATACCACATTTGCATATAAAAAACTTTTAATATATTTTTTATAATTTTTTTTAAATAAAATGTATTAAAAAAGTAGGAATTTTGGACTTTTTTTAATTTTTTTTCGTTCACGCCGTTCACCGTACGGGATCATTAACATTTTATTTTAATAGTTCGGACATTTACGCACGCGGCGATACCAAATATGTCTATAAAAAATGTTTTTTACGCTTTTTGGGGGTAAAATAGGAAAAAACGGACGTTTTACTTTTTTATTGGGGGAGGGGATTTTTCCCTTTTTTTTTACTTTTACATTTTTTTACATTTTTTTTTTTACACTTGAATAGTCCCCATAGGGGACTATTCATAGCAATACCATGATTGCTAATACTGATCTGTTCTATGTATAGGACATAGAACAGATCAGTATTATTGGTCATCTCCTGCTCTGGTCTGCTCGATCACAGACCAGAGCAGGAGACGCCGGGAGCCGCACGGAGGAAGGAGAGGGGACCTCCGTGCGGCGTTATGAATGATCGGATCCCCACAGCAGCGCTGCGGGCGATCCGATCGTTCATTTAAATCGCGAACTGCCGCAGATGCCGGGATCTGTATTGATCCCGTCACCTGCCGGCGGGTCCCTGGCTGCGATCAGCAGCCGGGATCAGCCGCGCATGACACTGGCATCGCTCCGATGCCCGCGGTTATGCTTAGGACGTAAATGTACGTCCTGGTGCGTTAAGTACCACCTCACCAGGACGTACATTTACGTCCTGCGTCCTTAAGGGGTTAAGTGCAATATAGGTCGGAGCAAAAACATAGTGCCATTCGATCAGCTACTCAAGAAGATACAGTGCCAGTCTCCTTCTAGTCAGGGACATAAAAAGTACAATATTACATAGGTCCAGAAACATCACCCCCCCCTCAAATATAACAATGGTCTATTAAAGAGAAAAATGATGGCGTATCTCAGGACAGCATGAGGAAGAGAACCAGGGTTCCCATGGTTAATTAAAGTGCTCCACACGATCTTCTCTAATAGCAGACAATTTTTCATTCAACATAATGGCATTGATTCTCTCCACCACCATGTGGAAGTGTAAATCCAATTTCCACCAACGAGCAGCAATATGAATGCGTGTTGCCAACAGGATATACTGGGAAAGTTTGAATGGGCGATATTGCATTCTAAAAGGTTTGTGACTCAGCAGGCAGTAGGAAGGTGTACGTGGCACCCGACAGGGAAGAATAGTTGTCAGCAGGTCAAGCACTCGTGTCCACAATCTGGCCACCACAGGGCAGCTCCACCAAGTATGGTACATGGTGCCTCTGAGGCCACATCCACGGAAGCACAGCAGAGAGACCAGAGGGTAAATAGCATGGAGGAGCACCGGCACCCTGTAGGAACGGTGCAATATCCGCAGTGAGGTTTCTAACAAAGGAAACCTGCCAGCTGCCCTTACTAATTGTGGAACAACAGGCTCTCCACTGTGCCACCGAGAGAGCCAAATGGGTATCGCCCTTCCAGTCTAGCATAAATTTAAGTTTAGTGTCTTGTGGTGGAGAGTATAAAAAAAGTGTGCATACATCAGAGAAAGTAAACCAGACATTCCAGGGGGAGTACAGCATATGCCTTTCGAATGGGGTGGGGAGAACCCATGTATCCCTAGGAAGCAATGAGGTGTAAAAGGATAAGATCTGTCTTGCTCTGAATAGTTCCCTGTCGGGTATGGTGTGACGAAGGCTCAGGTCAGCCAACGTAGGGAGGGAATGACCAATTATAATGTCATTTAAACAAGTTATATTGTGTGTTCTCCACTAAAGAAAGGCAGAGGGAGTGAGGCCAGGTGTAAAAGAAGGATTATGCAAGAAAGGAAGAAGCAGAGAGGAAATAGATTGTAAAGAAAACTTAAAGCGAACCCGACGCCAGAGAGAAAGAGCATATAGGACCACCATAGAAGAAGAGGGAAAAATACCAGATATGGGGTATGTGGTCCACATTAAAGCTGATAAGGAGTAGAGAGTAATCAGTGAGTCTTCCAAAGTGACCCATCTAGGTGCGTTGACTTTAGCATTGATAAAGGCAAGTTGGGCTATACAAGCAGCGTAATAATATTTAACCTCTTCAGGACATAGGGCGTATGGATACGCCCTGCATTCCGAGTCCTTAAGGACCAAGGGCGTATTGATACGCCCGTGGGAATTCCGGTCCCCACCGCTAGCCGGTTGGGGACCGGAGCCGGATGCCTGCTGAAATCGTTCAGCAGGCATCCCGGCATATCGCCCAGGGGGGTCATTATGCCCCCCCATGTCGGCGATGGCCGCAGATCGCTGGACAATTCAGTCCAGCGATCTGCGGCGATTCCGGGTCAATCGGGTCTCCAGTGACCCGGGATTACTGGCTGAGCTACAGCCAGAGCCAGCAGGGGTGAGGTGGCACTGGTGATTCGTCAGCCGGTTTAGGGCGCCTGCTGCGGGTGTCACTTCCGCAACCCGCTCCGCCCCTCTTACGGAGGACGTGAGGCCGATCCCCGGCGTCAATGTTGGGATCGGGGCCCCAGGAGCAGCGGCGGCGGCGAGAGACTGACCTGTGTCCCAAAGCAGCAGCAGGAGGTGAGTGACGGCCTCCTGCTGTTGCTTAGCAACAGCTCCCAGCATGCAAAAAGGGCTTGCTGGGAGCTGTAGTTATGCAACAGCAGGAGGCAGACAACCACAACTCCCAGCATTCCCTTATGGGCATGCTGGGACTTCTAGTTTTGCAACAGCTGGAGGCACATTTTTTCTATGGAAAAAGTGTACCTTCAGCTGTTGTATAACTACAACTCCCAGCTTGCACAAACAGCTAAAGTGCATGCTGGGAGTTGTAGTGGTGCATCTGCTGGTTGCATAACTACAACTCCCAGCATGCCCGTTGACTGTCGGTGACTGCTGAGAGTTGTAGTTTTGCAACAGCTGAAGGCAAAATGGTTGTGATACTCATTTTTTTTTTTTTTACCTAACTCAGTGTTTCACGACCGGTGTGCCTCCAGCTGTTGCAAACTACAACTCTCAGCAGTCACACCATGCACCGTACATGCTGGGTGTTGCAGTTGTGACTGAGTTAGGTCACAAACTCGGTGATACATAACTAGTGTGCCTACAGCTGTTGCAAAACTAAAACTCTCAGCATGTACAGTCTGTCAGCGCATGCTGGGAGTTGTAGTTTTGCAACAGCTGGATGTCCCCCCCCCCCCACTCCCCAATGTGAACGTACAGGGTACACTCACATGGGCGGATGTTTACAGTAAGTATCCGGCTGCAAGTTTGAGCTGCGGCAAATTTTCTGCCGCAGCTGAAACTGCCAGCGAGAAACTACTGTGAACCCCTGCCCGTGTGACTGTACCCTAAAAACACTACACTAACACAAAATAAAATAAAAAGTAAAAAAGACTACATATACACATACACATACCCCTACACAGCCCCCTCCCCAATAAAAATGACAAACGCCTGGTACGCCACTGTTACCAAAACGGAGCCTCCAGCTGTTGCAAAACAACAAATCCCAGTATTGTCGGACAGCCGTTGACTGTCCAGGCATGCTGCGAGTTTTGCAACAGCTGGAGGCACCCTGTTTGGGAATCACTGGCGTAGAATACCCATATGTCCACCCCTATGCAAGTCCCTAAATTAGGCCTCAAAAGCGCATGGCGCTCTCACTTTGGAGCCCTGTCGTATTTCAAGGCAACAGTTTAGGGTCACATATGGGGTATCGCCGTACTCGGGAGAAATTGTGTTACAAATTTTGGGGGCCATTTTCTGCTTTTACCCTTTTTTTAAATGTTACATTTTTGGGAAAACAAGCATTTTAGGTAAAAATTTTTTTTTTTTTTTTTTTTTTACATATGCAAAAGTAGTGAAACACCTGTGGGGTATAAAGGTTCACTTAACCCCTTGTTATGTTCCCCGAGGGGTCTAGTTTCCAAAATGGTATGCCATGTGTTTTTTTTTTTTGCTGTCCTGGCACCATAGGGGCTTCCTAAATGCGGCATGCCCCCAGAGCAAAATTTGCTTCCAAAAAGCCAAATGTGACTACTTCTCTTCTGAGACCTGTAGTGCGCCAGCAGAGCACTTTTCACCCCCATATGGGGTGTTTTTTCAATCGGGAGAAATTGGGCTTCAAATTTTGACGGGTATTTTCTGCTATTACCCTTTTTAAAAATGTAAAATTTTTGGGAAAACAAGCATTTTAGGTCAAAATTATTATTATTTTTTTTCATTTGCAAAAGTCATGAAACACCTGTGGGGTATTAAGGCTCACTTTATCCCATGTGACATTCCCAGAGGGGGTTTAGTTTCCAAAATGGTATGGCATGTGTTTTTTTTTTTTTTTTTTGCTGTTCTGGCACCATAGGGGCTTCCTAAATGCAACATGCCCCCCAAAAACCATTTCAGAAAAACCTACTCTCCAAAATCCCCTTGTCGCTCCTTCACTTCTGAGCCCTCTACTGCGCCCGCCGAACACTTTACATAGACATATGAGGTATGTGCTTACTCGAGAGAAATGGGGCTACAAATACAAGTAAACATTTTCTCCTTTTACCACTTGCAAAAATTCAAAAATTGGGTCTACAAGAACATGCAAGTGTAAAAAATGAAGATTTAGAATTTTCTCCTTCACTTTGCTGCTATTTCTGTGAAACACCTAAAGGGTTAAAACACTTACTGAATGTCATTTTGAATACTTTGGGGGGGGGTGTAGTTTTTATAATGGGGTCATTTATGGGGTATTTCTAATATGAAGACCCTTCAAATCCACTTCAAAACTAAACTGGTCCCTGAAAAATATGATAATTTTGTGAAAAATTTGAAAATTGCTGCTGAACCTTGAAGCCCTCTGGTGTCTTCCAAAAGTAAAAACACATCAATTTTATGATGCAAACATAAAAGTAGACATATTGTATATGTGATCCAAAAAAAAAAATGTATTCGTAATAGCCATTTTCCTTACAAGCAGAAAGCTTCAAAGTTAGAAAAATGCCGATGATAGTTTATAACAGCCCGTCCAATCCTAGGTCTCTTATATGACCAGATATATGTAAAGATATATCTCGTTGGAGGGAGGAAAGATCTTTCTTTAAGACTGGAATGGGGAGCGTCCGAAATAAGTATAACAAACGGGGGGGAGAAGCACCATTCTTACCACATTTATTCTCCCCACCCACAAAATACAGGAGTAGTACCATTTCTCAAGATCAGCCCTAAACGAGCGGTTCAAGGGGGTATAGTTTGCTGAGTATAAGGTGGACAATGTAGGAGTGAGGCGAAGCCCTAAGTAGGACAAACCTGAGGAAGAGTCGCTAAACCCAAAATTCAGGGAGATGAGATGTTTGGTAGAGGTAGGCATGTTACAGTAAAGGGCTTCTGACTTTGCGAGGTATTAATACGGAGACCTGAGGCACCTGCAAACTTATCCAGGACGTGCATAAAAAAAGTTTTTGTAAGGCTCGCATAATACCTCCTTTCACATTCCCTAGTCAAAACTTGTATGCGGATTATATCCTGGAATATTAAGGTATTGCAATCCCAGCTCAAGGAGGAGTTTGGTACTTAGGCACCTTAAGAAACTCTCACCTGATGTGGATTTCCTACAGGAAACCGACCTAACAGAGGGAGACTATTTTTATATGAAGAAGTGGTGGGTTGGTAGGGTGAAGGTATCCCCTTTAACCCCTTAAGGACCAAGGGCGTACAGGTACGCCTTTGCTCCCTGGTACTTAAAGGACCAAGGGCGTACCTGTACGCCCGTGGGAATTTCGCTCCCTGCCGTGCGGGGACCGGACCGGGGTGACTGCTGATATCAATCAGCAGGCACCCCGCGCCAATGCCCAGGAGGGTCATCAGACCCCCCCATGTAGGCGATCGCCGAAAATCGCAAGTGTATTCACACTTGCGATTTTCGGCTATTCCGGTGATGCGGGTCACGTGTGACCCGCTGACCCAGAGATACAAGGTGATCGGGGGTGTAGGATACACCAATACACCCCCTATCACCCTCTGTATGTATGGGGAGGTGGCGATTTCGTCACCCCTCCAGGATCGCTGCTATTGGCCGGACAATAGTCTGGCCAATAGCAGCCGGCAGGGGAGGGGTTAACGGCCCCTTCTCGCGGCTCTGCTTGCTCCCTGAGTGCATTCAGCAGCCAGAGCTGCGAGAAGGAGCCAGGGACCCGCCCTCTGTGAAGATCGGAGCCCCTCACAGAGGAAGATCCCCCTTAGAGCAGGGAGAGAGTACAGCCCCAGGGACAGGTAGGGTTAACCAGTAAAATAAAGTTTAAAAAAAAAGTTAAAAAATTTCCCCCCCCCCCTGACCCCCTAATAGGGCCTAAAGGGTCTGCCACAATTTTTTTAGTGTGACCCAGGCCCTATTAGGGATTCAGGGCTCTGCATTTGGCGATTTTTTTTGGGGGGGGCCGCAGCGCTTCCCCCCCCCCCATACTGTTAATTACACCAATCACACACACTACATACTCACCCCCGCCCCCCCACACACACACACACCCGCCACCAACCCCCCCCCCCAGCGTATAAAAAAAGACGGTGGCTCGCCAGGCATTTTCGGCAGCGGAGGCATACGCTTTTCTTGCCTCCGACTCAGAATCTGTCAGTGAGGACGATGAAGAGCCTACATTCCTGTGTTCTTCATCTTCCTCCTCATCATCTAGTACTGATGATGAGCCCCCTGCACGGCGGCGGAGACACCGCCAGGCGAGGCCATGCACCCCCCATGATAGTGGCCCAGTGGCCGGCACTAGTGTGAGTGGTGATGCTGCTCGTACTAGGAGTCCGACCCCCCAGACAAGTTTATCGGATCCCCCTTCCGGTGAACCTGTCTGGAGACCCCCAGAGGCTTATCAGCCACGGGTTCCGGAGTTTGTTGGAGACTCCAGAATCCGGATTGACAATTATGGATTCACTGAAATTGACAATTTCAGTTATTTTTTCAGTGACAGTTTTGTCAATCACATGGTGGAGCAGACGAATCTGTACGCCAGGCAGTTCATCGCCCACCACCCTGATTCTGTTTTGGCCAGGCCCAATGAATGGTAAGCCATTGATGCAGCAGAGATGAGGACATTTTGGGGCCTCTTGCTGCATATGGACCTGGTCAATAAACCAAGTGTCAGACAGTACTGGAGTGGGGACATCCTCTACCAGACCCCGCTTTACAGTATGGTCATGGCACGGAGGCGGTTCGAGGCCATTCGGAAATGCCTACATTATGCAGATAATGCGGCATGTCCGCCCCGAGGTGATCCCGCCCATGAGCGGCTTTACAAAGTGAGGCCGGTCATCGATCACTTTGGGGCCAAATTTTTGGAGGCCTACGTACCCCTCAGGGAGCTCTCGGTTGATGAGTCTCTTATCAGTTTTAAGGGGAGACTCATCTTCCGCCAGCTCTATAAACTTTGAGAGCACCTCAGGGTACACTCAAGTTTAGAGTGTATGAGGGACGAGATTCCCTTATTGAACCCCCAGATTGTTACCCCACTCAGGGTGTTAGCGGGAAAATTGTTTGGGAGCTTGTGCACCCTTTGCTGGATAAGGGTTACCACGTGTACGTGGACAACTTTTATACCAGCATCCCTCTGTTCACATCCCTTGCCGCCAGATCCACGTCCGCTTGTGGGACCGTGCGGAAAAACCAGAGAGGCCACCCTCTAAATTTTCTGCAGACACCTATGCCCAAGGGTGTGTCCCGTGCCCTTACCCATGAAAACCTGTTGCTGGTCAGGTATAAGGATAAGAGGGATGTCCTTATGCTGACCACTATTCATGGTAACCGCAGCTCACCTGTCCCTGTGCAAAGTACCACAACACCGGTCCTCAAGCCCGATTGTATTCTGGACTTCAATCGGTATATGGGGGGAGTTGATCTTTCTGATCAAGTCCTCAAGCCATACATGGCCATGCGGAAAACACGGGTATGGTACAAAAAAAGTTGCGGTCTACTTGGTACAGGTTGCCATGTACAACGCTTTTGTACTGTCCCAGTACGCTGGCAACACAGGGACATTCCTCCAGTTCCAAGAAGAAGTCCTAAAGGTCCTGATCTTTGGCGACCGGGAAAGAGCAGGCCGGACTTCCCAAGGAACTGGAGTTATAGGTGCCAGGATCGTCCCAGGCCAACACTTTCCAGGTGAGGTCCCCCACACTGGAAAGAAGGGACGATCCCAGAAAAAATGCAGAGTGTGTAACAGGAGGGGGATTCGGAAGGACACCACCACTCAATGTGACACTTGCCCCGATCATCCGGGCCTCTGCATTAAAAACTGCTTCAGGGAGCATCACACTTCCATGCAGTACTAAATTTTCCCTTTTCATTTTAATTTTCCATAATTTGACCCCAATGTACCATGTCCAGTGTACATTCCAAATTTTAACACCATAAAACAACTAAATTGCCCAAAAAAACTCATCTAAAAAACAAACTGATGAGACCTCTGGGGGTATTTTTTTCTCTAGGTCATGGGTCACTGAGTCACTATCATCGGGGACTTTTTTTGTTGCCTCAAATGCGCAGCGCTCTCTCTCCACTTGAGAGGGGTGCGCATTTGAGGCAACAGGTTAGGGACGGCCACACACGTCACATTCCCAGAATGATGATTCAGAGCATAGGGGTTGGGGCGGGCATATTTTTTAGTTTTGGCTATGCTCTGGATCATCATTCTGGGAACATAACCTGTTTTATAATTTTATGTCTCACTGTACCCCATTTTAGTTATTTAGTGTACCCTAGTTATTTACCCCATGTAATGCCCCTTGAGGGGGGGGTCCCACTGTTCTGGCTCCATAGGCCGCAACGCAGAAGCTCAAGGCCCCTGAATGCGACCTGCTCCTCTCAGACCAGTGTGCAAGCTGTTTACGCCCAGATTTGAGGTATGTCCTTATTCCAAAGAAATGTATTTACAAACTTACGGTGACATTTTCTCCTTTTACCACTTGTGAAAATGAAAAATTTGGTGTAACCCCAGCATTTTAGTGTAACAAAATCACATTTTTCATTTTCACATCCCACTTCATGAATATTTATCAAACACCTGTGGGGTGTGAAGACTCACTGTACCCCTTGTTATGTTCCTTGAGGGATGTAGTTTCCGAAACAGTATGCCATGTGTTTTTTTTTTTTTTTTTGCTGTCCTGGCACCATAGGGGCTTCCTAAATGTGACATGCCCCCCGAGCAAAATTTGCTCTCAAAAAGCCAGATATGACTCCTCTTCTGAGCATTATAGTTCGCCCGTAGTGCACTTCAGGTCAACTTATGGGGTACCTCCATTCTCAAAAGAGATGGGGTTACAATTTTTTGGGGGTATTTTCTGCTATTAACCCTTGCAAAAATGTGAAATTTGGGGGGAAACACACATTTTAGTGAAAATTTTTTTTTTTTTTTTACATATGCAAAAGTTGTGAAACCCCTGTGGGGTATTAAGGCTCACTTTATTCCTTGTTACACTCCTCAAGGGGTCTAGTTTCCAAAATGGTATGCCATGTGTTTTTTTTTGCTGTTCTGGCACCATAGGGGCTTCCTAAATGCAACATGCCCCCCAAAAACCATTTCCGAAAAACGTACTCTCCAAAATCCCCTTGTCGCTCCTTCCCTTCTGAGCCCTCTACTGCACCCGCCGAACACTTTACATAGACATATGAGGTATGTGCTTACTCGAGAGAAATTGGGCTACAAATACAAGTATACATTTTCTCCTTTTACCCCTTGTAAAAATTCAAAAATTGGGTCTACAAGAACATGCAAGTGTAAAAAATTAAGATTGTGAATTTTCTCCTTCACTTTGCTGCTATTCTTGTGAAACACCTAAAGGGTTAACACTTACTGAATGTCATTTTGAATACTTTGGGGGGTCGTAGTTTTTATAATGGGGTCATTTATGGGGTATTTCTAATATGAAGACCCTTCAAATCCACTTCAAACCTGAAATGGTCCCTGAAAAATAGTGAGTTTGAAAATTTTGTGAAAAATTTGAAAATTGCTGCTGACCTTTGAAGCCCTCTGGTCTTCGAAAAGTAAAAACTTGTCAATTTTTTGATACAAACATAAAGTAGACATATTGGAAATGTGAATAAAAAATTTTTTTATTTGGAATATCCATTTTCCTTACAAGCAGAGAGCTTCAAAGTTAGAAAAAAGAAACATTTTCTATTTTTTCATCAAATTTTGGGCTTTTTCACCAAGAAAGGATGCAAGTTACCACAAAAATTTACCACCATGTTAAAGTAGAATATGTCATGAAAAAACAATCTCAGAATGATAAGTAAAAGCATTCCAGAGTTATTAATGTTTAAAGTGACAGTGGTCAAATGTTCAAAAAATGCTCTGGTCCTAAAGGTGTAAAATGGCCTGGTCCTGAAGGGGTTAATAGACCGTAAGGCTGGAGTTTTTTTTTCATAAGGCTTTCTCTTATGAGGTGATATCTGTTCAGCATGATTAGGAGGGACGGCTTTGCTGTGTGCATATTAAAACTGCAACTGAAGAGCTGGAACTGTATAATGTATATGGCCTGAATGGGGATGATGGTTCTTTTTTCACCTATCTGACTCAAACTGTTTTATTATCATCTATACCCCATGAGATTGTTGCAGGGGATTTTAACGCTGTGATGCACACTCTGGGGGACAGACATAGTAATAGATCATCCCGTCCCCTCCCCCGACTATACGACTTGTCGCTGATCCAGGAGGCGACTCAAGTGGGGTTGGTGGACTCCTGGAGGGCCTCGCATCCAGTTGCTAGAGAAATGAGTCACTAGTCTCATGCCCATGATTCATGGTCACGGATAGATTATGGTTTTGTATCGGATGTGTTGCTCTCCAGGATTCGGCTAGTTCGATTTGCTGACCTAGTAATTTCTGACCATGCTCCTCTGGTTTTAGAATTCTGACATCAAACCTAGAGGTACCGACTTTTTATGGCGATTCTGAGGGGACTGGCGGGAGACCAGAGATTTCATGAGTTACTGAAGGGTTGGTGGTTGCAATATTCTGGGGATGATTCAGTTCATCATTCTACACCCCAGTTATTTTGAGACACAACATAAACAGTTTTACGAGGCAGGATTCAGGGATATACTCTTTCACTTAAAAAGCAGATCGCCTCTCAGCTTTAAGACCTCTGTGTTACAGTACAAAGTGCATTAACAACTTTTCCATCTACACCCTCTGACACCATAAAGCAGGCTTGGATTTCGGCAAAATCGTCATATGATATATGGCTAGCTTGTAGGTATGATCTTAATCACTCCCATTTTGAAGCTTCCTTATTTCGCTTTGGGAATAAACCTGGGAGGCTACTAGCGAGGTTTGCAAAAGGGGGCATGTCATACAACCCTATTACTGCTCTTAGAGATGTTGGGGACACTATACATAGGAACCCTAAAACCATAAATACTATATTACAGCATCATTTTCGGGCCCTTTACTCCTCATCGGACTCTCCCTTGCCGTCCTCCCGAAACTGGTTATCCAATATTGATCTCCCGGTTCTTATCCCGGAGGAGCTTGCTCTCCTAAATGCTCCTGTTACAAAGGAGGAGTTAGATGGGGTGGTGAAGTCCTTGAATCCTAATAAGGCCCCAGGTCAGGACGGCTTTACCGGGGATTTTTATAAGATTCTCTGGCAAAAAACAGCCTCGGTCCTTTTAGATCTTTTCAATTCTTACCTGCAAGGGGCAATCATACTGGGCCCTATGAATACAGCCTATATTAAGGTTCTCCCAAAAGACTTGTTGAGTCTGGATGGGTATAGACCTATCTCCTTAGTTAATATAGACCTAAAACTTCTCTCCAAGATTATGGCAGACAGGCTTTCGCCTGTTTTACCCAGTTTGATTTCCCCCCTGCAGGTGGGCTTTGTCAAGGGTCGGTCAGCGGTGGAAAATATACGCAGGGTAATTGCAGTCTTGGACGATATCAAGCTGAGACCTCATCTTCACAACACTAATGCGATTTTATCTATCGACACCGAAAAGGCATTTGATAATGTCTTCTAGGATTGGCTGTGGAGGGTTCTACATCAAATGCGCTTTGCCGGCCCTTTCTTGCAATATTTGTGTTCCCTGTCCTCCACACCCCTTGCCAGGATACATACCCAGGTGTTCTTATCGGATTGAGTCTCTCCACAAAAAGGCACACGTAAAGGGCGCCCATTGTTGTCCTTACCTTTTAATTTAGCCATTGAACCCCTTTCTCGTTTACTATCTACTTCCTCAGACATTCATGGGATGTCAGTGGGGCACAGTGGTGTCTCATGCATTATTCGCTGATGACCTACTCATTTTCTTAGGAGACTCTACTAATGACCTTTCCCAGGACTTTGATCACCTATGGGATTTTGGGCTGGCCTCAGGATTTCGGGTTAATATAGATAAAAGCGTACTGTTGGACCTCTCCTCCAGAGGGTGCCTTATCTGCTGCTGATCTTTTATCGCCTGTGACTAGACACTCCTTCAAATATTTAGGCATAAGGATAGGTCGCACCGCCCACTCGCTTTACATCTTAATCCCCCCCCCCCCCCATTCCAGAAAATACATCTAGAGCTGAAACATTGGGTATCCCTGCCTTTGCCTCCATTGGCTAGATGTCACCTAATAAAGATGCTTAACTTCTCTAAATTGTTGTATCCGCAGCAAACAATTCCGGTTTTACTGAAGCACTCGGATATTGCCAGTCTCACGCCTGCCTTTACTAAATTCATCTGGGCTAATAAGCGTCCATGTATAGCCTTGAAAAAAAACTGATTTTGCCTAAAGAAAAGGGTGGAGTGGGATTCCCAGATATACGCCACTATAATCTGGCGTGTTTGTACAGGCATAGTGTGGATTGGCTACATAAGGAAAACTGTTACTCTAACCATGACCTGGAAACCAGTTTGGACCCTCCTTTGACCTTACCTGCTCTCCTTCATACTTCATTTGGTGCCCTACCGCTTGATCTTAAAGTTTTCTCCTTAGAGACACGGTTGCGGCGTGGAAGTCGTGCAGACTGGCAATGCAACTCCCTGTTCTTCTTAACAAACATATGCCATTATGGTCCCACCCCGAGTTTCCACAGGGCCGTGAAAATGTATTATACGAAGGATGGAAATTGGCGGGGATACACACAGTTTGATGCTTATTCCATAATACTGAACAAAGATATCTTACTTTTGCGGAGCTGTGCAGCAAATTTTTTTCTAGGGCCTGGTAACTTTCTCTCCTACTCGCAAGTGATGGGGTTTCTCAAACCTCGTCTTAATGATTTGACGAGGGAATGTGCTAGAACATCGTTTGATACTTTTGTGTTTTCTGATGTCCCTTGTCATTCTTTATCTTACTTCATCACTTTAAGAGGCGAAGAGGTGACCTGGTGGCTTCTTACTTATTTACATACTGGGAAGGTAAAGTGGGGACTTCCGAATTGACAGTGCCTATATTGACTGGTTGGGCTAAGGTCAGGAAAGCAGTTATTAATGAGACTTGGAGGGAAACAATACAAGATTCTACATCATGCCACATATGGTTTTACATTTCCTCGCACTCCTGATCATCCTGAATAGAGATGAGCGAATCGAATCTGACGAACCCGAATTCATTACGAATTTCATGAAAAATTTGATTTGCAACTAATATGAATATCGCCGCTATTCTATTGCAGGAATCGCTTCATTAAACTCCATTTAGTCAGGTCCAGGCTCCATATGTTAGGTCATGGGGCAAGGAATCCAGGAAAGGCGGGAACAAGGCTAGACGGGATGACCCTGAATCACATGCAGGATGCAGCCTATCAGCAGCCAGTCATCTTTGTGATGTCACAGCCCTATATAAATCGGCAGCCATATTCCGGCTAGACACTTCATCCTTTCACTGCAGAGAGATAGGACAGACAGCGCTTTGTGTTTTACACAGAAAAGCTTTTTCCAGCAGCATTTCACCTCCTAGTCACGTCAGCGTTCTGGTGGACAGAGAGCAGTGTGTTTCTAAAAGAAAAGAATTACTCCAGCGATTAACCTCCTAGTCAATTTCTACAGCATTGTATTACAGAGAGGGTCAGAGACCTGTGTGTTGACTCAAACATTTGAACAAGCTGGCTCAGCTGGAGAAACCTTAACAGAGGAGGGAGGAATACGTTTTTAGCGCAACTCTGTGTCTTTGTTCTACAACAAATGGTCTGCTCATTATACTAGTCTGTAGACGGTATAATACCCAGTAGTCCATTCCTAATAGTCTTTGAGAGAGAGTCTTTGAGAGAGAGAGTGTTTTGGGTTTAGTACACAGCGACTGTGTGCTGCAGCACTATTGTGTACTGCTGGTGTTGTGCAAAAATAACTTTTATAAATAAATTTTTAAGTGTACTGTGGCGCATTTTTCTTCCCTCATAAGTGCATACCACATACCTACATCTAAGTAGTGTACTATTTTGTACCTGTTAATCTGTCATGGGCCCAGATACTGTGAAAGGACAGACAAAAGTACACATGTGCTGCTGTTCTAGACAAATACTGTTTTAAGGGTAGTGAAGCATATTGTACTACCCTCATATACGCACTAAGTATGTCAGGCAGAGAAGTGCCAGGACGTGCACCGAGGAGTAGCAGAGGCCTAAATTCATCAGGCGCAGGCAGAGGTCGAAGCAGAGTAGGGGCGTATGGCAGCAGGAGTCTCAGCGAGCAGTCTGAGCTCCCAGTGTCAGCTAGCAGTCGTGTTTCGACCAGCAACTCAGCAGCCGTCATTGATCGGTTCACTCGGTCATCCACTTCATCCCAAGTGATATCCGACACCCACAGTCAACATTCTGTGGCTTCCTCAGACTCAACTCTCAGTTGGCATGCTGCTGCTGCCACCTCCAGGTTCTGTCATTGTGCCGCCATATGGTCTCCTCATGCTGCTGCCACCTCCAGGCTCTCCCATTATGCTCTTCTATGGTCTCCTCATGCTGATGCTGCCACCTCCAGGCTCTGTCATTGTGCCACCATATGGACTCCTTTTAGAGATACCACCTGGTAATTATTGCGGAGCCTAGCGGGCCGGGATCGCAGTTTACCCTATCACTTTGAATACTTTGACAGTCCTAGAATCTGCAGATTATTTGAAGACTATAGTCTTTATGAGAGGTGCCATGCGGGCTAACTTGATTTCATTAACTCTTTCGGTTGTTGCTGTTTTGGGAGGGGAGGTGGTGGGGATGAATTTTTTTGTTTTATGGAGACATGATGTTTCTACTGTATGCTTTTCATGTACCTTACTGAGTGGTGGTTGCCTTTTTCTAAATATAGTATAGAGAATCCCGGATGCTGTTTTCTTTTATGTACAATGAAAACTTATTAAAATAAAAAATAAATAAGTTTTCCAGCATATACACCATGATGTGTAATTTTAAATAGACCAAATAGTCTAACATGCTTTTGTCGTCTACAAATACAAGTGTACAAATACAAGTAGACTGCATTCGGTCTATTAAAATCTAAGGAAACTGCAGGTGAAGTGTCTCCAAGCAACTCATCTGAAAATTTAGGGTTGGGTGTATGTATTACTGCACTTCATTTTTATACTTTTATGCAAGTATTCATGCCTGTTAGAGAAAAAGAGATTTTCATTTGTGGCACATATGATAGGGAGCCAACATAGTTTTCCTCCTTCATGAGACAGAGAAAGTCGAGCGTCTGAAGATAAAAGTTCCAAATCTGCTCCAAAGCACTAGCTTAGAAGTGGGAACTTGCCAGGCCTGCAGACTTCAAGGTGCCCTAACTACCAGTTCAGAGGACCTACACACCGAACAGCATGCAAGAAAAGACATTTTCTGGAAACATACTGGGCTTAAATCAGTGACAATAGCTACCTCAGAAATAAGAGACCAAGGCACTAGTGAACCACAAGTAGCAGTCAGATACCACCACTATACTACCAACTAATGGGTAACCCTTATACTACCATTTGTAAGACAATTACTGGAGAAACTACTAGAATCCCACTGCATGAATTTGTAGCACTACATGGTTGTCAGACAAGGCTACCCCTAAACTGCACTTTATTGTTGTTTGTTTGTGTTCAATTCTATTCTTCAATGTTCCATTGACAATGCCTTTACATGCTTAAAGGAGAACTCCGGACAACTAAACCCATAACCCATCCTCTCTCTCACATCAAACTATTTAATTAAAAAGGGTACAGTCCTCAATGTTCTCTATAGGGAAAAAACTGGAACACTGTGGGTATAATGGTAACAGTAGTGATATCAATGCTAATGATACTGGGAGAATAGGTAATAGTATAATACTAGTTCTGGGGATGAACTTACAATGATGGTATAATTCAGAAAGAAGTGGAGGGAGTGCTGAGTTTATAGAACAAAAGGGAAAGAGGGAAAATGGAGGAAGAGGAAATAATAACACAGAGGTGGACAGAAATCAGAGGGGTATCTGACCATTAACTGGATACAACAAGTAAATATGTGAATTTATTACTGCGATTCCCACCTAAAATAAGAACAAAAATGTAATAAAACAAGGTATATAAGCAATATAACAATTGAATAAATGCAATCCCCCTAAATGTGGATGAAGTAAGGTAATACAGATAAAGTGTCCATATTATCATGGATATTCCGGTGGAAAGAAAAAGGCAGTGCAACAATCTCAGTCCTGTAAGAAAAGCACAATCCTGTGGAAAGATGGGTGTCTCTGAGTTCAATGAATAAAGTGCAATCACAGTGGTGGCAGTTTATGCGATGCCTCTATTGTCGGGCATCAATTGATGATGATAGCTGAGTGCGCTCAGCAAGACCTTGAGACAACGCCAGCGCACACGAGGATATTGTGCGCAAGCACCAACAGTTCACACGAAGACTTCACTCACAAGCCCAGATACCAGGATATCGCTTCTGCCCTCAAGCGCCCGCCGAGCGGGACTTTTTGCCTAACCAGCGACTGCCCCGCATGGCTGGAGCTGCCAAGAGCAGTGCGAGCTCGAGGGCAGACGGATAGAATGGGCTAGGGATCGACCGATTATCGGTTTGGCCGATATTATCGGCCGATAATCACGATTTTGGGCATTATCAGTATCGGCAATTACCTTGCCGATAATCCGATAATGCCCCCACCGCCCCGCGACCGCCCCCCCCCCCCCCCCCCACCGAACCGCACCCCCCACCCTGGCCCCAATGCATCCCCCATCCACGGTTTTATAATTACCTGTTCCCGGGGTCCACACTACTTCTGGCTCCTGCTGCGTCCTGCCGTGCACAATGACGAGTGATGCCACGTCACCGTCACTGCGCACAGTGACAGCTCAGGAGGACGCCGCCTGAGCCAGATGTAGAGTGGACCCTTGGAACAGGTAATTATAAAACCGGGGATGGGGGAGGCAATGGGGCCAGGGCGGGGTGGCGCGGTGGTGGGTGCAACGCGGCGCAGGCGCGGCGGTGGGGGGGGGGGCGGATGAAAGGACTCAGGGCCCCCGGACAGGCAGGGGGAAAGAAGCATGCGGCGGTCTATGGCACCGCAAAAGCCGCTGTAGTTCATTGATTTAAAGTGCCCGCTTTAAATCAATGATCTGCAGCGGTGTCGCGGGGGGATAAATAGCCGATAACTTATACCGGAATATCGGTATAAGTTATCGTCCATCGGCCCTAACCTGCACCGATTATCTGTATCGGCCCTAAAAAAACGATATCGGTCGATCCCTAGAATGGGCCATAATATTTCACAACTAAGGTTTCAGGTTATAGATCATGTAGAATTACCACGTAGGGGAGGTAACATAAAAAAAATTGTTGCTTAAAAAGGAAGCATTTTGGATCAATCGCCTTAATACTATAGAACCCAGGGGTCTAAACCGAGACTATGAACTAAGCCAGATCCTGTGAACATGCCATTTTTGATTGCCGTCTTTGTTTTCGATATTTTAACAGTTTTTTGTATATTTCTTTTTTAGATTCACCGTTGAGATCACGGTCTACTTATTTCTACAGGTATAGAGCACGGTTAGAATGGTTCCTCATGAATCTCTTAAAAAGCCTCAGCTCAGGTCGTATACTATACAGTCATGTACGCCTCTGCCATCTGAGAGATTGCTCTACTTTAGTAATCTATGGTTGTATTATATTTTATTTTGTTATTTTATGCTTGTGGTTATGGTTTATTTATGTCCTCACCATGATTTATTGTAAAGTGTAGATACCTTCCGGTTTTGACAGGTGTTTCCACCTATCAACCCGGAAGGGGATGGCTTCCTCTCCCTGTATACCTGCACTTTTTCATTGTACAGGTAGATCAGTTGATGAAGGCCATGAGGTGGCAGAAACAAGTCCTGTCTGTCGCTACCAAGCTATATGCATAATTCCACCAATAAACACTTAAGGTGATTCAGCATCTACTTGTGAGTGCCGGGATTTCTTCTACCTACTATATTGCGGCCAGTCACTTCAGCCTTTCACTGCAGAGAGATAGGGACAGACAGCGCTGTGTATTGCACAGAAAAGCTTTTCCAGAAGCGTTTCACCTCTTAGTCACCTCAGCATTCTGGTGGACAGAGAACAGTGCGTTTTTTCACGGAAAATAAGTTGTACTGCAGCGATTAACCTCCCAGTCCCTTTCTACAGCATTGTATTACAGAGAGGGGCAGAGAGCTGTGTGTTGCCTCATACATTTGAACAAGCTGGCCCAGCTGGAGAAACCTTAACAGAGGAGGAAGGAATAAGTTTCTTGCGCAACTCTGTGTCTTTGTTCCACAACAAATGATCTGCTGGTTATACTAGTCTGTAGACGGTATAATACCCAGCAGTCCATTCCTAATAGCCTTTGAGAGAGTGCAATTTTGGGTTTAGTACACAGCGAATGTGTGTTGTGTTGTGTACTGCTGGTGTTGTGCACAAATACGTTTTTAAGTGTAGTGTAGCGCACTTTTCTGCCCTCATAAGTGCATACCACATACCTACGTCTAAGTAGCAATAAGCCTATCTGGCTGTATTTGTGGGAGGGGCGTTGAATAATTAACACACGCCCAAACCCCCCCCCCCCCCCCCGGCACACAGATGCATATTTGTGGGAGGGGTGTTGGATATTTAATGCACGCCCCCGTCACACAGGAGCGTGCCTTGAGTTTGGCGGGGGTTCAGTGTACGGTGCACCATGTTAGCTTGTACGTTCCCCCCCTCTCAGGAGAGTGTGGATTTTGGTAGCAGAGGTTTTAGGGCATTTATCAGGTCGTTGGTTGGCAAGTACCATTATCCGGCGAGGGGATATGTTATTCTCATGTGTGTTCTCATATTCGGTCTCATGTTATGGTGGGCAGGGAGCGAGGGGTCCGCAGCGCTGCCGACGAGTGCAGCATCGGTGTCGGGGTGTCATTGGGGCCTTGATTGGTGTAATGTTATGTGGGCACAGTAGTAAGATCTCTGAGAACTCACCAGGGGCTGCAGCTTTGTTCGGGTACCGGGGGACGGGGGCTGCAGTTTCCATTTCGGTGGGTCAGCTGATTGCAGTGCACGGACGCAGTCGCTAAGTGGCGCTGTGCACGCACATGTACCGCTAGGAACTTGCTCACTGCATAAAGTTTTGTTGTAAAAAAAAAAAATGGTTTTCCTTCATTAGCAATGTTATAATGTTAAGGGAATACATAGGGTATGGTTACTATTACATATGCATTAATCACGGTTCTCTCTCTCTCTCTCTATATATATATATATATATATATATATATATATATATATATATATATATATATATATATATATATATATATATATATATATATATATATTTAAAAAAAATATTCATATAGTGCATATAGTCATGATGTTTTTTACAGTACATTCTTTCCATGTTATGCGGAATATGTACAGTCATGGCTTCTGTACGGTACATATACTCTTAATAGCAGCGGGTATGGTGGCAGCATGGTGTACAGTCCATACTATCACGGTATTTACAGATATAGTGTTGTATACAGTATGGCGCACAGTTCCATACAGAGGGTACAGTCATAGGTATATATTCAGTATATTTGTTTTGTAGCATACATACAGTCCACACTGTTATAATATTAAGTGGTAAATACGGTATTGTATTTGTTAATTGCAGTATGTTTGGTTATTTATAGGGTCTAACTATTATAGCAGTCATAAGGTGGGTTTTCCATGGTAGTATTTACAGGGCGTTAATTTCATTCATGTAGTTTCACACGTTACAGTGTTTACAGTGCTTTACCTTGTAGATATATATCAGTGTTACAGGGCATACGTTGTAGCATTGGGGCATACACGTTTCATATTAGTAACATACGTCTGTTACGGTTGTTGCATATGCGTTTTTGCATAGCTTGGTAGCGTGTAATCTTGTCAGCATATTCTGTGGGTATATGTATTGAACCTATAATAGATCTTTCAAATGTATTGGTGATAAATTTTTTGTTTAGCAGCTTCACTGTACTGTGTCATAGCCATTATATCAATGCCTTATGGCATTCTACACTCAGCATACACGTTTGTGGCAACGATGCCGATCGGTACGCCCATGACATTTATGTTGTGCATACGCCTATGGCATTATACTGTTCATGGACGCTTGCGATACGGTCGGTAATCTCATGGCATCAATATTGATACGATAGGGGTTTCCTTGTGCTTACACTGATGACATTCATACTGGTCACACGCTCAGAGTTATACTGTTCATACAGTTCACACGCCTTTTCATGGGGCACACGCTCGGGGCAGGCATACGGTCATACTCCTATAGCAATCATACTGTCTATAAGCTCTTGATATTCATACTGTTAACACGCCTGTTCATACTGTTCACACGCTCAGAGCAGGTATACGGTCACACTCTTATAGCAATAATACTGTCCATACGCTCTTAATATTTATACTGTTCACACGTTCATGGCATTTATACTATTCATTCGCTCGGGGCCGCATTCTGGTCACGCTTGTGGTGGTCATACCATTTTAGGTGCAATGCATTTATAGTTTACATGCGCTCATGGCATGTACACTTTTATGGAATTTATACTGTTCATTAGCCCACAGTAGTCAAATTGTTCTCCAGCTCATAGTACTTGTTATTACATAATCGGGCCATTGACACTATTCATACGCTTAGGGCAAATATATTGTTTAGGCAATTTGGTGTTTACACAATTCTTATGGTATTGATATACGGGTCATAGCTTCCCAGTAATTTATACTGTTTTATATATTCATGGCGTTTCACTGTCCATACGCTCTTGGCAATTATACAGATCATATGCACACAGCACTAAATTTGTTATACGATATTGTTCACAGGCTCTTAGAATCCATACTGTTCATACATTCTCAGCAGTTACTGGTCACGTACTTGTGGCATTCGTGCGGTCCACATTCATGGCAGTCACACGGTCTTGCGATCAGGGTATTCTCACTGTTTATACGATCCTGCTCTTTATACACTCATAGCTTTCATGCGGTACATCTACTCGTGGCGTTTTATCCTGCACATGCGCTTGTGTGTTGGATTCAGGCACTCAGGGCATTTATATTGCGTATGACATTATACTGTTTATACGCTCATAATATTACGGTTGTTTACCATCACACCCGCCACTTCTGCAGGGGTTTGGTCGACATGGTTGTTCATTTCTGACATATATTGAGAGCAACAGCATCATGACACATAGGTGGTGTGAACCCCTCATATCTGCCAAAACTGAAGAGGGATACATTGTTTAGTCGTTGCTACGGACACATTTTCAGAGTGATAACAGCACAACACATAGGCGGTTGTATACCCAGTATACCTGCCACGTCTGCAGGGGGATACATTGCTTTGTTGTTTGCTACTGACACGTTTTTTCAGAGCAACAACATCACGTCACATAGGTGGTTGTCTACCTTTTTGAAACTGCCCCGTCTGCAGGGGGATGCACCGCACTGTTGTTGTTACTGACACGTCTTCATTTCGACACACAAGTGGTGTTTCCTTCGTACCTGCTACATCTGCAGGGTGATACATTAAATAGTCATTGGTACTGACATATTCAGGGCAACAACATCATGACACATAGGTGGCTGGTTTATCCTACGTACATGACACCTCTGCAGGGGAATACACAGAGCAGTTGTTGTTACTGACACGTCTTCAGAGCGACAAATTCGACACATAGGCGGATTATACCTGCCACGTCTGCAGGGGGACCCATTGCATAGTTGTTGTTACGGACACATTTTCAGAGGGACAACATCATCACACATAGGCAATAGTCATATCAACCATACACGACACACCGGCAGATTTCGCGAGCACTTGTTGTTTTGGTCACGTCTCCAGTACAACAACATCACGACACAGACTGTGTTATACCCATCATAACTGCCATGTTTGCAGGGGGATACGATGCATAGTTGCCATACTGACACATTTCCAGAGTGCCAACATCAATGCACATAGACGGTTGTATACCGATCATACGCGACTCGGCTGCAGGGGAATTCTCTGCTCAGTTGTTGTTATGGTCACGTCTACAGTACAATAACATCAGGACACCTAGGCGGTGGTATTCCCACCATACCTGCCAAATCTGCAGGGGATACACTGTGTAGTTGTTGTTACTGATACGTTTTCAGAGCAATCAATATCACGACCCACAGATGGTAGACATAGATGGTATACACGACATACCTGCCACGTGTGCAGATGAATACACTGCGCAGTTGTTGTCACTAACACGTCTTCAGGGCAACAACAGCACAACATACTGGATACTCTTTGTATCTAATACGGCTGGAGGAGAATGCACTGCGGGGTTGTTTTTAATGACACGCGGTCAGAATTCCAACGGCATGGCGCATAGGAGCTGTAGTCCCTTCATACCTGCCACACCGGAAGTGGGATAACGCCGTGTAGCTATTGTCACTAACTCGCTTTCTGAGTTGTAGTTTCATGACACAAAAAATAATGGGATTCGATGCTTATGCCGGATCCGTCACGTGTACAGGCACGAGGGTACGCAAGGAACTATCACACACGTACGATGATTACGAAAGACCTGTCCCGTCTACAGGCACATCGGTTACGAAAAGACCTGGTAAAGGTGCAGGCATGATGGTCCTCGAATAGAACTGCATGTTTGAGGGTACACAAGGCACTGTCACGGTTACAGGCACAATGGAGATGAAGTTATCTGTCAATCATCACCCCGGAGATCAATTTTGAGGTAGAAGTTTGGCAGTTCATGATTGGGTAAGTGTTCCGGATGGGGTTATTTGAGTATAGTTGATGCTACATTGTCCACTCATAGTCCTGGCCTGTCTACAGGTACGATGGTGATGCAAGGTTCGATTACTTGCAACAGGCCAATGCTTCAGAGTACAGTGGGTGGGTAGTTCATGGTATGGCTGTCAGACAGTTCAGCTAGTCTTTAGGTAAGTTTTTCGAGCTTAGTTCTGGTCATAGGTAAATATGCACGTCAAGGTCTGTCATGGGGTCAGGTTACTGTCATTTGGCTAACAGTTTGGGTCTGACCTCTAAAATAGGGATCGGATAGTGTAGTTTAAGACTGATAGGCAGCTATCAGTTCTCTTGGTTTAATGACACGTCAGTGGGTTTAGCTTGTATGCTAGTATGCCTATTCTTCAGAGTAGGTATAGTGGTCCTAGCTACCCATCACTAGGTAGAGCCTTCGTTCATAATTAATCGGTTGATTCTAATGTCATAGGGTTGGTATTAGGGGTTTCAGGGGCAGTGAAGTTAGGGGGTTGGGTTTGTTTATGAGGTTTATGCATTCTTCTACTTAAAGGGGTATTCCGCCCCTAGACATCTTATCCCCTATCCAAAAGGATAGGGGATAAGATGTCAGATCGCCGCGGTCCCGCTGCTGGGGACCCCTGGGATCCCCGCTGCTGCACTGCGCTATCATAACAGCACAGAGCGAGTTCGCTCTGCACGTAATGATGGGCGGTACAGGGGCCGGAGCATCGTTACATCACGGCTCCGCCCCTCGTGATGTCACGGCACGCCCCTTTCAATACAAGTCTATGGGAGGGTGCGTGGCGGTTGTCACGCCCCCTCCCATAGACTTGCATTAAGAGGACGGGCCGTGATGTCACGAGGGGCCGCGCCATGACGTCACGCTGCTCCGTCCCCCGTCATTACGCACAGAGCGAACTCGCTCTGTGCTGTAATGATAGAGCGGTGCCGCAGTGGGGATCCCGGGGGTCCCCAGCAGCGGGACCACGGCGATCTGACATCTTATCCCCTATCCTTTGGATAGGGGATAAGATGTCTAGGGGCGGAAGACCCGTTTAACCGGCCAGGTCAGGTATTTTTGCTCTCTAAAGGCCTGCCCTCGGTCATGGCTATGGGCACAAGTTTAGCCGCTGTTGTCAGGTTAACTTTCAAGGTAGGTCCATAGGACGTTTGTCATGTGAACGCGAGGGGAAGTTTGCTCTGACCACGTTACAGTTCGTTCTCCCATAAGATCATTGATCATCACTATGGGAGGTAACCATCGGGAATTCTCAGGTCACCCTTATTCACATTGGGGCAGCGTCTCGACACAAGGTTCCTCTACACATTATACAGAAGTAAGGTGGCATGCTGCTCGTCCCAAATCCCCACAACATGGCTGATGTCTTCAGATACCTGGTATTCTAATTTCAATACATTATTTTCTTCCTACATGGTTTGGTGTTTTGCCCTCTAAAGGCTAACCCTCGGTCACGGATTTAGGGCACAGTTCTACCGCTTTACTATACAATGTTATGCATATGTGTTATTAGTTTCATTACAGGAACCAACGAAGAAGCGTTATCTACCGGTGTAGGTAAGTCTTGCCGGTCACATATGGAGCCCCGACCACAAGTGATAAGCCTATCTGGCTGTATTTGTGGGAGGGTCGTTGAATAATGAACGCATGACCCCCCCCCCCCTTCACACAGGTGTGTGCCTTGCATTTGGTGAACCCCCCCCCCCCTTTTAGTTATCAATTAACCCCTTAACGACGCAGGACGTATATTTACGTCCTGCGCCGGCTCCCGCGATATGAATCGGTCCCGGCGCTCATCAACGGCCGGGACCCCCGGCTAATACCACACATCGCCGATCGCGGCGATGTGCGGTATTAACCCTTTAGAAGCGGCGGTCAAAGCTGACCGCCGCTTCTAAAGTGAAACTGAAAGTGACCCGGCTGCTCAGTCGGGCTGTTCGGGAACGCCGCGGTGAAATCGCGGCGTCCCGAACAGCTAATCGGTGCCTCCTCTGTGTCCGATCGACGAATGACTGCTCCGTGCCTGAGATCCAGGCAGGAGCAGTCAAGGGCCGATAATGCTGATCACAGGCGTGTTAATACACACCAGTGATCAGCATAGGAGATCAGTGTGTGCAGTGTTATAGGTCCCTATGGGACCTATAACACTGCAAAAAAAAAGTGTTAATCAAGGTCATTTAACCCCTTCCCTAATAAAAGTTTGAATCACCCCCCTTTTCCCATAAAAAAAAAACAACAGTGTAAAAATAAATAAACATATGTGGTATCGCCGCGTGCGTAAATGTCCGAACTATAAAAATATATCATTAATTAAACCGCACGGTCAATGGCGTAAGCGCAAAAAAATTCCAAAGTCCAAAAAAGCGTATTTTGGTCACTTTTTATACCATTAAAAAAAATGAATAAAAAGTGATCAAAAAGTCCGATCAAAACAAAAATCATACCGATAAAAATTTCAGATCACGGCGCAAAAAAGGAGTCCTGTACGTGGAAAAATAAAAAAAGTTATAGGGGTCAGAAGATGACATTTTTAAACGTATACATTTTCCTGCATGTAGTTATGATTTTTTCCAGAAGTGCGACAAAATCAAACCTATATAAGTAGGGTATCATTTTAACCGTATGGACCTACAGAATAATGATAAGGTGTAATTTTTACCGAAATATGCACTGCGTAGAAACGGAAGCCCCCAAAACTTACAAAATGGCGTTTTTTTCGATTTTGTCACACAATGATTTTTTTTTCCGTTTCGCCGTGCATTTTTGGGTAAAATTACTAATGTCACTGCAAAGTAGAATTGGCGACGCAAAAAATAAGCCATAATATGGATTTTTAGGTGGAAAATTGATTTTTAAAAGGTAAGGCGGAAAAAACGAAAGTGCAAAAGCGGAAAAACCCTGAGTCCTTAAGGGGTTAAGGTGAAAGTTAAGTCTTTTTCAATACTATTTCTAGATTTGGGGTGGGAGAGGAGAAAGGGATTGCTATGCCAGGGGAAAGTGGGAGGGGAGTTTGAATATTCAACTATTGAGATAGCTATGGCTGCAGGATCAGACCATTGAATGGTCTCTATTGAGGAGTCAATGATGTGGGGGAGAACAGATCTATCTATGCAAGAGTATACATTATGAACTCCTGAATGAAATGTATAATCACGTTCACGTGCATGCTGTATTCGCCACACATCATATAGATCCTCTTGCCATAGAAAGTTAAAGCCAACTAAATAGGGTGTTTGGGTTGGGGGGAGGTAGTGTCAATAAGAGGGTCTACTGTGTTAATGCAATCCAAGCATAATATTAGTTTACCCTTACGGATGGAGGTAATCTTACGCATCAGTGTGCGGAAAAAGAACAATTGAGATGTGTTCGGGGCATATAAAGATACCAACGTGTATGTACGGTGTCCATTTTAGGACATAGTCTTCAGACGTAACTCCATCCTCCATCAGGTGAAACGGCATCCCGCCTCCTCCCTCGGGCAAATCTCCGTCAGACGCAACTCCCTCCTACCTCCTTTGTCATCCTAAAGTCTCTCGTCCGAAACTCTGTCATCCCTCAGACGAAAAACTTTCCTGCCATGTAGCAGATCCGTGACAGTGTTGGCTCTCTGCTATACGGGTTCTGTTGTACATGCCATTCAATGTTGGCTCTGCTATACAGACTCTGTGGCACATGTAGTGTCTGTAGTACACACGTGCAAGTTTCACAGTTTTGATTCTGCTATACAATCCTGTGCAGCGTCAGCTCTGCTATGCTGCAGGAAGTTGCGTTTGAGGAAGAATCGTCTGAGGCATGACGGCGTTTTGGACTACAGAGTTTCGGATGAGGGAGGATGGAGTTGTGGCTGAAGGAGGATGGTAAATGGTGTGAGGGAGGAGGCGGGACGCCGTGTGACCTGATAGAGGACAAAGTTATGTCTGACAACTGACGATGTCCTATAATGAACACCGTATGTATGCAACATTATTGAGTGTGCATACCAAAATGATATATATATTGGCCCGGGGGGGGTCACAATATTCCTCAGTTAAGGAAAAGGCCACCGTGTTCTTAATAGCTATGGCCACTCCCCTTGATTTACTATGTAAGTGGGAATGATAAAAAGTGGTGAAGGCTCTGTGCGATAGTCTGGGGGCATCGGAGGACAATAGATGTGTATCTTGGACACAGAGGATATCACAGTTTAGAAGTTTTGCATCTCTCCACAAGTGAGACCTACACATCGGGCTATTTAAACCATTGGTATTAATGCTAACAATTTTTAACACCATGGTATAGTAATAAAAATAACAGCAAGTAAAATAGGTGTGTACCAATATATCGTGAAGAGGAAAGGTCTCCTAGCGAAGGCATCCCTCTTCGTTATACGCAGACAGGGTAGATGGAAGCAATATGGTGATGGACAGAGAAACTCAGAAAACAACAATAAAACAGGAATAAAGCATCGTGCATATCTGCAAAGGATACCAAATATAAAAAGGAAAGATGGAAAACCATCTGTCAAGGTGGGGTGAAAGTTCCTTCTGCAGCCTATTGCCGCAGACATTCAGAATCGCCAGAACATTTTTGGCTTCCCATTGAGAAGTGGATATCTGCTATACATCCAGCCGTCAATGAACATTTGACCAGTGTCCACAAATCTTGGACAGAGGGAGTGCAGGGGGGGCTCAGAGATATTCCAACTTCGGAGGAATTGTGCACCTTCATCAAGGGATTTGATCACGTGCATGGGGCGAAATGGAAAGCCCCATCTATAGGGCATGTTCGCCATGGTGATGGGAGAGAGCTCTGCGCAACTGCAGCGTCGCCGCAAATAGAAGAATTTTATGGAATGGTGCAGACAGGCCACCATTTTTCCTGGTGAATGACATAAGTTCCTCTTTCACTTGGAAAAAGTGTACCCGAGCCAAGACATCTCTTGGGACTGTGTCTGCGAGGTGCTTAGGACGAGGAACACTGTGTGCTCTGTCTATTTCCAGATCATGCTCTGGGAGGTCTGGCAGAGTAGCTTTCAGGAGAGAGTGGACATATTGTGGGATGTCTCTAGACAGTTTCTGGAATACCACGCAGTTTAATATTATTGCGCCAACCTTTATCTTCTAAGTGGGCTATTTTAGCTTCATCATGGAGATGTCATCCAGAGCAGTGTGAGCGTCTATGATGTTATTATGGGAATTAGCACAGTCTCCAAATTTTTCCATTTCAAAGTTTTTTCAAGACGGTCAACTCTGCTCCCCAGGTCCCCCAACTCAGTGTGTAGGGGTTGTCGAAGTGCTTAAATGTCTGACAGTAAGAAGTGGTGCTGTAATAGCATCATCTCTTTCATGGCTGTGTCAGTTAAGGCTATGTTGGAGACTAGAGATGAGCAAACTTACAGTAAATTCGATTCGTCACAAACTTCTCAGCTTGGCGGTTGCTGACTTTTCCTGCATGAAATTAGTTCAGCTTTCCGGTGCTCCAGTGGGCTGGAAAAGGTGTATACAGTCCTAGGAAAGAATCTCCTAGGACTGTATCCGCCTTTTCCAGCCCGCGGGAGCACCTGAAAGCTGAACTAATTTTTGCAGGAAAAGTCAGCAACCGCCGAGCTGAGAAGTTCATGACGAATCGAATTTACTGTAAGTTCGCTCATCTCTATTGGAGACCTGCAGAGCCATGAGGGCATCCCCTCCCCCCCTCCCCAAAATTGGCAGTCCATTAGTGATGATTGTGCCCACCCTGCAGTGTTTCGGCTATCCAGTCATGGGTGCTGTTTGAGGGGGCTGCAGGTGGGTGAAGAGGGAGCAGAGCTCTCCGGAGCCCCCATGAGTGTGGGGTTGTTCACTCACCGAAAGGTAGGTGTCCAGGAGGATCGGTAAGGTACGTGGGCTGCTGGAGAGTGACGACTGGTCTCCTCTGACATCCAGCGTCCGTAGTGCCGGGTCAGATGTAGAGCGTCTCAGCTGGTGCAGAGGTGAGTGGTGCGGGGAAGTTGTGGGAGCCGTGCGGCAAGAGGCTGGAAGCGGTGTAAAGTCGCTGAAATCACTGCAGGAGCCGGAGCTCACAGCTTAGGCGTGCATTCAGCTAGGCAGCCAGACCATGCCCCCCAAAAATTCATCTTATAACCTTAGGGTTTGTGAAGCCCTATTGCCTCCTCCAGGCTGTGTCATTGAGCCACTATATGGTTTATTGATGCTGCTGGGCATGGGACATTACTTACAAATTTTTATGGTAGCATTAGCTACCATAAATCTTCAATTTGAATTAGAAAATTCATCTTTTTATCTTAGGGTTTGTGAGGCCCTATGGTCTCCTCATGCTGCTGCCACCTCTAGGCTGTGTCATTGTGCCTCCATGTGACTCCTTGTTAGATTGGGTTTTGTGGTAATACAGTACTAGTTCAAAGTAAACACCGGGACATGAAACTTGGGAATCTAATATAAATCTTAAATTTATATGTAATGTATATGTATGTAATTTATATGTAATCTTTTCAAGACTGACGCCCTATGGTCATCACCGTCATATTACCTTTGGAATTATCACAAGAATCCAATGACACAGCTTGGAGCGATAACAATGAACCATAACTGATTAAATGAAATATTCACACTTTCACAGTCAGGGGGGTGATGAGATGCAGGGGCTGGAACAGGTAGTATCTCGCCTGGCAGAGGACTGCCAGCTCTATTTTAAGACACAAGTACGAGCTTTTTCACTGCAGCCACTTCTAGCTTTATGAGCCCACATATCCAACTGCACAGAAGCTGAATGTGCTCCTATCCAAGCTGCTGGTACTGCAGTTCCTCCCATTTCAAGTGGACACTCAGAGTATGGGGGTGCGCTGAGAGGCAGGGGCTGGAACAGGTATTAGCTCGCCTCACGGCGGACCGCCAGCTTGATGCTCACCAGAATGGGTAATTAAAAAAAAGTTACATTAATTCAAATTAAATAAAATAAAAATTAAATTAAAAAATCTACCACATTCAGACGCTCTGCGACAGAGATTCTAATAGCGATGCCTGTAATCTGCATGTCATATTGAATAACCGTATTATTTCACTAACACAGCACACTCCCTTTGCGTGTTAGGACAAGACAAAGTCTTCTACACCCCTATTGATGAATTCCGACCAAAGCAAATCTTCTCGGAAAATTCGGCGAATAGGAAGAATCTAATTTTTCTAAAATTTGCTCAACTTTAACTGGTATGTTTGGTAATATTGGTCTCAGTATACAGGATTTGGTCAGTAACCGTATGATGTAATATGTATGGTGATAATATTCCTCCATATATACCATAGGTATTTGTTAAATATAAGATTTATATAGAGGTTCATGTGCTTATCATGGGGAATTGTTATATATTTTTTTCCTATTGTGTACTATATTATACGTCCGGGACCCGTGGCTAATAGCGCGCGGCATTGATCGCAGTGCCGCGCGCTATTAACCCTTTAGACGTGGCGTTCAAAGTTGAACGCCGCGTCTAAAGTGAAAGCATGCCGGTTAGCTCAGGGAGATGTTCGGGATAGCCGCAGCGAAATCGCGGCATCTCAAACAGCTTACAAGACAGCTGGAGGGTCCCTACCTGCCTCCTCGCTGTCAGATCGCCGAATGACTGCTCAGTGCCTGAGATCCAGGCATGAGCAGTCAAGCGGCAGAATCATCGATCACTGGTTTCCTATGAGAAACCGGTGATCAATGTAAAAGATCAGTGTGTGCAGTGTTATAGGTTCCTATGGGAGCTATAACACTGCAAAAAAAAAAAAAAAAAAAAAAAGTGAATAAAGATCATTTAACCCCTCCCCTAATAAAAGTTTGAATCACCCCCTTTGCCCATAAAAAAACAAAAAAAAAACAGTGTAAATAAAAATAAACATATGTGGTATCGCCGCGTGCAGAAATGTCCGATTTATAAAAATATATTGTTAATTAAACTGCGCGGTCAATGGCGTACGCGCAAAAAAATTCCAAAGTCCAAAATAGTGCATTTTGGTCACTTTTTATATCATGGAAAAATTTATAAAAAGCAATCAATAAGTCCTATCAATGCAATACAGAGCAGGGAGTGCTGGCTTGGCTGGCAAGAGGTCTGTCAACATGGGTCAAAGGAGCAAGATTCTTCCTTGAGGAGATTGTGTGTGTGTGTGTGTGTGTGTGTGTGTGTATATATATATATATCTATATATCTATATCTATATATCTATATCTATCTATCTATCTATATATATCCCCTACAAAATTGTCATATGTCCTAAATCGTGCATACATGCATATGTATAAATATCTATTAAAAAGTATATTATTACTGTTCATTATGCATCACATTACTAACAAAAAAACATTTTATTTTACACACACACACATATATATATATATATATCGTGTGTATGTATGTATGTGTGTATGTTCCAGCATCACGTCCAAACGGCTAAAGATATTAACATGAAACTTGGCACACATGTTACTTATATGTCAACAACAAACATAGGATAGGTGATTTAACCCTTACTCACCCCCATTTGCCAGGGGCGGGGTTTATGTTTAAAGTCCCATACAAGTCAATGGGAAATATATGTTACTGCATAACTTCCAAACGGCTTGAGATATTTTGAGAATACTTGGTCACATGTTGATAATATATCCACTTAAAATATAGGATAGTTAATTTAACCCTTAACTACCCCCATTTGTGAGGGTCATGGTTTTTGTTTAAAGTCCCATGCAAATCTATGGGAAATCTATGCTCCCACATAACTTCCATACGGCTGGAGATATTTCAATAACTGGTACACATATTACGGGTCGACATAGGAGGTCGGGATATGAAGTCAAAAGCTTCCTTCTTTGTTTATTTTCCTCCCCAACAAGGATTAGGAAGGAAAAAACGGGCAACGCCGGGTACTCAGCTAGTATATAAGATATTAACATGAAACTTGGCACACGTTACTAATATGTCAGCAACAAACATAGGATAGGTGATTTAACCCTTACTCACCACCATTTGCCAGGTGCGGGGTTTTTTGTTTAAAGTCCCATACAAGTCTATGGGAAATATATGTTACTGCATTACTTCCAAATGGCTGGAGAAATTTCAATAATACTTGGTCACATGTTACTTATGTCCACTTAAAATATAGGATAGTTAATTTAAACCTTAACTACCCCCATTTGTGAGGGTCTAGGTTTTTGTTTAAAGTCCCATGCAAATCAATGGGAAATGTATGTTCTCACATAAATTCAGTACAACAGGATATATTTCAATACTTGGTACACATATTACAGGACGGGACATGAGGGCGAGATAGGAGTACAGGAGAGGGGTACGGGATAGGAGGTAGAGATATGAGGACAGGATAGGAGGTCAGGATATGAGGTCGAGATATGATGACTGGTTATGAGGAATGGATATGAGGACGGGATATGAGGTTGAGATGTGAGGACGGGATATGAGGTTGGGATATGACAATATATGAAGACGGGATATGAAGTCAAAAGCTTCCTCCTTTGTTGATTTTGCTCCCCAACAAGGATTAGGAAGGAAAAAACCAGGCAACACCTAGTATAACAATAAAAAAAAGCCAATAGCGTGATGGGCAGAATGAAGAATGGAAACAATGGAAACTCAAAATCCTGGTCTGCCTTTATTTGTCTATTTTCATGCTGATGGATTTTGGGAGAGGAGAAGTATACACAGATTTGAACAACTCTATGTGAACAAAATTTTAAATCATTTGCGGATTTCCATACAGGGCTCGATTAGACCCGTTTCTCCTTTTTTAGATACCTGCAACTCCTATCATGCTTAAGGGGTGCAGGTTAGGTCGAGACTGCTGGGGATCCACTCTAATGCTATATTGGAGTGTTGCTAATACACCGCCTTCTGTCGGTGCTATTTTGTGGCTCTACAAAGAACTTTTACCCCGTTATCATGAAGGAATTCCCTTGTTGGTCCATAATAAATGTAAAGGATATTTGGGATACCTGTAGGATGAGGAGTGGACTAAAGTTCTGTGCCACACTCCATTTTAATCTCTCTAAGGTCAACTGTCACAGCAGGGGTGTGGAAATTAAAAAAAAAAAACTACTTGTCCAAGGGACTAAAGCGGAACACAATCTACTTGTCCCTCAAGAAAATCCACTTGTCCTGGTAGATAAAATAATTTCCACCAAAATAGTACGATTCACCCCACTAGACCACCAGGGATGGATATAAGATCCCTTTAGACACTGCTGTCAACTTAGACAGCGATGACCTAATGGTTTAATTGCAGCCACAGAGATCACAGCATGCCAGGCTATTAGCAGCGGGAGAGCTGTAGCTCCTCTTACACCCGAGACAAGCCCAGAAAAGTCTAGATGTAACTTTTTGATCACTTTATGAAAAATTTCTAATATGAAGTGACCAAAAATTAGCAATTCTGGACTATTTTTTTTACATTTACACCGTTCACCGTACGGTTTAATTAACATTATATTTTAATAGCCTGGACATTTCCACATGCAGCGATACCACTTATGTTTATTTTTTTACATTATTTTTAAAGAAAATTGGAAACTTTTAATAGGAAAGGGGCTTATTCACATATATACGCACTTTTTAAAATATTTTAATCACTATTTTTCAGTCTTCATAGGGACTTATGTGTTACTGGGGGGTGTTCTGCTTCTCCAGTTTATGTGGTGCATTTTGTGCCAGAAAATGCTGGAAGTTGCATTTAGTTAGTAGATAACTACAACTCCCAGCATGCCCTATACAGCCTATGGTTGTGTGGGTGTTGCAGCATGTTGCACTGTATAGTAGTACAGTTAAGGTTATTGTGTAACATGCTGGGAGTTGTAGTTTTGGTTTGTGTCAGCTGCAGAGCCATAGTCTGTGTCAAGGAATACTGGGAATTGCAGTTAGTAACTACAACTCCCAGCATGCCCTGATGCAGCCTATGGCTCTGCAGCTGACCCGAACCAAAACTACAACTCCCAGCATGTTACACTTTATAGTTCTACAGATTAGGTTATGGTGCAACATGCTGGGAGTTGTAGTTTTGGTTCGGGTGTGTTTGTGTGCATCCGTGGGGCTCTTGATCGGCGGGTGAGTATGAAGGGGAGGATTCTGGGGCTGCAATTCAGTGCGGGTGGCCAGAAGCCACTAAAAATAAAATTAGATGGCACAACTGGCGGCGGCAGTGCCCCCCCCCCCCCCCAATCATACATTACATACACACATCACACATACACTCACACCATACATACACACACCCGCCGCTGCCCCCCCCACATCATATACATACACACATCACACACACACACACATCACACACATTCGCACCATACATATACATCATACATATACACACATCATACATACACATGCATACACACAAACTTAATCATACACACATACATTACATACACATCACACAGACCTCATACACACATTATCCATTACATACACATCGACATCATACACACATTACATACACATCACACAGACATCGTACACACATTATCCATTACATACACATCACACATAGACAGACATCATACACATATTATACATTACATATATACACACACACACACACACACTCTCACACCATACATATACAACCACCCTTCCTGTCGCCGCCGCCTGCATTCTCTGCCTCCTCACCTGAGCCGCCATGAGTGGACATCAGAGCTGTAGTCCCGGCCGGTGTGAGGTTACATGGGTTTGAAAATCTCCCCTCACACCGGAAGTCCTCTCCTCTCTCCCCTCCCCCGCTCTGTGTTTTCCCCGTGCAAACATGCAGCCTCCCCGTGGTGGATTAGGTCCTGGGGAGACAGGGGAGGGGGAGGGATAGAGCTGTGTGCGGGGGATGGAGCAGTGCACGGAGCTGTCTTACGTCCTTTCTCTCACCCTGCTGTGTCTTCTTGTGTAGAGCTGCATCCTCCGGGAGGGGAGATAAGGGGGCTCTGCAGTCAGCTGGGGGCCGCCGCCGCCTCCATACACTCCGAGCGCCGGTGTGAGGTGCAGACTTGCATCCGCTCCTGCGCCTCACACCGGCATTAAAGAAAAATAAAGGGGGACGTCGGTCTGTCCCTGCTAGCCCGATACAGGGCTAAATCTATAAAAAAAAAATCACCTGCCCACCTCCCAAAACTACTTGTCCCGGGTGTCGGGCGATAGGATTTCCACATCCTTGTACAGAGTATATAAAACTCCAGTGCTCCTGCATTGACTACGTCTCATCCTGATTTTAATTGCTCGCAGTGTGGTCCGTCAGGAGTGCATTTCTTTCATATGGTAATATGGTATGAGACTATACTAGCTTGGCTCCTTTATGGAGCGAAGTGACTTTGCTTATTTCTACAGTGTATAGTATTGTTATCCCTGGATCACAAGTTCCTAAGCTGCATATGGTTTCTAAGGCCAATATTATGAGTGATACCTTGGATGAAATTTTCTTTCCCTCATTCATTACTTCTTTTTTGAATGGTGACACCTATGGACTTGGACTTTAGGTGGACTCAGGATGGGTTTGGGTGGGGTGGGTGGTGTAGATGGGGAGTGGGTGTGTTGTTGGGGGTCGGTGTGTTGTAGGGGCTAAGCGAGTTGTGTTTCCTTTTTATGTTTTTTAACTGTTAAAATGCAACAAAAATGTACAGTATTTATTGCACAAGCAACAATATTGTTATGCAGAAAGTTTTATCCAGAGTAATACTACTTACTCCACCAACTCTACTATAAGCTTATTGCTGTACATGCTGTCCATTAGGAACACTTATACCGTACGTACAAATCTTGAAGAGAAAGAAAAGAAAAGCACTAGTCCAGGTGGAGATGTGTAATGTTTGGCATTTATACATTATGCAGCATTAAAAATTTGCAAACCATAATTCCCTTACCTAACCACTGATCACAGCTCTCACAATAAAGCAGAGAAGTTCTACTTTTCTTGCAGAGTCTGCATTAGCTGTAGGTAATATCTCAGTCTCAGGTTAGGGCTGAGTGCAGACACTGGGAATTTTCCTAGTAACAAGTGGAAAGACAATGTGCGGACACCGGCAGATGAGGAGACAGACCGGCACTGACCAATTATTTTTTTATGGAGCTTTTAGTTATGGGAAAGTGCAGTAAAGAATCTGAATATTGATGAAGCCTTCACTTATTAAGCAAGTAATGAGATTGTCTCACAGTTTAACATGAATTTTTACATGAATCAGACAGACTGATTCATATTTCATGACTTTTCAGAAGTGTCTCTTAAAGAAAACATTCTGGTAATTAAATTTTCCTTATGATGAGTCCATAAGTGCACATTTAGTCTATGGTAAGTTTATGAAATGTAGAGAGCACAGTACGTAAAGAGTGTGCAGTGTTGGGTAAAGGTCATGTCATAGGATTGACTGAGTCTGATATTGTACATGAATGTCTCTTTCCGGTACAATGCCATAACTGTTTTAGCTGCCTTTAAGAGGTGACAGACAGTGTAATTTGGGTTTATCAGGCCTAGAAAGTATCAGATTGAGCAATGTATTTTCTTTTTGATTTTCTATTTAATTTTTTTAGAAGTTCCTTCTTGCATTTAGGGCAAGAAGGTGATTGGTTCAGATCTATCTTGTGTAGCTACATGTGTTTTGTTCCATCTTACCACAATCTTATAATGAACTTTCTTGAGGAGAATAATAAAGATAAAGATAGAGAGATTCTTAAAGTGGCACTCCGCCCCTAGCATCTTATTCCCTATCCAAAGGATAGGGGATAAGATGTCAGATCGCGGGGTTCCCGCCGCTAAGGTATAAGGTACAATGTATATCTTACCTAGAATACAGATTCTACTTAGTGGCATCTATAATACATTATTATTTTTTCCCCCTGGATCCAATGAAATAACATAAAAGCCTAGGTTATAAGTAGCAAGGGATGCCACCTAAATGGAAGCCAACCTTATACTTGTATGGGTAGGGTAATTGGGTAATAATTACTGTATATGCAGGGGTTATCGTAAATTAGTACTGCAAATGCATGGCACCAACATATTCTGCAACCGTGAATAGAGACGGTCATTGGATTAGTCCCTGTCCCAATTGGGTTTCATAATCTAACCTCCTGAGTACTTAGAGGAAACCCACACAAACACTTGGAGCACATGCACATGGATTAGCCTGATAAATATTCCATAGTACCTACATGCTGCAGCCTTTTTGTTTTGTTTTTTGTCAGACAGGCGAAAGCGCAATCTCAGTTTTCACTATAACTTCCTTCTGCTATATGGCGCGTATACACCTCATAGTGAAAAGGTAGTTAACGCTCTGTGAGGACGGTCCTTTCCCAATAAAGACATACAGTGGTCCCTCAACATACGATGGTAATCCGTTCCAAAAGGACCATCGTTTGTTGAAACCATCGTATGTTGAGGGATCGTGCAATGAAAAGTATAGGACAGTGGTCTACAACCTGCGGACCTCCAGATGTTGCAAAACTACAACACGCAGCATGCCCGGACAGCCGTTGGCTGTCCGGGCATGCTGGGTGTTGTAGTTTTGTAACATCTGGAGGTCCCCAGGTTGTAGACCACCGTTAGAGAAAGTTGTACTCACCTGTCCCCGCCGCTCCGGACCGTCACCGCTGCCCTGGATGTCGCTGTCCATCACTGTCGCCGCGTCCCCGAGGTGTCCCCGACACTCCGGCAAGGCCTCTTTACCGGCATCCGCGCTCTCCGTCGCCGCCATCCCATCGCTACGCACGCCGCTCCTATTGGATGATGGGACGGCGTGTGCAGTGACGTGATGACGTTGATGGAGAGCGCCGACGATGCAGAGGATCCCGAAGAGGACGAGCCGGAGCCCCGAGGACAGGTGAGTGACCATCACCGGAGCTCACGGGGCACCGTAAACGGCTATCAGGCAGCAGCTGAAGCAGTCAGCGCTACTGGATAGCCGGTTATGCGATGGCCTCGACATAAAAAAGCATCGTATGTTGATGCTGCCTTCAACATGCGATGGCCGCTGAGAGGCCATCGCAGTTTGAAATTATCGTATGTCGGGGCCATCGTATGTCAAGGGGTCACTGTATATTAGTACAAAAAACAAAAAAAATATGAAAAAATATTAGGTATTGTCTTGTCCTTCACAACGTATACTATAAACTATAATGTTTATAGTATATGTTGTGAACGCATTTAAAAAAATTTGTAATAATAATAGTACCAATTAAAAGAACAGCTTGCAACATGGAAAAAAATATAGCAACACAAAAAAAGTTGCTGGTTTGTTTTTTTTTTATTATGATTTTGATGTGCAAAGGACGAAAAAAATAAATAAAAATATACTAACCTCTTGGGGACAATGGGCGTACCTGTACATCCTGCGCCCGAGAAATAAGGCGGGGTCACTCGATTATATATTGGGTTGGACCCCGCGTTATATCGGGTCGATCCTGGCAGCTAATGGTAGCCGGGATCTGTGGCCAGTACGGGACATCACCGATCGCAGTGATGTCCGGTATTAACCCTTTAGACGCGGCGATCAAAGTTGATCGCTGCGTCTAAAGTTAAAAAGAGAGCTTTCTCGGCAGCTCAGTGGGGCTGACCGGGACCACTGCGGTAAAACCGCGGCGTTCCAATCAGCTGAGGACACACAAGGAGGGTCGCTACCTTCCTCCTCGGCATCCGATCGGTGATTGATTGCTTCAAAGCCTGAGATCCAGTTTGGAGCAATTGACCGCCGATAACTGATCAATGCAATGCTATGGAGAAGCATTGATCAGTGCCTGCAATTAATGTACTGCATGTTATAGTACCCTATGGGGGCTATAACATTGCAAAAAGATAAGTGGAAAAAAAAAAAAGTTAATAGGCGATTTAACCCCTTCCCTAATAAAAGTTTGAATCACTCCCCTTTTCCCCATTAAAATTTTTTTTTTACTGTAAATAAAATAAAAAACATATGTGGCAGGGCTGTGGAGTCGGACAAAATTTTGGGTACCTGGAGTCGGCAAACAATGCACCGACTCCTACTAAATTTAGATTGTAAACCAAAAAAAAAATTATCAAGTTTAAATGTCCCAATTCACAAAAAGTTATAATTAATGACTTCTCTTTTGTAGGAATAAAGACCAATGCATGCAGTGCCTCACGTAACCTGCAAAACGAACACGTTAAGTGACCATGAAGAAGCATGCTTTTCATGTGCTTCACTATATGGCACGCAACGCACAATTTTTTGCAGGACTAGAGAAACTTGTCTAAGTGAAGGGAATGGAGGGTCAATAGACTGAAGCTGTAAACCATTGGAAAAACTGCTGCCATATCCAGGAAAAAACTTTTTTATATATCAACTGTCTCTAGAAAGTTACACAGATTTGTAAATTATAACAATAAAAAAGAGAAAAGGAGTCTCAGCTCACCTGGGGCGTGCACGGCTACCTCCAACCAAAGCAGAAAAAAGTAGAAAAAGGCCAGCACGGCTGAATGAAATCTTCAAAACTTTATTCACGAATCCTCGTTAAAAACCTTCATGGTGGCAGAAAGACACGGACATATACAAAAGTAGAAAAATTGCACATGGAAAAACAGTCCCAAACAAGGCTGACGCGTTTCAGGTTGCTATACCCTTACTCATAGCATTCCAATACTGAAATGAGAATGCCTTATATACTACAAGGCCATCCCTTCCATTAGGAAGGGGAGGGACATCTTATGTCAGTGTGCAATCCAACACAAGCAAAACCAGGAAAATACATGCATAATTAAAAAACTCACATATAAAATCCAATAGGACTATATAACAGCTATGAGAAACAAAACAAATGATGGACTTTTTAGTAATGTAGTATTAAGTCCGTCTTATTATTCAGGCCATGCGGATGTGTGCAATTCAACAAATAAATCCACATAATCTCTCTATTGTGAAGAATGCGTATAAGATCACCTCCTCTTTTACTTCTTTTGATTTTTTCAATACCATAAAAGCGCAAGGACGATATGTCTGAATTATGTTTAAGAAAAAAATGTTTTGAGACATTGGACATGCTAGGTACCAAAGGACCTGCAGCATGCCTTATATGCTCCTGCATTCTCTTTTAAAAAAAAAGGCATGCTGCAGGTCCTTTGGTACCTAGCATGTCCAATGTCTCAAAACATTTTTTTCTTAAACATAATTCAGACATATCGTCCTTGCGCTTTTATGGTATTGAAAAAATCAAAAGAAGTAAAAGAGGAGGTGATATTATACGCATTCACAATAGAGAGATTATGTGGATTTATTTGTTGAATTGCACACATCCGCATGGCCTGAATAATAAGACGGACTTAATACTACATTACTAAAAAGTCTATTTGTTTTGTTTCTCATAGCTGTTATATAGTCCTATTGGATTTTATATGTGAGTTTTTTAATTATGCATGTATTTTCCTGGTTTTACTTGTGTTGGATTGCACACTGACATAAGATGTCCCTCCCCTTCCTAATGGAAGGGATGGCCTTGTAGTATATAAGGCATTCTCATTTGAGTATTGGCAAGCTATGAGTAAGGGTATAGCAACCTGAAACGCGTCAGCCTTTTTTGGGATTTGTAAATTACTTCTATTAAAAAAATCTTAATCCTTTCAGTACTTATGAGCTGCTGAAGTTGAGTTGTTCTTTTCTGTCTATGTGCTCTCTGATGACACCTGTCTTGGGAACCGCCCATTTTAGAAGCAAATCCCCATAGTAAACCTATTCTACTCTGTGCAGTTCCCAAGACAAGCAGAGATGTCAGCAGAGAGCACTGTTGCCAGACAGAAAACAAAAACTCAACTTCAGCAGCTGATAATTATTGAAAGGATTAAGATTTTTTAATAGAAGTAATTTACAAATCTGTTTAACTTTCTGGAGCCAGTTGATATATATATATATATATATAGATATATATAAAAAAACAAAACCGTTTTTTCCTGGAATACCCCTTTAACCCCTTAAGGACTCAGCGTTTTTCCGTTTTTTGCATTTTCGTTTTTCCCTTCTTACCTTTAAAAAAAATCATAACTCTTCCAATTTTGCACCTAAAAATCCATATGCTGGCTTATTTTTTGCGCCACCAAATCTACTTTATAATTACATCAGTCATTTTACCCAAAAATCTATGGCAAAACGGAAAAAAAAATCATTGTGAGACAAAATTCCATTTTGTAATTTTGGGGGCTTCCATTTCTACACAGTACATATTTCGGTAAAAATGACACCCTCTCTTTATTCTGTAGGTCCATACGGTTAAAATGATACCCTACTTATATAGGTTTGATTTTGTCGTACTTCTGGAAAAAATCATAACTACATGCACGAAAATGTATACGTTTAAAAATGTCCTCTTCTGACCCATATAACTTTATTTTTCTGCGTATGGGGCGGTATGAGGGCTCATTTTTTGCACCGTGATGTGAAGTTTTTAGCGGTACCATTCTTGCATTGATCGGAGGTTTTGATCGCTTTTTATTCATTTTTTCTTGATATAAAAAGTGACCAAAAATGCACTATTTTGGACTTTGGAATTTTTTTTACGCGTACGCCATTGACCGTGTGGTTTAATTAACTATATATTTTTATAATTCGGACATTTCGGCGATACCACATGTTTATTTTTATTTACACAGTTTTTTTTTTTTTATGGGAAAAGAGGGGTGATTCAAACTTTTAATAGGGAAGGGGTTAAATGATCATTATTCACTTTTTTTTTGCAGTGTTATAGCTCCCGTAGGGACCTATAACACTGCACACACTGATCTATTACATTGATCACTGGTTTCTCATAGGAAACCAGCGATTCGCTTGACTGCTCATGCCTGGATCTCAGGCACTGAGCAGTCATTCGGCGATCGGACAGCGAGGAGGCAGGTAGGGACCCTCCTGCTGTCCTGTAAGCTGTTCGGGATGCGGCGATTTCACCGCGGCTATCCCGAACAGCTCCCTGAGCTAACCGGCATGCTTTCACTTTCGACGCGGCGTTCAACTTTGAACGCCACGTCTAAAGGGTTAATAGCGCGAGGCAGCGCGATCAATGCTGCGCGCTATTAGCCACGGGTCCCAGCCGTTATTAGAGGCCGGGCCCGACCCGCTATGATTATGGGATTCTACTTGGTAAATCATGTTTTATAATAAATGCCCCTTCCTGGATCCTTCCACTGCCCTATCTTCAGCAGCAGATCAGCACACAAAAGTAGAAGGCAGCAGCTTCTGCCCAACTACCTCTCTCTGCTAGAAGAGCTTAGAAGAACTTGGTGGAACAGCTTCTTGGATTCAACTGTAAGTGTTTATAAATACTGTACAGTCACATATTAATACAGAGGAGTCTGAGTCGGAAGTACAAAACACTGTTGAGTCGGAACATTTATCTACCGACTCCACAGCCCTGATATGTGGTATCGTCGCATGCGTAAATGTCCAAACTATAAAAATATATCATTAATTAAACCGCACGGTCAATGGCGTATGTGTAAAAAAAAATTCCAAAGTTCAAAATATGGCATTTTTGGTTACCTTTTATACCATTAAAAAAAATTAACAAAAAGCGATCAAAAAAGTCCAATCAAAACAAAAATGGTATCAATAAAAGCTTCAGATCACAGCGCAAAAAATTAGCCCTCATACATCCCAGTGTGCGGAAAAATAAAAAGTTATAGGGGTCAGAAGAGGACATTTTTAAACCTATAAATTTTCGTGCATGTAGTTATGATTTTTTTCCAGAAGTAAGACAAAATCAAACCATATAAGTAAGGTATCATTTTAATTGTATGGACCAACAGTATAAAGAGGTGTCATTTTTACTGAAAAGTGCACTACGTTAAAACGGAAGTCCACAAAAGTTACCCCATGACCCCATTTTGGAAACTACACCCCTTACAGAATTTAATAAGGGGTGCAGTGAGTATTTACACCCCACTGGCATTTGACAGATCGTTGGAACAGTGGACTGTGCAAATGAAAAATAAAATTTTTCATTTTCACGGACCACTGTTCCAAAAATCTGTCAGACACCTGTGGGGCGTAAATGCTCACTGTACCCCTTAATACATTACATGAGAGGTGCACTTTCCAAAATGGGGTCACATGTGGGGGGGTCATTGTTCTGGCACTATGGGGGCTTTGTAAACACACGTGGCCTTCAATTCCAGACAAATTTTCTCTTCAAAACCCCAATGGCACTCCTCTTCTGAGCATTGTAGTGCGCCAGCAGAGACTTTACATCCACATATGGGGCAGGTTCTTACTCAGAAGAAATGGGGTTACACATTTTGGGGGGCTTTTTTCCTATTTCATTTGTGAAAATGAAAAATTTAGGGTAACGCCAGCATTTTAGTGAAAACTTTTTTTTTTCCATTTTCCCATCCAAATTTAATGAAAATTCGTCAAACACCTGTGGGGTATTAAGGCTCACTATACCCCTTGTCACATTCTGTGAGGGGTGTAGTTTCCAAAATGGGGTCACATGTGGGTATTTATGTTTTTGCGTTTATGTCAGAATGCCACCTCTGTGCAATTCACCAATTTAGGCCTCAAATGTACATAGTGCCCTCTCACTCCTGAGCCTTGTTATGCACCCGCAGGAGCATTTTACGCCCACATATGGGGTATTTCCGTACTCGGGAGAAATTGTGTTACAAATTTTGGGGGTCTTTTTTTTCCTTTTACGGCTTGTGAAAATAAAAAGTATGGGGCAACACAAGCATGTTAGTGTAAACATTTTTTTTTTTTTTTTTACACTAAGGCTGGTGTAGCCCCCAACTTTTCCTTTTCATAAGGCGTAAAAGGAGAAAAAGCCCCCCAAAATTTGTAGTGCAATTTCACCCATTACGAAAATACCCCATATGTGGCCCTAAACTGTTTCCTTTAAATACGACAGGGCTCCGAAATGAGAGCGCCATGCGCATTTAAGTAAATAATCTAAAAGGAAAGCAGAAGGCGCTCCATGTGCGGGATCAGCAGGTCAGGCCCATAGGGAAAGGGAAACGATCTTTCCCACGCCGCTTACCAGAGTTGGTTGTGTGCACATACACAACAATGGGAAGCGCCTGTAAATGCTTGTGTCCTCATCCGCAGCCGTCCTAAGAGGCAGTAGATAAGCAATTTGACAGTGTAGTAGGAGATGTCGGCGCTGGATAGAGGAACCGGGAGGAGTGCAGCATAAAATCAAGTTGGCTTTATTAGATGCAACACGTTTCGCTGCGCATGCGCATTTGAGGACTAAATTAAGGATTGCATAGGGGTTGACATTGGGAATCACTGGCGTAGAATACCCCTAACAGGGTGCCTCCAGCTGTTGCTAAACTCCCAGCATGCCTGGACAGTCAGTGGCTGTCCAGAAATGCTGGGAGTTGTTTTGCAACAGCTGGAGGCTCCGTTTTGGAAACACTGCCGTAAAATAAGTTTTTCATTTTTATTGGGGGGACAGTGTAAGGGGTGTATATGTAGTGTTTTACCGTTTATTTTGTGTTAGTGTAGTGTTTTTAGGGTACATTCGCACTGGCATGTTACGGCGAGTTTCCCACTAGGAGTTTGCGCTGTGGCAAAAAATTTGCCGCAGCCAAAACTTGAAGCAGGAAACTTAATGTAAACCTGCCTGTGTGAATGTACCCTGTACGTTCACTGGGGGGGGGGCAAACCTCCAGCGGTTTCAAAACTACAACTCCCAGCATGCTGGGAGTTTTACTTTTGCAACAGCTGGAGGCACACTGGTTGGAAAATCTTCAGTTAGGTTCTGTTACCTAACTCAGTATTTTCCAACCAGTGTGCCTCCAGCTGTTGCAAAACTACAACTCCCAGCATGTACTGATCGCCGAAGGGCATGCTGGGAGATGTAGTTATGCAACAGCTGGAGGTACGCAACTACAACTCCCAGCATGCCGAGACAGCTGTTTGGGCATGCTGGGATTTGCAGTTTTGCAACATCTGGAGGGCTACAGATTATAGACCACTGCACAGTGATCTCCAAACTGTGACCCTCCAGATGTTGCAAAACTACAAATCCCAGCATGCCCAGACAGCAAAGAGCTGTTTGGGCATGCTAGAAGTTGTAGTTTTGCAAGATCTGGAGGGATACAGTTTAGAGACCACTGTATAGTGGTCTCAAACTGCAGCCCTCCAGCTGTTGCAAAACTAAATATTCCAGCATGCCCAAACAGCTGTCTGGGCATGCTGGGAGTTGTAGTTATGCAACATCTGGAGGGCTACAGGTTAGAGACCACTGTATAATGGTCTCAGACTGTAGCCCTCCAGATGTTGCTAAGCAACTTACCGGCTTCCGTAAGATTCAGGGAGCCGCCCTCTTTTTCCGCACGACATCGACGCCCGCCGATCACCTTCGCCCGCAGCCTCCGGAGGGGTAAGTCGACCTTCGGCGCCTGGTCCCCTTCGGTTCCCCGTTCTGCCCCGCCTATTGTGGGTGGGCAGGAGGGGGGGAAACGAAAGTTAACCCCCCGGCCCCTGATCTGCTATTGGTGGTCGCATCTAGACCGCCAATAGCAGGGATAGGAGGGGTGGCACCTCTGCCACCTCACTCCTATCCCTTCAAGGGGATCGTAGGTGTCATGGACAACCACGATATCCCTTATATTCCGGGTCACCATAGACACCATATCTTTCCCCAATGCAGCACTTCTATTTGAAAACCCCACCGGGAGCCCTGAATGGCTTCTCAGTACCGGCCATTCAGGTAATTTAAAAATGAAAGTAACATACACTGTACATCGCAAGGGAGTGGAGCATGCCGCTCACTCCCCTGTTTAACTCCTTAAGGACCCAGGACATCCGGCGACGTCCTGGCACCCTGGGCTTTAACACCTTAAGGACGCAGGACGTAAATGTACGTCCTGGTGAGGTGGTACTTAACGCACCAGGACGTACATTTACGTCCTGTGCATAACCGCAGGCATCGGAGCGATGCCCGTGTCATGCGCGGCTGATCCCGGCTGCTGATCGCAGCCAGGAACCCGCCGGCAATGGCCGATCTCGCGGGCGTCCGCCATTAACCCCTCAGGTGCCGGGATCAATACAGATCCCGGCATCTATGGCAGTGCGCATTGAATGATCCGGGGGGATCCGATCATTCATAACGCCGCACGGAGGTCCCCTCTCCTTCCTCCGTCCGGCTTCCGGCGTCTCCTGCTCTGGTCTTTGATCGAGCAGACCAGAGCAGAAGATCACCGAAAACACTGATCTGTTCTATGTCCTATACATAGAACAGATCAGTATTAGCAATCATGGTATTGCTATGAATAGTCCCCTACGGGGACTATTCAATTGTAAAAAAAAAAATTAAAAAATTTAAAAGTAAAAAAAAAGTGAAAAATCCCCTCCCCCAATAAAAAACTAAAACGTCATTTTTTTCCTATTTTACCCCCAAAAAGCGTAAAATTTTTTTTTATAGACATATTTGGTATCGCCGCGTGCGTAAATGTCCGAACTATTAAAATAAAATGTTAATGATGCCGTACGGTGAACGGCGTGAACGAAAAAAAAAAGTCCAAAATTCCTACTTTTTTAATACATTTTATTAAAAAAAAAATTATAAAAAATGTATTAAAAGTTTTTTATATGCAAATGTGGTATAAAAAAAAAAAAAGTACAGATCATGGCGCAAAAAATGAGCCCCCATACCGCTGCTTATACGGAAAAATAAAAAAGTTAGAGGTCATCAAAATAAAGGGATTATAAACGTACTAATTTGGTTAAAAAGTTTGTGATTTTTTTTAAGCGCAACAATAATATAAAAGTATGTAATAATGGGTATCATTTTAATCGTATTGACCCTCAGAATAAAGAACACACGTCATTTTTATCATAAATTGTACGGCGTGAAAACGAAACCTTCCAGAATTAGCAAAATTGCGTTTTTCGTTTTAATTTCCCCACAAAAATAGTGTTTTTTGGTTGCGCCATACATTTTATGATATAATGAGTTATGTCATTACAAAGGACAACTGGTCGCGCAAAAAACAAGCCCTCATACTAGTCTGCGGATGAAAATATAAAAGGAGTTATGATTTTTAGAAGGATAGGAGGAAAAAATGAAAAACGTAAAAATTAAATTGTCTGAGTCCTTAAGGCCAAAATGTCCTTAAGGGGTTAATGACACAGATCGTCCCCGGACGTCCTGGCGTTTTCCGGTCCCTGCCGCGCGCCGGGCAGAGATCGGAAGCGGATGCCTGCTGAAATGCTTCAGCAGGGATCCAGGGCAAACGCCGAGGGAGGCCATGTTGGCCCCCCATGTCTGCGATCGTCGCAAATTGCGAGGGAAATCGCCCCTGCGATCTGCGGCGTTACCAGGCTGATCGGGTCTCTGGGACCCGACCACCCGGTAATTTTACATGATCCCGGTAGTCACAGACAGCCAGGACCATGCTGAAGTATAGGAGCGAGGTGGCAAGCCTGCCACCTCCTCCTATCCCCTGCGATTCCTCGGTTAGAACTAACCACCAATCGCAGGGGGGGGGGGGGGGGGGCGCGGTTACTTCCTCCCGCCCTGCCCGGCCCCTGGAAGTCCAGAGAGAACTGGAGGAAGACCGGAGGACGCGGCGGGGAAGTGCTGGGGCCCGGCCCCGGTACTTACCTCGTCCCTGAAGACCCGGATCCCAGCGGCGGAGACGGCGGCGGTGGCAACAGGTGAGTGGATCTTCGGCGGCGTTGCGGGACCTTTGCAGCAGTCCAGACTGCCGTAAAGCGATCTGGACTGCTCCATCTGGTCCCCTTACACTGCAACTCCCAGCATGCCCAGACAGCCCTTGATGTCTGGGCATGCTGGGAGTTGCAGTTTTGCAACATCTGGAGGTCCACAGTTTGGAGACCACTGTGCCCTTCCAGATGTCGCAAAACTACACATCCTCAGCATGCCCTTACTGTCCAGGCATGCTGGGAGTTGTAGTTCGGTAACATCTGGCCCTTCAGATGTTGCAGAACTACAACTCCCAGCATGCCTGGACAGTTTTGGCATACTGGGAGTTGTAGTTTTGCAACATCTGGAAGGGCACAGATTGGGAACCACTGTATTAGTGGTCTGCAAACTGTAGTCCTCTAGATGTAGCAAAACTACAACTCCAAGTATGCTGGGAGTTGTAGTTCGGCAACATCTGGCTCTAAAGATGTTGCCGAACTTTTACTTCCAGCATGCCTGAGAATGTTTGGGGGTTGTGGTTTTGCAACAACTGGAGACACACTGGTTGGGAAACATTGTCTGTTTCCTAACTCAGTGTTTCCCAACCCATGTGCCTCCAGCTGTTGCAAAACTATAACTACCAGCATGCACTGATAGACCGTGCATGCTGGGAGTTGTAGTTTTGCAACAGCTGGAGGACCCCCCCCGGGAATGTACAGGGTACATTCACATGGGCAGGGGGCTTACAGTGAGTATCAGGCTGCAAGTTTGCGACGCAGCTAATTTTGCACGGCAGCTCAAACTCGCAGCGGGAAACTCGCTGTAATCCCCCGCCGGTGTGACTGTACCCTAAAAACACTACACTACCACAAAATAAAAAGTTAAAAACACTAATATACACATAGCCCTACAGCCCCCCTCCCCAATAAAAATGAAAAATGTCTGGTACGCCACTGTTTCCAAAATGGAGTCTCCAGCTGTTGCAAAACAACTCCCAGTATTGCCGGACAGCCGTTGACTGTCCATACTGGGGGTTTTGCAACAGCCGGAGGCACCCTGTTTGGGAATCACTGGCGTAGAATACCCCTATGTCCACCCCTATGCAAATCCCTAACTCAGGCCTCAAATGCGCATGGCGCTCTGTCACTTTGGAGCCCTGTCGTATTTCAAGGCAACAGTTTAGGGCCACATATGGGTTATCGCCGTACTCGGGAGAAATTGCCTAACAAATTTTGTGGGGCTTTTTCTCTTTTCTTCCATTATGAAAAGGTGAAGTTGGGGTCTACACCAGCATGTTCGTGTAAAAAAATGAATTTTTTACACTAACATGCTGGTGTTGCCCTATACTTTTCATTTTGATAAGAGGTAAAAGGGAAAAAAGCCCCCCAAAATTTGTAATGCAATTTCTCCCGACTACGGAGATATGTGGGCGCAAAGTGCTCTGGGGGCGCACAACAAGGCCCAGAAGGGAGAGTGCACCATGTACATTTGAGGTGATTTGCACAGGGGTGGCTGATTGTTACAGCGGTTTTGACAAACGCAAAAAAAAATAAAAAATTATAATACACATGTGACCCCATTTCGGAAACTACACCCCTCACAGAATGTAATGAGAGGTGCAGTGAGAATTTACACCCCACTGGTGTCTGACAGATCTTTGGAACAGTGGGCTGTGCAAATTAAAAATTTTGTACAGCCCACTGTCCCAAAGATCTGACAGACACCAGTGGGGGGGTAAATGCTCACTTTATTCCTTGTTACGTTCCTCAAGGGGTCTAGTTTCCAAAATGGTATGGCCTGTGTTTTTTTTTTTTGCTGTCCTGGCACCAGAGGGGCTTCCTAAATGCGACATGCCCCCGAGCAAAATTTGCTCTCAAAAAGCCAAATATGACTCCTTCTCTTCTGAGCATTGTAGTTCGCCCGTAGTGCACTTCAGGTCAACTTATGGGGTACCTCCATACTCAGAAGAGATGGGGGTTACAAATTTTGGGGGATATTTTCTGCTATTAACCCTTGCAAAAATGTGAAATTTGGGGGAAACACATTTTTGTTATTTTTTTTTTATTTTTTACATATGCAAGAGTCGTGAAACACATGTGGGGTATTAAGGCTCACTTAATTCCTTGTTACGTTCCCCGAGGGGTCTAGTTTCCAAAATGGTATGGCCTGTGTTTTTTTTTTTTTTGCTGTTCTGGCACCATAGGGGCTTCCTAAATGCAACATGCCCCCAAAAACCATTTCAGAAAAACGTACTCTCCAAAATCCCCTTGTCGCTCCTTCGCTTCTGAGCCCTCTACAGCGCCAGCCGAACAATTTTCATAGACATATGAGGTATGTGCTTAGTCGAGAGAAATTGGGCTACAAATATAAGTATACATTTTCTCCTTTTACCCCTTGTAAAAATTCAAAAATTGGGTCTACAAGAACATGCGAGTGTAAAAAATGAAGATTGTGAATTTTCTCCTTCACTTTGCTGCTATTCCTGTGAAACACCTAAAAGGTTAAAGGACATCTGCAGCATGATTAACACTTATCCCCTATCCACAGGATAGGGGATAAGTGTTTGATCGCGGAGGGTCCAACAGCTGGGACCCCCTGTGATCTCCTGTACGGGGCCGCGGCTGTCGCATGCAGGGAGCGTGCCAGCCGCAGCATGACGTTGCAGCCGGAATGCCTCCTCCATACATCTCTATGGGAGAGGCGGGGAGGCAGCGTTCGTGCCTCCCCAAATAGAACTGTATTGGGACGGGGGAGGAGATGGGGTGTCACCGTCGACCTCTAGGTAGACGCTACGCGCCTTAGCGCTCACTATGAGCGCTAATGGCGGTTCCCCGTTAGGGAGATCGCGGGGGGGGTCCCAGCGGTCGGACCCCCTGCGATCAAACACTTATCCCCTATCTTGTAGATATGGGATAAGTGTATACTGTGCTGCAGTTGTCCTTTAAAACTGTGAAAATGTCATTTTGAATACTTTGGGGGGTGCAGTTTTTTTTATAATGGGGTCATTTGGGGTATTTCTAAGATGAAGACCATTCAAACCTGAACTGGTCCCTGAAAAATAGTGAGTTTGAAAATTTTGTGAAAAATTGGAAAATTGATGCTGAACTTTGAAGCCCTCTGGTGTCTTCCAAAAGTAAAAACACGTCAATTTTATGATGCAAACATAAAGTAGACATATTGTATATGTGAATAAAAAAATATATTTTGAATATCCATTTTCCTTACAAGCAGAGAGCTTCAAAGTTAGAAAAATGCTAAATTTTCAAATTTTTCATCAAATTTTGGGATTTTTCACCAAGAAAGGATGCAAGTTACCACAAAATTTTACCACTATGTTAAAGTAGAATATGTCAAGAAAAAAAATCTCGGAATCAGATTGATAAGTAAAAGCATTCCAGAGTTATTAACGTTTAAAGTGACAGTGGTCAGATGTGCACAAAATGGCCGGGTCCTAAGGTGTAAAATGGCCTGGTCCTTAAGGGGTTAATAACTTCTAATCGCATCGGGTCTCAGAAGTGAGACCAGGTGCGATCAATCCCTCAGCCTCTATACTACAACCCCCATCATGAAACAGAGTCTGTTCCATGATGGGAGTAGTAGTACAAACACTAATGTAGCCTCCCCAGCCACTGTCAGCCTCCTGCATCAGAGGAACTACTACTCCCATAATGAAAACAAGTCTGTTCCATGATGGGAGTAGTAGTAGTCCCGGTTGTGGGAATCTGTAGGCAGAGGTGTTAAAACAGCCGTACATGAGGGATGTTATAACGGGTTTTAACTGATGAATATGCCCGTTATGTTGACAGACGTTATTCAGCCATTATTATCCGTTATTTCAGCCGTTATTATACATCCCTTTTTACACAGAAAACGGATGTTTAATAACGGATGAATACTCAGTGTGAAAGGAGCCTTATAAAAAAATTAGGTGTTCTAGATAGTAGTTCATGAGTACGGAACAATGGCCAACAATTCCTTTATATGTTGTATTCAGGACCTTCTGGACATAAAACAAATAGAAAGCAAAGCATTCCGTGCGGAGTCCGCAGAAAGAACAGACTTGTTCATTTTTTCTGCCGACACGAAAATTGGAGTTTCCACGCCAGAAACATTTGGTGCCAAAATTCCGCTGTTTGCACAGAATCCCATTGAATAAAATTGCACTCTACTGCTGTGGAATCTCCATGTGGACTTTCAATGAGGCAGAATTCCGCACGGAAATTCTGTCATGTGAACATAGCATTAGAGTATGCTCACACAATGGAATTTCCGTACAGAATTCCACAGCAGCAGAGTCCCATTGATATCAATGGAATTCTGAGCGTTGTGCACACTGCGGATGTTTCTGCTGTGAAAATCCTGATTCTGGAGTCTGTCTACAAGACGGAGCATTTCCAATCGGTCCTAGGACTGGCATGTTCTCCCGGCAGGGGAACATTCTCCACTCTGAACATAGCCTTAGGAAATGCGCTCTTATAGAAAGCAATGCATTTCTGTGCAGACTTTGCAGAAAGAACAGACATGTCTATTCTTTCTGCAGACTCCAGAATCAGGATTTCCGCCATGTGCACATCAAAGCAGAATCCTAGGACGTTTGTTAGGTTGCAGTCACACCACGTTTTTGCAATACAGTTCCCGCATATGTTTTCAATGTGAAAAATGTACGAATCTGTATTGAAAACCGTATGCCAAAAGATGCATCAGGTTGTGTCCGTTTTGCATCCTGTACGGTTTTGTCAGTTTTTTTTTCCCCGTACCCAAAACTGTAGTCTACCACGTTTTTTGGTCCAGGTGAAAAACTGTATTAAACCATTTATGTTTTTTTTAAACATGGGAGTCAATGGGAACCGTACAGAACTGTATGTGCCTACGGTTCCATCTGGTTTTCACCATCCGGTTTTTGACTTTGCACATTTTTTTTTTTCTTGGAATTTCAATCAAACAAGTGAAACTTTATTCAAAATGGAGTGAAAAGTTAAAAACGTATACGTTTTTTTTCTTACAAAATGGATGCAACCGGACATCATTTTGCAAACCGTACAGTTTTTAACTCTATACGGGTTGAAATTTGTACACACGTTTTGATACAGTTTAGTCAGGTTTTGAGGAATCCATTTTGATCAAAAACCTGATACGGAAACTGTATTGCAAAAAAAAAAATAGTGTGAATGCACCCTTAGGCTGGGTTCACACCACGTTTTTCAAATATGGTAACCGTATACGGTTTTCCGCAAAAAAACGTATACGACCGTATCCGAAACCGTATGCATAGAGAATGCATTGTAAACCGTATTCCAAATGTTGTGTACGGTTGCATCCGTTTTGCCTCGGATACGGTTTTGCCGATTTTTCAACCGTAGGCAAAAACGCTGTTGACCACGTTTTTGCCTCCGGTTGGAAAACCGTATGCGAACCGTATGCGGTTCTTTTAACATTGTTGTCTATGAGAACCGTACACAGAATTTCAGAATACGGTTGCACACGTTTTTTCTAATCCATTTTTGGAGTTGACACATGCGCAGATTGGAATTTCAATAGAACAATAGTAACTTTATTAAATTGCTGGAAAACGAATTCCAACAAAATAGCAAAACCGTTGGCAAAAACTGATGCAAACGGATAGAACCGTACGGGGAAAAACCGTATACGTTTTAATTTGGAGTCATACGGTTGTATAAGGTTGCATACGGTTTTTGCCATACGTTTTTTAGCAGAAAACCGTATACGGTAACCGTATTTGAAAAACGTGGTGTGAACCCAGCCTTACCGTGTGTCACCCCAGGAGTTTACATGAGGAGGGGTGTTACAGCATGTCACCTCAATAAGGTGGGGCATGCCAAAGGATGGAGCCAATAGGCGGGCACAAAGGGCAGCAAAATTAGCTTTAGCCTAGGTTGGCATAAGTCCTTGCACCAGCCCTGAGTTTATTACCTCATGTCCTTCTATTATTCTTTCTCAGAGCATTACGTGAAAACCAAATAACTTTTTGTACCGTTTTTCAAACTTATGACTCTGTTCTATTAACAAACATGATACATAATAAGTACAGAGCAGAGCCTTCATAACTGCGACACAAGTGACAGAACTCACCTCTCATCCATCCTCCTCAGCACTCTGAGGAGATATAACTAAACTAAAGCGGCACACACAGACTAAACCATGCTATCCACGCCCACGTAACCACAGCCAATAGCTGATAAACCATGTTAGCCACGCCCACGTAACCACAGCCAATCGCTGATGACTCCTGGAACCTTCCTCCTCCCATGTTAGCGCTGATTGGCTACTGTAACACCCGATTAACAAGTGAGCGATCTGATTGGCTGCTTGATTTGCAGCTGAGGCTAGGCGCCCTGTCACTTCCTGTGTCACGGTCACCATGTCTGTTGTCACTGAACGGGGTAAAAACCGGAAAGATGATGGAAGACGGAATAAATATTCGGTGCTGCTGCCCACCTATAACGAGAGGGAGAATCTGCCGCTTATCGTGTGGTTGCTGGCCAAATATTTCGGAGAGAGGTACCGTCAGCTGTGCACCCGCTAGTACCGCTCTTCTTTCATCAGTCCCTCACTTTCCCCGCTTATAGGAGCGAAGGGATAAGAATTTGTTGTATTCGTGACAGAATTAACTTATTTGTTGAATTTTAGTTTTTAAGCTGTTTTGTCTCATCTGAGTTTCCGTAGAAAAGCACATTAGGGTCGCAGAGCATTTTGGGAGATGTAGTCATTGGTTGGGATTGCAGAATCCTCTGCTGTTAGGGTGCATTCACACCACGTTTTTGCATTACAGTGCCCATCAGGTTTTTGATGAAAAACTGATTCCTCAAAACCTGACTAGGCTTGGTTCACATCACGTTTTTGCTATACTGTTTTCACTCAATTTTTTCTAAAGAAAACCGTATGGTAAAAAAAAAAAAAAAAAACAGATGGAACAGTATGGGAAAAAGTAAATAGTATGCAAATGCCCTATGTGCAAAGTAAAAACCGTATACAGTTTCCCATATGGAACCGTATACATGTGCGTTTCCCCTTGATGTCCATTAGAGATGAGCGAATTTACAGTAAATTCGATTTGTCACGAACTTCTCGGCTCGGCAGTTGATGACTTTTCCTGCATAAATTAGTTCAGCTTTCAGGTGCTCCCGTGGGCTGAAAAAGGTGGATACAGTCCTAGGAGACTCTTTCCTAGGACTGTATCCCCCTTTACCAGCCCACCGGAGGACCTGAAAGCTGAACTCATTTATGCAGGATAAGCTATCAACTGCCGAGCCGAGAAGTTTGTGACGAATCAAATTTACTGTAAATTCGCTCATCTCTAACGTCCATGCTAAAAACAACGTATGGGTTTGCAGTATGGTTTTTAAACCGGAGTCAAAACCATGGTTGACCACAGTTTTGTCTCCGGTTTAAAAAACCGTACTGCAACCGCATACGTTTTTTTTTAACATGGACGTCAATGGAAAATGCACATGTATACGGTTCCTTACGGGAAACCGTATATGGTTTTTACTTTGCGCATTTGCATCCTAAAGTCCCCACCCAACACCCCTCCAATAAAAAAATGGCCAACATTTTCAAAATCGCATGTATACATTTAATTTTTTTTATTTTTATAAAAACGGTCTGAACCGTATGTACGTTTTAATACAGTATACGGTTTAAAACACATACTGTTTACTTTTTCCCATACTGTTCTATCCGTTTTTTTTTAACATACGGTTTTCTTTAGAAAAAAACTGATTTGAAAACAGTATGACAAAAACGTGATGTGAACCCAGCCTAAGGCTGCATTCGCACCTCGTTTTCACTGTACGGGTGCCGGATCCAGCTGGGGAGGGGAAAACTGGGCACTCCCGTACCCCAGCAGGACCAGCGCTGAAATTCCAAGTATACTACGGTTTTAGGTCCGTTCACAAAACCAGATACGGGTCAAAAATGAGCCGACCGGAGTCACCGTTTGACTCCGGTCGGCTCATTAAAGTAAATGGATTTAAGCGCTGGTCCGGCTAGGGTATGGGAGCACCCAGTTTTCCCCTCCCACAGCCGGCACCCATACAGTGAAAACAAGGTGTGAATGCAGCCTAAAATGTATCAAAACGTGTGTACAAATTTAAACCCGTATGCGTTTTTAACTTTTCACTCCATTTTAGATAAAGTTCACTTGTTTGATTGAAATTCCAAGAAAAAAAAACTGTGCAAAGTCAAAAACAGTATGGTGTAAACCGGATGGAACTGTACGCAAATACGGTTCTGTACGGTTCCCATTGACTCCCATGTTAAAAAAAAAACGTATACGGTTTAATACAGGGAGCTAAAGTTGCAAGATGGTGTCATTATCCAGTGCACAGGGTCGCATTCAATTCACTTATACACTATGGGAGTGGTCAAAGTGCTGGTGACCAGAGATCTTTATTTTTTATAAATGGTATCTTGATGTATAACATGATTAATCCCCTTTAATATGATGGGAATGGGGCCTATATTATATGAATAAGAGTTGGTGCAAACTCCTGTTTTGCAGGGTTGTTTATTTTCTAATTATTTTTGTGTTAATCATATAAAGAGTCACAATTATATTATTATTATTATTGTTTCTTTCCAGTGGATATGAATATGAGATAATCATAATTGATGATGGAAGCCCGGATGGGACATTGGAAGTGGCTCAGCAACTGCAAAAAATTTACGGATCAGACAAGATTGTGAGTAGATTTATTTAGTGACTGGGGGCAGCCAAGGACATGGCAACATGGGCAAGGAGATGGAGGACATCAGAAGGCACCCAATGCTGCAGATTTGTTGCGGCAGAACATCTTTAGCAAATGTTGTGGATTTCCTGCTGCAGATTTCAGTTCCGAATCTGCACAGGAACTAAAGAAAAAAAATATGTAAATATACCGTATTTATCGGCGTATAACACGAACTGCCCGTTCTCTCCCCCTGGCTATCGGTGCCACTGCCCCATTGCCGGTACCGATAGCCAGAGGGAGAGAAGCCGATAGCCAGGGGGAGAGAAGCGGCGCCGGCAATGGGGCAGCGGCGCCGACAGACAGGGGGAGAGAAGGGGTAGCGGCACCCATTGCCGGCGCCGCTGCCCGGTTGTATAATTACCTGTTGCCGGGGTCGGGTCCGTGCTGCTTCAGGCCTCCGGTGTGCGTCCTCTGCGTCGTTGCTATGCACTGCAAGACGCAATGACGTCACTCGTCATTGCGCCACGCTGTGCAGTGCATAGCAACGACGCAGGGGATGCACACCGTAGGCCTGAAGCAGCGCGGACCCGACCCCGGCAACAGGTAATTATACAACCGGGGATGGGGGAGGCAACGGGGCAGCGGCGCTGGCAATGGGTGCAGCTGCCCCTTCTCTCCCCCTGGCTATCGGCGCCGCTGCACCCTTGCCAGCGCCGCTTCTCTCCCCCTGGCTATCGGCGCCGGCAATGGGGCGCCGGCACCAATAGTCAGGGGGAGAGAACGGGCAGCGGCGCAGATAGCCAGCGGGAGAGAAGCAGCGACAGCAAGGCTCTAGACCCAAGGGAAGGCAGGGGGAGAGAAGCGAGCAGCGACGGCCTCTCTCCCCCTGCCTTTCCTGGGGGCTTCTGCGGGGTCAGAAACAGTGTATCGGGGTATACGCATGCACACACACGCAACATCATTTTACCAAGGATATTTGGGTAAAAAAACTTTTTTTTTTACCCAAATATCCTTGGTAAAATGAGGGTGCCTGTTATAGGCCGGTGCGTGGTATACCCCGATAAATACGGGATATATATATATATATATATAATCTTGACATGCTGTGGATTCAAAGTGATTGTCCAGGATTAGAAAAATGCTGTTTTTTGGGTTTGTTTGTTTTTTTTAGTGCCCTTCCTGTCCACAGACACAGTCTGTGGACAGGCAGGAGTAGTGCTGTTTTTTGAAAAAAAATGAAGCAACATTTTTCTTATCCTGGGCAACCTCTTTAAAATACACACCGAAGTTATGTTTCAATGCAGGAATTGTGCATTTTTTTTCTTTTCCATATTCCTTGTACTTTATACACTGATGATTTTACATATGGAAATTAGGGATCGACCGATTATCAGTTTGGCCGATATTATCAGCTGATATTCACGATTTTGGACATTATCGGTATCGGCAATTACCTTGCCGATAATGCCCCGCCCGTCTCCCCGTCCAGAGACCGCCACCGCTGCCCCATTGCCTCCGCCATCCTCCGTTTTATAATTACCTGCGGCTTCCTGCGCTATTGCTGTGCGCTGCAAAATGAATAGTGACGTCCTCAACACGACATCGCCGTCAGTGTGCACAATGACAGCTGAGGACGCCGCCGGAGCCAGAAGTAGCGCGGACCCCGGGAACAGGTAATTATAAAACCGGGGATGGGGGAGGCAATGGGGCAGCGGCGGTGGTTGGACTCAGGACCAGCAGGGGGATAGAAGCGGGCGGCAGCGGTCTCTGGCCAGAGGATAGGCAAGGGGGCGGTGGTGGTTGGACTAGGGAGGACAGGCAGGGGGAGAGAAGAGGGTGGCGGCGGCGCCCGCTTTAAATCATTGATCTGCAACGGCTTCTGCGCAGCCGGGTCTGGGGGGGGGGTGAAAATAGCCGATAATTTATACCTGAATATCGGTATAAGTTATCGGCTATCGTCACGCCACGCCCCCCCATTCATTTCTATGGGAGGGGGCGTAACGGCCGCAACGCCCCCTCCCATAGACATGAATGGAGGGGCGTGGCGTGATGTCACATCCCCTTCACGGAAGCCCGCCGGTTTCCGAAACTGCAGACACAGCTACGCATAGAATGCGGGCTGCTGCAGGGAGATTACGGGGGTCCCAGCGGCGGACCCCCTGCGAACAGACATCTTATCCCCTATCCTTTCGATAGGGGATGAGATGTTTTTGCCCGGAATACTCCTTTAACATAGTGGTACATTTTTCTAGTTACTTGCATCCTTTCTTGGTGAAAAATCCCAACATTTTTAGAAAATTTTGAATTTTTCTAACTTTGAAACACTCTGCTTGTGAGGAAAATAGATATTCCAAATAAATTATATATTGATTCACAAATACAATGGGGAGTATTCATCAAGAGTGGTGTAGGTGGATGTCTTTTTACCCCCATTCATTTCTGTGGTGGAAACTGTGTACCTGCACCAGAATTATTAGGGTGCGTTCCCACTTGGCGTATACGCAGCGTATTTCACGCAGCGCAAAATTTATGGCAGCAGCGGGAAATATGCTGCGTATTCCTTGCTCACTGTACACACAGGGCTTTCCGGCGGCAGCTGTATAGTGAGTTTTGGAGGCGGGACCGTGTGCCGGCGTGACTGTGACGCGCGGCTCCACCTACAAAACTCACTGCACATATAGGGCTGCCGCCAGAAAGCCCTGTGTGTATAGTGAGCAAGGAATACGCAGCGTATTTCCCACTGCTGCCGTAAATTTTGCGCAGCGTGAAATACGCTGCGTATACGCCAGGTGGTAACGCACCCTTACAGGGTGCAGGGCAAGTGATAATTCTGGTGCTGATCACATTTCTTACTTCAACACCACTTTGTATGGTGCTTCATCTGAGACTTTTTGTGTGACTTTTTATCCCGTGCGACAAAATGTGCACACAGCATTATAAAAAGTTGCAGTCAGTTTTGTATGCCATGTCAGGGCTGGTGTAGATTTGCGCCTAATTTAGCACAGATGCGACAAAAGATGCAAAAAACTGAAAAGTCACACTCATGAATTCCTTCCTCCATGATATCAACTGAAATCATGACTTGGTATGTTCTTTCAGGAAAACCTTATAAAGCAAAAGTCGCAATGAAAAGTCTCAAAACAGCATCTGAAACAAACTGTGAGACAAATGTACACCACAAAACCAGGGTAAAACCAATGATGAATTCCCCTTAATATGTTTACTTTATGTTGGCATCATAAAGTTGACATGTTTTTACTTTTTGAAGACATCAGATGGTTTCAAAGTATAGCAAAAATTTTCAAAATCTGAATTTTTCAGGGACCAGTTAAGTTTGAAGTGGATTTGAGGGGCATTTCTGTGAGAAATACCCCATAAATTACCCCATTATAGAAACTACACCCCTCAAAGTATTCAAAATGACATTCAGAAAGTTTGTTAACCCTTTAGGTGTTTCACAAGAAAAATCTAAATCTTTATATTTTTTTACACCAACATGTTCTTGTAGCCCCATTTCTTTCATTTTTAAAAGTGGTATAAGGAGAAAAAGCCCCCCAAAATTTGAAGCCCAATTTCTCTCTAGTATGGAAATACCTCATATGTTGACATAAAGTGCTCTGCGGGCTCACAAAATGGCTCAAGAGGGAAAGAGCAACTGTGGGATTTTTTTAAAACAAATTTTTTTTGTCATGGTTTTTGGGGGCCATGTTGCATTTAGGAAGCCCCCATGGTACCAGAACAGTAACACTAACATGAGGGTGTTACCCCAAATTTTTATTTTTCTCAAGGGGTAATTGGAGAAAATGGACCCCAAAATTTGAAGCCCAATTTCTCCCGATTAAGAAAACGCCCCATACGTGGACGTTAAGTGCTCTGCTGGCGCACTACAGGTCTCAGAAAAGGAGTGCCATTGGACTTTTTTGAGAGAGAATTTTGCTGGTATTGAAGTCGGGGCAATGCACATTTACAAACCTCCCATGGAGCCAGAACAGCAGAAACCCCCCACATGTGTCACCATTTTGGAAACTACACCCCTTCAGGAACATAACAAGGGTTACAGTGAGTACTTACACCTCACCCAGGTATTTTGAGCAGTTGGCCATAAAAGTGAAAAATTAGATTTTTCGCACTATCTTTTGCACTTTTTTAATAGTGTTACCCCAAATGTTTAATCTTCACATGGGGTAATAGGGCAAAAGGCCCCCATAATTTGTGGTGCAATTTCGCCTGAGAAAGAAGATACCCCATATGTGGATGTAAAGTTCTCTGCGGGCACTGCAATGCTCAGAAAAGAAGGAACGCCATTGGGCTTTTGGAGGAAAGTTTGTTGGAATTGAAATTGGGGGCCGTGTGCGTTTACAAAGCCCCCCATTGTGCAAGAACAGATGTGACACCATTTTAGGAACTGCACCCCTCAAGGAACGTAACAAGGGTTATAGTGAGTACTTACACCTCACGTTTTTTGAACAGTGGGCCGTAAAAGTGAAAGAATTGATTTTTAACACTGAATTGCTGTTTTTTATTTTTAGTTTCACAAGTAGTAATAGAAAAAAATCTCCACAAAATTTGTAGCCCAATTTCTCCAGAATAAGGAAATACCCTATATAAGGCGGAAAAGCACTATGCGGGCGCAAAACAGGGCTTAGGAGTGGGACAGCACCGGAGACATTTGAGGCCTAAAGTGGTGCTTTGCACTGCAATGATTGAGGTTCTGACATAAAGTCTAAAACAAAAACAAAAACCCTGTCAAGTGACCACAATTCTGAAACTACACCCCTCAAGGAAGGTAACAAGGGGTATAGTGAGTACTTACACCTCACAGGTGTAAAAATGTAATTTTTTTTACACTAAAATGCTGGGGTTACCCAATTTTTTACATTTTCACAAGGGGTAATGGGAGAAATTGGGTTACAAATTTTGGAGGGCTTTTTCTCCTGACTATGGAAACACATCCACATATGGGGTAACGTGCTGGGCAGGCACACAACAAGGCTCAGAACTCATAGAGGTCTGTTTGCATTTGAAGCCTATGGCATATCAGTAGCCTATGGTATATCAGTAGAAAAATACAAAAATGAAACGCCCAAATGTGACCCCATCAAAGAAGGTACCCACCCTGAGGAATGGGTATAGGGGTAAAGAGGACATTTTGAACGCACGGGTGTTTCCTACATTTATTTCCCAAGAATGGATGAAGGGTAGCTTTTGAAAATTGCAATTTTCAACCTATGTTCTGCTTCCTCATTCTGTGAACAACTAACATGTGACTCCGAATTGTCGCCTGGAAATACATCAGAGTTCATGAGCGAGAATTCTTCGCGTTTGAGGCCGATGTTTCTTACGGACCTAATAGTTACATACATTCAGAGGAAAATACAAGAAAGGAACACCCACATGTGAGCCTATTACAAACAGTACACCGCCTAGGGAAGGTGTGTCATAGCCATACTGTAGAGCAGGGTCTGGTACAGGATGTCCCCACTCCAGTACTGCCTGACCTTTGGCTTTTTAACTAGGCCCATATGCAGCACAAGGCCCCAAAAGGTCCCCATTTCAGCTGCATCGACTGGGAACCAGCCACCGGGCCTAGCTAAAAAGGAGCCCGGGTTTGCGGTGACGAACTGTTGGGCGTACAGGTTCGTCTGGTCAACCATCAGATTGACAAAGTAGTCACTGGAAAAAAAAACTGAAATAGTTAATTTCAGTGAACCCGACGATGTCAATCTTGATTCCTGAGTCGCCAACAAACTCAGGAGTTCCGGGCTGGTGGTCCGCTTGCTCAGTCCAGACAAGTTCACTGGCACCAGTAAACTTGGCTGGGGGGCTTGACTAGTATGAGCGCCAGGGGGACTCATACTAGCATGGGGCACAGGGTTAGGAGCAGAGGAGGTTTGCAGCCTCGCTTGGCGGCATCTCCGCCGCCTTGGTGGCTCATCATCAGAAGATAAGGAGGACGCTGAAGAAATAAGGAAGCTGGGGTCTTCCTCGTCCTCTGAGGCGCTTTCAGTGTCGGAGGCAAGTATGGCATATGCCTCCTCCGCTGAAAACACCCTGCGGGCCATTTCCCTACTCTAATGGGGGGTGAAGTGTATATATGTGGGGGGAAAAACTTTATTGGTGTGTGTGCTGCGTGTGGTGCGATACTACCTCCCTAACCCGCCCTAACCTAACTAAACCCACCCTAACAGAAACAATATAAACTAAAAAGGGAAAAACTTTTTTTTTTTTAAATAGACTTCTAGCGCAAAAAAAAGCCTTGCGCCCAAAAAAAGCGTTTAACCTAATCAGTGGTGTGCACACTGATTAGTACTTGGTGGCAGCAGGGAGTTAGTGGGGGGTCTGGCCACTCAGCCCAGAACAGTGGCTGGTGGCATGTACAGACCCTCACACAAAATTCCCGAAAAATAAAATAAAAAACGCTTAACCCTGAAAAAATGCACCTGCCTGAACCCAAAAAAAACTGCTGATCAGTGATAAATCACTGACAACGGTGGGGCAGGCCGCACACAGAGGAACGGTCCGTCCACACAGCACAGGCCTGCTACTGGCACGGACCGCCTATAAGTGCAAAAATAAGCCGCTATAACCCAAAAAAGTGCCTGTACCACAAAAAAAAAAAGCTGATCAGTACTACGGGACTGATCAGCGGCAGGTGGGCTTTAGCTAACGGTGCGGACAGCTCTTTTATAACTAAGAGGGCCCGCCACCTTTGCTAAACGTGTGGCCAGGCCCTCTTAGTTATAAAAGAGCGGTCTGCCACCGTTAGCTAAAGCCCATCCGCCGCTGATCAGTCCCATAGTACTGATCAGTGACCCTGTAGGACTCGGGTCACGCAGATAAAGTTTCTGCGGACCCGCAGACACCTACAGTATGGTACGCTGTTTAAAAATATATATGTATATCATTTTGTTTTTTTTACCTCTTAAACCTATCCCTGCCTAATCTAAAATTTTCCCTAAATGCTCAGGGGGCACAGAAACAGTGCCAAGGGGCACTTTTATGACTGTGAGGCGGGGAGATCAGCACGGGGCTCTGCTCTGATCAGCACCAGATGTAAAATGGTGCTGATCAGAGCGGAGCAACATGCTCCTGCTCTCCTCCCCCCTCCTCATACACTGTGATTGGTGCGGTCACTACGACCGCCCAATCACATCTGTTCTGGGGGGAGGGTGGCAACACTGCCACCTCCCAGTACTGTACGGATGATTGTTGGAGGTGTATATTACACCACTGATCATAATCATTATCCGGGTCACACGTGACCCAGATGACCCGGAACCGCCGCAGATCACTGATTAGTATTTACCGGCGAAATGCTGCGATCGCCAATATGGGGGGACCTCGGGACCCCCCTCCGCGATGTGCCGGGATGCCTGCTGAATTATTTCAGCAGGCATCCCGGTCCCGTAAGCGGCAGGGACCAAAAACGCTCAGGGCGTACAGGTACTCCCTCAGTCCTTAAGGATCGGGGATGCAGGGTGTATGCATACGCCCTGCGTCCCCAAGAGTTTAAAAGGACCTGTGACCAACCCCCTAATTGAGAATGATTTAACATCAAATAGCTTAGGGTGTCCTGATCACACACCTTTTTTACAGTAAACTCTCCTATTAGCCTCTCTCAGCAGTTCTAGATTCCCTATATGGCAGCATTGAACAACCCATTTGAAAGGTTTGAAAATATATATTTTTCTTTATTCTTCTTAAATCCATGTTATGATTATTATTATTTTCTTTTTTTCTTTGTTTCAGTTGCTTAGGCCAAGAGAGAAAAAGCTGGGGTTAGGTAATGATATATTATACTGTTATTGTGAACTGCACTTGCTGATTCTCTTTAGGGATGTGTTACTGTTGTCATTTTTTTTTTTTTTTTTTTTTTTTTTTTTTTAAGAAATTTTTCCAAAAACAGTCTTTTGCCACAATTAAATGACAAATAAAAAACCATGCTAACTTTTCTTGTATATTGTAATAAATACAAAAAAAATAAAAAAATAAAATAAAAAAAAAGTAACAAAAGGCAAATAGCCAGTATCCTGTTCCTTGGCTAAACAATATTATTTTTTTTGTATACAGCCTATGGCCAGTTTTACATGAGCCTGTGTAATACACAGCCAATGCTACTCTATAGGGCTAGTCACAGCATATAAAATATGAGCATATTTTTCTTTTTTTGTTTTTAAAAATCATGTACTACTTTAATCTGTTTTGTGGATAGATAACACCAGTTAAACTGTATGGCTAAGGATTAATATATAAATGCAGCTGTACTTGATGTGTATTGCATTCATCATTTTCGAAATATTCCATATTTTCCTTCTATATTCATAACATATTAACATATGCTTGTACATGTGAACCCAGCCTTAGTATCTATATTTAGCTAGAGTGCTTAACTTTTCAGGCATCGTTGTAATTGTGCTCACCAGCAGTACCGTATACAGGATGGATTCCCTCTCTGCTCAGCCAGTATATAACATACCAACATGATGCAGTAAACTCCTTTAGTACATTTCCTCACAGAACCAGATGATATGGATAAAGATTTTTAGAAATGGAGTTTAGTAATACTCTTGTCATGATGTGGTTCCTGCCTTACTTCTATACATCCAGTATAAGTAGATTTGATATTCTGCTGCACTTGCCATCCTAGAGTGGGCTCTCACGTCCTCCCATCACATTTGTTCAGCCAGTGCTTCCTTGGCCCCATATGCGTCTTGTGGGTTATATGTTTCCATTACGAGGCCCCTGTAATTGAGAGCTTACCTGATGGGCCTGTGCATGTCCTACATGGAAATTTTTGCTGTATTTTACTTCTATTGATGTGCCTTTCTGAATCTATCAGGGATGCGGAATTCCTATAGCCCGACACCCCGGACATGCAGTTCCGGGCGCCGGGCAGGTGAATTTTTCTGTCCCTTAGCCCGGCTTCGGTCAAGCAGGGCCCGGACCTGACAAGCGCTGCGGCGCTCAGCAGTCTGTATGGAGCGGGCTCTGGACTCCTGCCCGCTCTGTACTCTGCAGCTCCCGGCTGTGGAAGCTTGCGTCCTCTGAAGGCAGTGCAGGGGGAGGGGAGATGAGAAGCTGTGTATGTCCTCACTCCCCCTGCTCTGCCTTCTTTCTGCAATGCAAACCTGCGGGGGAGATGAGGGTGTGTGGCTTCTTGCTCCCCGTGCAGAACTGTGTCCTCTGCCTTCGCTCCCCACCAGCTCTAGCTTCAGAAACGTTTGCAGAGCTGAGGGGAGGAGCGGTCGCACGTCTGCACGCGGCGCAAGTTTCACACCGCCGATAACTAGCATGCGGCGCTCAGCAGTATGTATGGAGCTGGCTCCGGACTCCTGCCTGCTCCATACTCTGCAGCCCCCGGCTGTTCTCAGTAGCCGGGGGCCACCGTTAATAGCTAGCATGCGGCGCTTAGCAGCCTGTATGGAGCGGGCTCCGGACTCGTACCCGCTCCATACTCTGCAGCCCCCGGCTGTTCTCAGTAGCCAGGGGGCGCCACTAATAGCCAGCATGAAGCGATCGCCGCGGCTGGCTATTAACCCTTTAAATCGCCGCTGTCAAAGCTGACAGCGGCGTCTAAAGGGACATGTGAATGCTCCCTGGTGGGCTAGTGGGGTGGATCGCCCCCCCACTGTCATTGATAGATCCTGGCTGGACCAGGCTCTATCAATGGATCGCAGAGCTCACAGATCAATTAGTTCAATAGAACTCTATTCATCTGTATGAGAAAAAAAAAAGCTTTAATAGAAGTTTAAAAGAGACACATTTAACCCCTTTCATGTTAAAAGTTCAAAACACCCCCTTTTCCTATATAAAAACATGTAAACATAATAAAAATAAACATATTTGGTATCTTTGCGTGCGTAATTGTATGACCTATTAAAATATAAAATTATGTATCCTGTACGGTAAATGTAAAAAGAAATACCAAACCACAGAATTGCAATTTTTATAATATCCCCAGAAAAAAGTTAAAAAGTCAGATCAATACCAAAATGGTACCGATACAAAAAACTGATTATGGCGCAAAATATTAACCCTCATACAGCTTGGTATGCAAAAAAAAAAAAGTTACAGGGGTCAAAAAAGTTCAGAATTTTTTTTTAAACATGACTTAAATTACCGTATTTATCGGCGTATAACACGCACTTTTTAGGCTAAAATTTTTAGCCTAAAGTCTATGTGCGTGTTATACGCCGATACACCCCCAGGAAAGGCAGGGGGGGAGAGGCCGTCGCTGCCCGCTTCTCTCCCCCTGCCTTTCCTGGGGTCTAGAGCCCTGCTGCCGGCCCTTCTCTCCCCCTGGCTATCGGCGCCGCTGCCCGTTCTGTCCGCCTGACTATCGGTGCCGGCACCCCATTGCCGGCGCCGATAGCCAGGGGGAGAGAAGCGGCGCCGATAGCCAGGGGGAGAGAAGGGGCAGCGGTACCCATTGCCGGCGCCGCTGCCCCGTTGCCTCCCCCCATCCCCGGTGGCATAATTACCTGTTGCCGGGGTCGGGTCCGCGCTGCTTCAGGCCTCCGGCGTGCGTCCCCTGCGTCGTTGCTATGCACTGCACGGCGCGGCGCACTGACTGGGTGGGGTGAGACACCTCCCCGTCTCCCTCTCTCTTCAGTTGGAAAAAAATAAATAAATAGATAGACGTGTGTATGTATGTGTATATATATATATATATTAGGGATCGACCGATTATCGGTATGGCCGATATTATTGGCCGATAATCACGATTTTGGGCATTATCGGTATCAGCAATTACCTTGCCGATAATGCCCCGCACCGCGACCGCGGTTGACGTAAGTGCGGGGGTTCTTTTCGTTGCGTACGCTGGGCCTGTCGGGTGTTGGTGCAGGTAAGTGCCGGGTAACCGGCAGGGTTATTACTCACGGTACCCGGGTCCGTGGCTTTGCTCCCCTCGAATGGCGGGCGGGCTCCGGCACCCAGCATCGTCAGCACACGGCAGTTTGCGGCGGGGCAGCGCTGTCCGAGCGGTCCGTATGTGTCCAGGTACCTGGAGGGGTCTTGGTACACCGATGTTTGGTGCATGTTGCACCAATCACATGTATCGTGCTATAGGGTAGGGAGTTGAGGCAGGGGTTGCAGATACAATGTGGGATAAGGTTTTGTCGCAGTGGGTTGGGTTAAGATACACACGGGGGGGGGGGGGTTAGGTTGAGGTTATGCAAGTCATCTATCGGCTTGTATTAGGCAGATTGTGTACGCAAGCGGTCAGGTAGCTTAGAACAACGTTTCTCCTCTCCTCCCCAGAGTGGGTGGTCTGTATACGGTTGGTGGTCGTTTCATTCCTGTTTTTCTTTTCCAAAAGCTACACCGGTGGCTACGGTCAGTACCAATCGGATATCGTTTTATTCCTCATCTTGCATGGTCACTGTGTTTTTAGTGAGATCGGGTTCTTGTTGTGACCACTTTCATAACACTTCCATCACACTAGTTAAATGGTAAACACTGCAGCTGTTACACATAGGCGCTGAGTTACTGCTAAATCTGATACGTTCATCAGATAGGGTTCAGTGCGTCATTGCTACTGTCACGTACGCAGAGCATTCTCGTCAAACGGGTAGTGGTCACTGCAATCTGGACTCTTCTTCAAGGGTGACCACTTGCCTGCGGTGGTTGCTGACACGTCTTCAGAGCCATTGCTAGTTAGTTAGGAACGGTGTTCACTATAATCTTGACTCGTAGTCAGGAGGTGGTCACTGTTCGTTAATTAATGGCTACACGTGCCATACTTACATTCACGGTCAGACTCTCTGTCATCTCATGTTTCACATGCTTCAGGTGGTACTTTGGGATGGCAATTGCATTACGGCAGCATGCTTTCATTCACCTACGCTTGCACGTTTAGTCACTCTCAGCATTACGTTCAACATTAAGTGTGTGTTCGGTTCGTCCATACTGGGCAGTTACTCACAGCGGCCATACCGTGCAGTCACTCGTAGCATCCATGCCACACGTTGCTACACGGCCTACGCTCATATCTTCGCTCCATACGTAACACATACACGGTACCTACACTCATTTGCATACTGCTTTCGCGACACATGGCAGTTTCCATACTGCACGTAGGTCACGGTGCGCGCAGTCACTCATAACGTTTCATACCGTGCAGTCACTCATAGCGTTTTCATGCAGTCGTTCATAACGGTCATACCGTACACTCGGGGGGGGGGGGGGGGGGTATTTTAAGAGAAAAATAATAAAAATAAATAAAATGCGTATAGTACGTACATGCGTTGTGGCTTATATGCAGAAGGTGCAGTTACAGTGTCGTATACAGTACACAAGGTCATAGTAGCATGCAGTAGGTTACAGGGTTAGGCATAGTACACACGCTCGTGGTGTATTTGCAGGGGGTTCTTTGTAGTATCGCATACAGTACATATGCTCATGGTGTTATATTGCAGTGGGTAGTTAGTATTGCATACAGTCCATGCGCTCATAGTGTCGTTGCAGTGGGTATAGTTAGTTTGTACACCAGCATACATGCTTATAGTGTCATTTGTAGGGGTCACAGTCATAGGTGCTATATACAGTAAATATGCTCATAGTATCACATGCAGTAGGTATAGTTAAGGTAGTTCGCAGTACATATGGGCAGGGTCATATGCAGTGGGTACAGTCACACTGGGATGGCATACAGTGCATACGCTCATAGTGTTAAAGGCAGTAGGCACAGTTAGGTGACATACAGTGCTTATGATCAGTGTCATATGCAGCAGGTACAGTTAGTGTTTTTGTTACAGCACGTATACTCAGTGTCATATGCAGAATCCACAGTTAGTGTTGCATACAGTACATGCGCCCATAGTGTCTCATGCAACAGGTACAGTTACTGTTGTATATAGTGCATACGCTCGTTGTGTCACACGCTACGTGTACAGACATAGGGTCAAACACTCAGACCTTGAGTACTGTTCGTGTACTTGTCGTGGTCATATTGCACTTACGCGTGCCGTCCTTTCCATACATATCGCTGTCCAGAACATATGCTTATAACCATTGTTGTATCTAGCTTCATACTGTCTTACCATACTCACGCTCATAGCTTGCACTGTTCATACGCCCATGGAGTTACACGGAATATACCATACACACGTTCGTAGCTTCATACTTTACAGATGCTCATAGCTTGTTCTCTACAATCATTAATAGTTAAATCGAACATACCTTGGTGCCAGTATACTTCGCATACGTTTAAGCTTGCACTGTACATACGTTTGTAGCATTCCACGGTGTGTACGTTTGCAGTTTGTGGTCAGCATTTATCTGTTTAGTCCATTCAGGCAACATCATGCGAGCGTCCATCACGTCCACAGCGTTATTCAAGACTTGTCACGTCTACAGGTACGAGGTTTGAGTTAGATTGTCTTGTTACAGGCACGATGATTACGCAAAGACCTGTCACATCTACAGTCACGAGGATACGCAGGACCTGTCTAACCTACAGGTACGATAGGCACGCGGAGACCGATCATGTCTACGGACACAGTGCTTGTGTTAAATACAGCAGGTACAGTTAGTGTTTTGTTTACAGTACGTACACTCATAAGTGTCACATGCAGGAGCCACAGTTAGTGTTGCATACAGTACATGCACTCATAGTGTCTTAGGCAGCAGGTACAGTCACTGTTGTGTACATTTCATGTGCTCGTTGTGCTATATGCAATATGTACAGACAGTGTTAGACACTCAGGCCTTGAGCACTGTTTGTGTGCTTGTCGTGGTCATATTTCACTCACGTGTGCCGTCCTTTGCATACATACGCGGGTTGCTATCCAGAACATTTGCGCACAACTGTTGTTGTATCTAGCTTCAGACTGTCGTACCATACACACAGTTCGCACTGTTCATATGCTCATTGTGTTATATGCAGTGTGTACAGACAGTGTTAAACAATAGGTCCTTGGGCACTGGTCGTGTGCTTGTTTTGGTCATATTGCATTCATGTGTGTCGTCCTTTACATACGAGGGTCGCAATTCAGAACATATGCTTTTAACTGTTGTCATATCTAGCTTCATACTGTCTTGCCATACACATAGCTTGCACTGTTCATACGCTCATTGTGTTATATGCATTGTGTACAGACAGGCCTTGAGCACTGTTCGTTTGCTTGTCGTGGTCATATTGCACTCACGCGTGCCGTCCTTTCATACATACGCGGGTCGCTATTCAGAACATATGCTTATAACTGTTGTCGTTTCTTGCTCATACTGGCTCACCATACACATAGCTTGCACTGTTCATACGCTCGGTGTGTTATATGCAATGTGTACAGACAGTGTTAAACACTCAGGCCTTGAGCACTGTTCGTGTGCTTGTCGTGGTCATACTGCACTCACGTGTGCCGTCCTTTCATACATACGCGGGTCGCTATCCAGAAACATATGCTCATAACTGTTGTCGTCTTGCCATACACACAGCGCGCACTGTTCATACGCTCATGGATGCATACGGAGTACACTACACATACGTTTGTAGCTTTCATGCGGTACAGATGGTCATAGCTGGTACTCTACAATTACCAATAGTTACACCGCACATACCGCTGTGCCAGTAGACTTTGCATATGTTTAAACTAGCAATGAAGGCATATCATGCTGCATACAACACTTTCAGGTCATATCTAACTCACCGTATTCCTTTTTCTTTGACACTAATGTCATTCTATCTGTCATCGGGTTCTGTCACTCTTCTCTGCATTTATCTCATAGTACCATCAAATCTTATCTTTCAGGTATCAAGCACTTCATTTCTTTATCTCACCCGGACAGGCTTTCTATGCTTTCGTCTCAGGCTGTCAAGGCTGCGCTCAGTGGGGTCTTGGCCCGTAGCTCTAGTATTCTGGCTCGGGAGGCCTATCAGCGGTGAACTGGTTAGGTCATTGTCGGACGTGTTGGACGGTAACCCGTTCAGATTCGAGCGCAGCCTGATACTGAAGTCGGCAGTGTACCTAGCGTTCTATGGTTTCCTCTGACCGGGAGAATTCTCGTGTGCCAGGCGGGGTACGGCACACTTACAGAAAGCTCACTTAAGGTGGCAGGGTTCTTGGTTTGAGGTTTCACTTTCTGTCACCATAACTTCCCGGTGGGGTGCTGTGGTCAGGTTCTTCCCTTCAGGCAACGAGTGGTGCCCGGTGTTGTCGCAACTGGTAAACTTTCTCCGCGACAAGTCTTCGGAGGCGCCACTGTGGCCTTTCGGTGCGGGGGCTCTTACCACCTCTTTATTCATATCACATGTCCGCACATTGCTTCGTACATTAGGCCACAACCCTAGGGAATATTCAGGACACTCATTCGGATAGGAGCTGTGTCTGCGGCCTCCAGGCACAAAGTGCCAACACATGTGATTCAGAAGTTGGGCAGATGGCGCTCTGACGCATACACCACTCATGTCCCAGATCCCTCGAGGGAGATGGCAGATGCATTTCACTATTTGGCTTTATAATAAATATTACTCAAATTACCCTAAATGGTGTTGTCTTTTTGCCCTCTAATGGCGGACCCGATCGCCGCGGCTGGCTATTAACCCTTTAGATCGCCGCTGTCAAAGCTGATCGCAGGGGGGCGATCCACTATGGAGGTAGCCGGAGGGCTTACCTCTGTTCCCTGCTGTCCCGCTCTGTCATTGATAGAGCCTGGTTGGACTAGGCTCTATCAATGGATCACAGAGCACACAGATTAATAGAGTTCAATAAAACTCTATTCATCTGTCTGAGGAATCTAATGATTCCTCCTATAAGTGTAATAAAGTGTAAAAAATTAAATAAAATAAAGTTTTAATAAAAGTTTGAAAGACACACATTAACCCAGTGGTCTTCAAACTGTGCCCCTCAAAATGTTACAAAACTACAATTTCCAACATGCCAGGACAGCCGTTGGCTGTCCGGGCATGCTGGGAGTTGTAGTTTTGCAACATCTGGAGGGCCACGGTTTGAAGACCGCTACATTAACCCCTTCCATGTTAAAAGTTCAAATCACCCCCTTTTCCTATATAAAAACATGCAAACATAATAAAAATAAACATATTTGGTATCGCTTCGTGCGTAATTGTATAACCTATTAAAATATAACATTATGTATCCCGTACGGTAAATGTAAAAAAATACCAAACCACAGATTTGCAATTTTTATAATATCCCAGAAAAAAAAGTTCAAAGTCTGATCAATACCAAAATGGTACCGATACAAAAAACAGATAATGGTGCAAAAAATGAGCCCTCATACAGCCTGGTATGCGGAAAAAAAATAAAGCCTACAGGGGTTAAAAAATGGCAATTCAAAAAATTAGAAAAAGTTCAGAATTAGTAAAACATGAGGTAAACGATACAAATCTGGTATCGCTGTAATCAGGCCGGCCTAAAGTATAAAACTAACATGTTATCTGACCACAAGGTAAATGGCGTAGAAAAGAAAACCACCAAATCTGCTAAATTATCTTTTACTATTTCAATTTCACTTCCATATATATATATATATACCGTATTTATCGGCGTATAACACGCACTTTTTAGGCTAAAATTTTTAGCCTAAAGTCTGTGTGCGTGTTATACGCCGATACACCCCCAGGAAAGGCAGGGGGAGAGAGGCCGTCGCTGCCCGCTTCTCTCCCACTGCCTTTCCTGGGGTCTAGAGCGCTGCTGTCGGCCCTTTTCACCCCCTGGTTATCGGCGCCGCTGCCCGTTCTGTCCCCCTGACTATCGGTGCCGGCGCCGATAGCCAGGGGGAGAGAAGCGGCGCCGACAGCCAGGAGGAGAGAAGGGGCAGCGGCACCCATTGCCGGCGCCGCTGCCCCGTTGCCTCCCCCCATCCCCGGTGGCATAATTACCTGAGTCCGGTCCGCGCTGCTCCAGGCCTCCGTCGTGTGTCCTCGGCGTCATTGCTATGCGCTGAACGGCGCGGCGCATGACGTCAGAGCGCCGCGCCGTGCATAGCAACGACTCTGGGGACGCACGACGGAGGCCTGGAGCAGCGCGGACCGGACTCAGGTAATTATGCCACCGGGGATGGGGGGAGGCAACGGGGCTCTCCCCCTGGCTGTCGGCGCCGCTTCTCTCCCCCTGGCTATCGGCGCCGGCACCGATAGTCAGGGGGACAGAACGGGCAGCGGCGCCGATAACCAGGGGGTGAGAAGGGCCGACAGCAGCGCTCTAGACCCCAGGAAAGGCAGGGGGAGAGAAGCAGGCAGCGACGGCCTCTCTCCCCCTGCCTTTCATGGGGGTATATCGGGGTATACACGCGCACACACGCACCCTCATTTTATCATGGATATTTGGGTAAAAAACTTTTTTTACCCAAATATCCTTGGTAAAATGAGGGTGCGTGTTATAGGCCGGTGCGTGGTATACCCCGATAAATACGGTGTGTATAATTATATATATATATATATATATATATATATATATATATATATAATTATTATTTTTTTGGTTCAGAGAATATGTTATTGAAAAATTAAAAGGTATCCTTATAGTAGGTAGTTATGGCTATTATAGGGCGAGGAGGAAAAAATTAGAGTGTAAAAGCGAAAATTGGCCTGGACAAGTGGATCGTCATGAGGGGCAAGTAGATTTTGCTCCATTTTAGTCACGTGGACAAGTAGTTTTTTATAAAATTTCCACACCCCTGATATGTCTGATGTATCTGCGCCTGGAGTTCCGGTTCCTCACAACTGAGCGAGGTGCCAATGGTATGCATAGTTGTCTTCTGTGGATCCATACCAGCCTACACCGCGTGTCATGCTTCCAGCGGCTGATGTGTGTGCGGCTTGAGTTCTGGTAGGGATGCATCACTGTCTGCATTGGATGCCGGTCGGCCAGACTTTGGTCGCCAGGGTTATCCACACCGCTTGTCCCACATCACACAGCTGGTGTATCTGCTTCTGCGGCTGGGGCTCTGGTACCTCACTACTGAGCGAGGTGCCCATGAAGTGTTTTGTCCCCATGGTCCTCTTCCTGTAAGCCAGGTAGTAGTCTGCAGGGTTTCCTGCACCCCAGGCCTGTGTTCCTACATATGCTAGGACCGCTTTGTAGGAGTAGAGCCCTCCTTCCTTTGGCTCAGTGGGGTGCGCCCAGGTGTTTTCCGGTGATTCGTTCCAAAGGTTCCGCGGCGGTTGTGCACCCTGTTCTGACATGGGGCCTGTCGGTTCAGCCCCTCAGTGTTCTTCCGCGTGTTCCTTCCGGAGTCCCTGTCCAGAGTGACTCAGGTACCTAATGGTTCCTGTCTGGACATGGCTCTCAACACGTCTTGTATTTGTCGCCCGACTTCAGTGTGCCAGGTTCCGATCCCTCTTGGGACGCAAGGTGGCTCCTCCTCGCGCCGAGGGTTGCCATCCAGGCTTTCTGCTTCCCTGCTCCTTCTGCGCCTAGCGCACTTGCCAATCCCCCTTTTCACAGGGGGTGCGGGGGATCAGGGTGCTTGTCATAGGTCTGGACTTGAGTTGTCGTCTCGACCACCCTTGTTTTTTCCCTCCTATGGAGGGACTTTTTTGTTTTTTTGCTGCAATACATTCCGCAGTGGTTTTTCCTGCCTCTGCTTGTGTGCTTTCTGGCCACTATCGCAGCCTGGTGCTCTCCCTGGAAGGGGTGTGTCTTTCTTCCCTTTGGTCTGTGTTAGTCGTACTGCATTGACACCACAGTCTTCTGCAGTGATCCTTCCTATTCCCAGACCCTGGGAGTCAAAGCTGAGTTCTCCTTGGTTCTCTCTCCATTCCGGTTCTGACGGGATGTTAAGGTTGCTCTGGTCTACTCGGTCGATTTGTGATCTATCGCTGTTGGTCCCCTTGTTTGGGACTCTGTGCTACGATGCTGCGGTGTGCCTTCTTTTCGGGCGGTTTCCGATCCTTGAGCCATAGCTCGACCCGTCGCCTCCGCGATCCCGTTCGTCTGGGTGGTACGTCTATTCAACTCTCCTTCACTTCTTTATGGCAATTTTTTCACCAGAAGAGTTGTTCGCGGACATCTGTTTCCCCTTTTTTCCTGATGTTTTCTTGTCTCTCTACATGGACCCGGTGCCTTGGGTCCCTACAGAGGACGGACCTTTCCGTTGGGTCCTGGCCCATCTCCTTGGACGGGAGATCTTCTGGGAGATCATTTTCTGGGGCTAGTGTGCCTCCGACCTGGGGGCTCGTCCGCTGGACTTGCGGTCATGCAGGTTCAGTCTTGGGACTGTCCCCATTTTTCGCTGGTGGTTGTTTTTTTTTCCCACCCTAGAGGACTGCTTTGGTACGTCCCATCAGTTAGGTGTCCCCAATGAAGAGCGACCAAGAAAAGGAGTATTTTTTTTTTTTTTTTTGTACTCACCGTAAAATCTTTTTCGTAGCCTTCATTGGGGGACACTGCACCCACCCATGTCTTCTTCTGTTTCTTGGGTTCTCCGGGATTCATTTCTAGGGTCCTTCGGACATATTTCCTTGTTGGCTTCTCCTACTGCTTTGTGACAAAACTGGTTACCTCACTGCAGGAGGGCGGGTATATCCTGCCAGGGAGGAGACGACTTTTCTTTTTTTAGTGTCAGCGCCTCCTAGTGGCAAGAGCATATACCCATCAGTTAGGTGTCCCCCAATGAAGGCTACGAGAAAGAGATTTTACGGTGAGTACAAAAATATCTCCTTTTTGTTTTGCTTTGACTTTTTGATCACTTTTTATTCATTTTTAGTGGTATAAAAAGTAACCAAACATACCCTATTTTGGACTTTGGAATTTTTTTTCACAAGTTTGCCATTAACGATATATATTTTTTTAATAGATTTTATGCACGCGGCAATACCACATATATGTATATATTTATTTTTATTTACATTTTTTTTGTTTTGGGAAAAGGGGAGGGGTGATTTAAACTAGGGAAGGGGTTAAATCACATTTATTAACTTTTATTTATTATTTTTTGCAATGTTATAGCCCCCATAGGGGACTATAACATGCAATACCTTCATTGCCAGCACTGATAAATGCTATTCCAAAGAATTGCATTGATCAGTGATACAGTGCTCCACTGCTAATCGCGCCGCCTGTATCACAGGAGAAGCGTGGCCGGGCAGGGAGCACATCGCTCCCTTGCTCTGGCCGTAGGTCCGGATGACTGGTTGCCGTGGTCCAGATCTGGACCACGGTCCACCTGTTGAATACCCCTGCTCTAGGCTATGACAACCCCAACAAGGCCTGACACCTGTTGGCTCTGTGGAACTGAGAAGGGCACCATGCTGGATATTTAGTGGGGATATGCTAAGATGCATCTGTTTTGGAAGGGGATTTTCTCTACATCTTACACTCTTTGCTACATATTGGGATACCACTAGAGAGGTGATAACATGCCACCACTCATACCCTAACACTTTTAGCGTTACAACAAGAGAACATCTGTTCCAAATGGAGGAACTTATAGCTGATTTATCAGGCAGAAGCTAAAAATTTCCCTTTCTTCACCCATTTTTTTGTTTGTTCTATTTTCTTCTCTCTTCCTTTCCTCTAAGCAGATGTTATGGCGTCTGTGATTATTTACGTTATGACTAGAGATGAGCGAACTTTTAAAAAATTCGATTTGCCAAATTTTCCGAAAAAATGTGTTTAGATTTATTCACAGCGAATCTATATTAAAAACGTCTATTTCTGTCCACGAGAGCCTCAATAGGGGTATAGAACACTTTGCTGTGTTCTAACACGCATATGGAGTGTGCTGGGGTAGTGAAATAATACTGTTATTCAGAATAACATGCAGATTACCGGCATCACTTTTAGAATCACTTCCGAAGAGCGGCACAATGACAGAGCCTGGAGGTGGAATCAGTATGATGAGACCATATAGTGGCTGAATTACACATCATGGAGGTGTTGGCAGCATGAGGAGACCATATAGTGGCTGGATGACACAGCTTTGATGAGGCTGAAGCATGAGGAGACCATATAGTGTCTGAATGGCACAGCCTGCAGTTGGAAGCAGATTAGGCGACAATAGGGCCTCACAATCTCTAATAATAAAAGGTGAATTTTGAAATTACAATTGAAGATGTATTGTACCTAGTGCTACCATAAACATATATAGGTAATGTTGTTATATGACACATACAGGAGCAGGCAGCAGCATGAGTACACAAGAGGAATTCACAACCCCTAACATTAAAAGGTGAATGTTGAAATATCTATTGAAGATGCATGTTAGCTAATGCTACCATCCAAAAATGTAAGGCCCAAGCCCAGAAGCATCAGTAAGCCAAGTAATTCTTGAAAGACACAGGATCAGTCCAGAGCAGGCATCAGCAGTACACCATATCCCCTTACATTGAAAGATCAATGTTTAAATCTCAATTAAGCATTTATGTTAGCTAGTGCTACCATAACATATATTGAGTTAATATCCATGTCCCAGCAGCATCAGAAAATGATAAATTGGCTGAATGACACAGCCTGGAGGTGGGGAAAGCATAAGGAGCCCATATAGTGTCTGAATGACACAGCGTGGAGGTGTTGGCAGCTGAGGAGACCATCTAGTGGCTGAATGGCACAGCCAGGAGTTGGCAGCCGCCTGAGTAGACACTAGGCCTTCACAATCCCTAAGATTAAAAGATGAATTCAGAAATGTAAACCGAAGATTTCGGATAGCTAGTGCTACCTACCACAACACAATTTTTATTCCCAGGCCCAGCAGCTGTATCAGTAAACCATATATTGCCTGAATAACACAGCCTGGAGTTGGCTGAAGCATGAGTACACACCAGGGCTTCACAATCCCCCCAAAAAAACACAATAATAAAGAATTTGGATAGCTAGTGCTACCTACCATAACAAAAGTGTTTATACCCAGGCCCAGCAGCAGCATCAGAACCATATATTGCCTGAATGACGCAGCCTGGAGTTGGCTGAAGCACGAGGAGACCCCAGGGCTTTACAATCCCCAAGAAAAAACATAAGAATTTTTGAAATTTAAAATGAAGATTTTGGATAGCTGGTGCTATCTACCATAACAACATTTTTATTCCCAGGCCCAGCAGCAGCATCAGTAAACCATATATTGCCTGAATGACACAGCCTGGAGTTGGCTGAAGCATGAGGAGACCATTGAAATGTATGATTTTTTTTTTATTTAAATTTAAGATTTGGAAATTTAAATTAATGATTTTGAAATTGAACTTTTAACTCCCAAGTTTTAGTGTCCCTGACCCAGTTGAGTGGGTACAAAGGTCGAAATCTAACAAATCCCCACAGAGCTCATGTGGCCGTGAGATGTAGGTGCAACGTCTCCATTGCCCTGACCAGCCATTGTTTCCAACACTTTTTGCCAAGGCAAACCATCTGAAGAACAGCATGACAATGCAGTGCCCTGCACACATGGTATGCTGAAGGGCCACTGAGACTTGTCCGTGCAGTGGAGGATGAGGAGTCAGAGTCGCACACTGTCACAGGACCAACGGGCTGACAGAGTGGAGCAGGAAGCAGCATGAGTACACAAGGGGGGGTTCACAATCCCTAAAATTTAAAGATGAGTGTTGAAATCTCTATTGAAGATGAATGTTAGGTAGTGCTACCATCCAAAAATTTAAGGCCCAAGCCCAGAAGCATCTGTAAGCCAAGTAGTTCCTGAAAGACACAGTCAGGAAAGGCATCAGCAGTACACAAGAGGATTTCATAACCCCTAAGATTGAAAGATCAATGTTGAAATCTCAACTAAGCATGTATGTAAGCTAGTGCAAAACATCCAGAAATGTAAGGCCAAAGCCCTGAAGCATCAGTAAGCCAAGTAGTTCCTGAAAGACACAGGAGCAGTGAGGAGCAGGCATTAGCAGTACCGAAGAGGGTTTCGTAACCCCTTACATTGAAAGATCATTGTTGAAATTTCTATTAAGCATGTATTTAGCTAGTGCTAAACATCGAAAAATGTAAGGCCCAAGCCCAGAAGCATCAATAGGCCAAGTAGTTCCTGAAACACACAGTCAGGAGCAGGCATCAGCGGTACACCCGAGGGTTTCATAGCCGCTTTACATTGAAAGATCAATGTTGAAATTTCTATTAAGCATGTATTTAGCTTGTGCTAACCATCCAGAAATGTAAGGCCCAAGCCCAAAAGCATCAGTAAGCCAAGTAATTCCTGAAAGACACAGGAGCAGGCATCATCAGTACACCAGAGAGTTACATAACCCCTTACATTGAAAGATCAATGTTGAAATCTCAATTAAGCATTTATGTTAGCTAGTGCTACCAGAACATATTTGGAGTTAATGTCCCAGTAGCATCAGAAAACAATATATTGGCTGAATGACACAGCCTGGAGGTTGGGAAAGCATAAGGAGCCCATTTAGTGTCTGAATGGTACAGCCTGATGGTGGCTGAAGCATGAGGAGACCATTGAAATACAAGAATTTTTAATAGAAATCTAAGATTTTGAAATTTAAATTGAGGATTTTGAAATGGAACTTTTAACTCCCAAGTTTTAGTGGCCCGGGCCCCGGCATGTGGGTACAAGGGACCTAATCTAACAAGGAGTCCCATGTCACATGTCGGCACAATGACAGAGCCTGGATGTGGCATCAGTAGAAGGAGACTATATAGTGTCTGAATGGCACAGCCTGGAGTTGGCTGAAGCATGAGGAGACCCCAGGGCTTCACAAAAATTGTCAGAATACCACCTGATATTAAAAATAATAAAATGATAGATACGTTCTCTGAAGAAAAGGATCCTTCATTAGATGACAATATGAGTATTTTGTGTTCCAGTGACATTAGCTTATCGGAGGAACAGGAAAAGAACTGAGAAACTTAAAAATGGTAAATCTATTACCTGGGATAGTCAGTCAATTCCAACAGCCGGTGGTCAGTATCCACAGTTCCCTGTTTCTGCTAGTCCTTGGCAATATTCCTTTTATTACTGGTCTGGTATCAACATGGCAATAATGCTGGGAGAGTATATATTGCCTGAATGACACAGCCTGGAGTTGGCAGAAGCATAAGGACACAAAATAGTGGCTGAATGAAACAGCCTGGAGGTGGCAGCAGCAGCATCAGGAGTCCTGAAAGTGACCTGGTGACAGAGTGGTGCGGTGGCTGGCAATACCAGTACCCGGTGATAAAGGTGGCTGGAATGTTTGTAACTGGGGAGCAGTGGCTTAAATCTGTTTTGCACTATCCATATTTGTGCAGTGTTGGTGTAGCACCATGGTCAATCTACTCTGATGCATCTGGCATTGGTGGGTGGAAATCCTGGCTGATCCATGCCTGATTCATCTTCACAAAGGTCAGTCTCTCCACATTTTTCATGGACAGACGAGTTCTCCTTGGGGTTACTATGGCCCCCGCCACACTAAACACTGCTCTGATGCCACACTACTGGCCGGGCAGGACATTTTTTCCAAAGCAAACTCTGCAAGTTTCGGCCACAAATCAAGTTTAGCTGCCCAGAGGTCCAGCGGATCTTCAACGTGTGTTGGCATGGGCATGTCAAGGTATGCCACCACCTGCTGGTTCAGGTCCTGCTCCATGTCTACCTGCTGCTGATGAGTTGCTTCACTATGCGGGTGAAGAAAGCTACTCATCAGCGACTGTAGACTCAGGCTGCTGCTAATGGAGCTGGTACTGCTGCTGCCACCCTCCCCAGCAGCCATGGCAGTGGAAGGTGAGCGCAGAGGGCTAAGACCTGCGAGAGGATGGATGATGGCGCCGACAGGCATCAGCCAACTGAATACGTAGTGCGTGTTCAGAAAAAAAATGGCACCTATTTTGTGCCGGTAGCGAGGGTCCAATAAGGTGGAAACCCAGAAGTCATCCCACTGCCGATTGGTGACAATTCGGCTGTCACTACGCAAGCAAGTGAGCATGCATCGTGCCATTTGTGCAAGTGACTCGGAGGGACTCCCTGCCTCCATCTCCACCTCATACTGCCACGGTGTGTCTGGGTCCTCTGTCTCGCCTTCCTCATAACCCTAGCTCCTCTAGTTCATCATGCTCCTCCTCTCCTGTCAGATGACTAGAAACACCGCCCATCTCGTCAAACCTAAACTGTGCTTCACTGTGCCCCTCATCCTCCTCCTCCAGTTCAGCCCCCACAGGAATCATGTGGCTGTGAGATGTAGGCGCAACATCTCCATTGCCCTCATCAGCCATTGTTTTCAACACTTGTAGGAAATGAAGCAGTGGAATGACATTGTGCATCCCGTAATCCTGGCGACTTACGTATAATGTGGCTTCCTCAAAGGGCCTGAGCAAACGGCAAGTGTCATGTATGAGCTGCCACTGGTTCACATTGAAGTTACACACGAGATTACCCCTATCTGCTTGGATCATTAAGAAATCGGTGATGGATTTTCTCTGTTCGTACAGTCGGTCCAACATTTGCAGGGTGGAATTCCAACTTGTGGCAACGTCACAAGTCAGTCTATGTTGGGGGAGACCATTCTAACGCTGCAGCTCAAGGAGGGTGTGCTTTGCGGTGTACGAGTGGCTGAAGTGGATGCAAAGTTTCCTTCCCATTCTTAGGATGTCTTGCAAATGGGGGGAACACTTCATGAACAGTTTGACAACCAGATTCAACACGTGTGCCATGCAGGGCGCATGTTTCACCCTTCCTTGTCGCAGATGTTCTTCCCGTTGTCGGTCACCATGGTTCCAATTTCCAGCTTTCGTGGAGTAAGCCATGCTTAGATTTCTTTACGAATTACTTTTAGCAGTTCATTCCCTGTGTGACTCTTTTCACCAAGGCAAACCATGTGAAGAACAGCCTGACACCGCCATGCCCTGCACACATGGTATGCTGAAGGGCCACTGAGACTTGTCCCGGCAGTGGAGGCTGAGGACACGGTGGATGATGAGGAGGCGGAGTTGTCACAGGACCAACGGGCTCATAGCGTGGACGAGGAAGCGGCGTGACCTGTCCAAGTTGGGGTTGTGGCTGTGCAGGAACCACATTCACCCAGTGAGCCTTAAAGGACATGTATTGTCCCTGACCGTATTTACAGCTCCAGACGTTGGCGCTGCCGTGCACTTTCATACACACCGACAGGCTCAAGGACTGGCCCGCCTTCTCCTCCACAAAATTGTGCAGGGCTGGTACTGCCTTCTTCGCAAAGAAATGACTTCTTGGTACTCTCCATCTCAGCTCGGCACAAGCCATCAGTTCTCTGAAAGGTGCAAAGTCCACCACTTGAAAAGGGAGGGACTGCAGCACCAGCAACTTGGACAGGAGAACATTCAGCTTCTGTGCTGTGTGATGAGTGGACATGTTGTCTCTTGGACATGGCTTCGCGGATGGATTGTTGGCGGAATGGCTGACTACAAGTGGGAGAAGCAGGAGCATCTGGAGCGACAGAAGGAGGGTATGACAAACGGCTCCCTTCAGCTAGGGTGTTGGAGCCTTGGCTGGCTTAAGGAGGGAGTGGCTGGCCACTGGGTGATGCAGCAGGCTTGACCACTACATTGGAGCCACGGTTCTCCCAGGCCGCTTTATGGTGGCGAAGCATGTGTTGACACAGGGCCGTGGTGGCAGCATTAGGACCCTGGCCACGCTTCACCTTCTGCTGACATATCTTGCATGTGGCTACGTGAACCTCCTCCGGATGCTTGATGAAAAACTGCCACACCACCGAGTAGCTGATTTTCCCACCGACAGTCCGCACTAATTGACTGCTACTGCTGCCATCACCAGGAACCCCTGTTCCACTACATGCCAGAAAGGTATGCTGCCACGATGCAGGTGGTCTCCCCAGGGCACGTTTGGCTCCAGAATTTCCACTTCTGCCACCACGCTGACTGCCAATCAAGCTACCGCCTTGCTGGCTCAGCTGCTGCCTCAAGGGCAACCTGCAACTCTCTTCTCCTGATGATGATGATGATGATGATGATTGATGATGATGATTGATGATGATGATGATGAAGCACCTTCTGCACCCTGCTCCCAATTGCGATCGGCTTCATCATCATCATCGAGATGTGTCTGCACGTCACTGATGTCCTCCTCAGGTTCCTCAACAGTGTCTGCTTTAGAACCCTGGCAACACCGCCTCCCACGTCACTCTCCTCATCACTACTTGGCTGCCTAGCGGAGGAAGCTGCGCATGTCTCCTCCCCTTCTTGGCTGGGCAGTACCTGCTGACTGTCCTCTATTAGATCGTCCTCAGTGAATAGTGGAGCTGAACCCACAGCATAAGATACTGCTGTAGGAGAGGGAACAGCATAGGACACAGGCAATGGGAGGACAGGGACTGCTCCCAGGCCATGCCAACTGAGGGTTGTGTCTGAGGAACCCACCGACTGTTGACTGGGGGTGTCAGATGTCACTTGTGATGAAGTGGATGACTGTGTTAACCAATTGACGATGGCAGATGGGTTGCTGGTCGAGACACGACCGCTAGCTGATAATGGGAGCTCAGGCCTCTCGCTGCTACTCCTGCTGCCACTCACCCCCAGTTTGCTGCGACCTCTGCCTGAAGGATTTAGACCTCTGTGCACGTTCTGGCACTTCTCTGCCTGACATACTTAGTGCGTATATGAGGGTAGTACAATACGCTTCACTACTCTTTAAAACAGTATTTGTCTAGAACAGCAGCAGGTAATTACTTCTGGCTGTCCTTTCACAGTATGTAGGCCCTTGACAGATTAACAGGAACAAAATAGTACACTACTTAGATGTAGGTATGTGGTATGCACGTATGAGGGCAAAAAATGCGCTACAGTACACTTGGAAAACTTATTTTTGTAAAACAGCCAGTGATTAGTTTTCCCTGTCCTTAAACTGTATGTAGACTTGTTACAGATTAACAGGTACAAAAAAGTGCACTACTTAGATGTAGGCATTTGGTATGCACGCATGAGGGCAAAAAAAATGCGCTACAGTACACTTGCAAAACATATTTTTGTAAAACACCAGCTGTTGATTACTTTTGCCTGGACTTTCCCAGTATCTAGACTTGTTACAGATTTACAGCTACAAAATATTAGACTGCTTTGATGTAGGTATGTGGTATGCACATATGAGGGCAGAAAAGTGCTCTACTTATTTTTGCACAGCAGCAGGACACAACAGTGCAGCACCACAAAAAAAAAAAATTTACCCTGTCACAGAGTATTAAGAATGGTGTGAACTTCTGGTTATTATACAGTGCATAGTGAAAGTATTCGGCCCCCTTGAACTTTTCGACCTTTTGCCACATTTCAGGCTTCAAACATAAAGATATAAAACTGTAATTGTTTGTGAAGAATCAACTACAAGTGGGACACAATCATGAAGTGGAACGAAATTTATTGGATATTTCAAATTTGTTAACAAATAAAAAACTGAAAAATTGGGCGTGCAAAATTATTCAGCCCTTTTACTTTCAGTGCAGCAAACTCTCTCCAGAAGTTCAATGAGGATTTCTGAATGATCCAATGTTGACCTAAATGACTAATGATGATAAATAGAACCCACCTGTGTGTAATCAATTCTCCATATAAATGCACCTGCACTGTGATAGTCTCAGAGGTCCGTTTAAAGCGCAGAGAGTATCATGAAGAACACGGAACACACCAGGCAGGTCCGAGATACTGTTGTGGAGAAGTTTAAAGCCGGATTTGGATACAAAAAGATTTCCCAAGCTTTAAACATCCCAAGGAGCACTGTGCAAGCGATAATATTGAAATGGAAGGAGTATCAGACCACTGCAAATCTACGAAGACCTCTAAACTTTCAGCTCATACAAGGAGAAGACTGAGCAGAGATGCAGCCAAGAGGCCCATGATCACTCTGGATGAACTGCATAGATCTACAGCTGAGGTGGGAGACTCTGTCCATAGGACAACAATCAGTCGTATACTGCACAAATCTGGCCTTTATGGAAGAGTGGCAAGAAGAAAGCCATTTCTTAAAAATATCCATAAAAAGTGTTGTTTAAAGTTTGCCACAAGCCACCTGGGAGACGCACCAAACATGTGGAGGAAGGTGCTCTGGTCAGATGAAACCAAAATCGAACTTTTTGGCAACAATGAAAAACGTTATGTTTGACGTAAAAGCAACACAGCTCATCACCCTGAACACACCATCCCCACTGTCAAACATGGTGGTGGCAGCATCATGGTTTGGGCCTGCTTTTCTTCAGCAGGGACAGGGAAGATGGTTAAAATTGATGGGAAGATTGATTGAGCCAAATACAGGACCATTCTGGAAGAAAACCTGATGGAGTCTGCAAAAGACCTGAGGCTGGGACGGAGATTTGTCTTCCAACAAGACAATGATCCAAAACATAAAGCAAAATCTACAATGGTTCACAAATAAACATATCCAGGTGTTAGAATGGCCAAGTCAAAGTCCAGACCTGAATCCAATCGAGAATCTGTGGAAAGAACTGAAAACTGCTTTTCACAAACTCTCTCCATCCAACCTCACTGAGCTCGAGCTGTTTTGCAAGGAGGAATGGGCAAAAATTTCAGTCTCTCGATGTTCAAAACTGATAGAGACATACCCAACGCGACTTACAGCTGTAATCGCAGCAAAAGGTGGTGCTACAAAGTATTAACTTAAGGGGGCTGAATAATTTTGCACGCCCCAATTTTTTCAGTTTTTTATTTGTTAAAAAAGTTTGAAATATCCAATAAATTTCGTTCCACTTCATGATTGTGTCCCACTTGTTGTTGATTCTTAACAAAATACAGTTTTATATCTTTATATTTGAAGCCTGAAATGTGGCAAAAGGTTGAAAATTTCAGGGTGGCCGAATACTTTCACTATGCACTGTACCATCTACAGACTAGTATAAGCAGCAGATGATTTCTTGTGGGGAAAAAATACACAGAATTGCGCTGAAAAATCATTCCTTTGATACGGTTCATGAAGTTAAGGCAGCTTGTTGAATATGTATGAGGCAACGAAAAGCTATTTGCCCCTCTCTGATAAAATGCTGAATATAGTTACTGGGAAATTTATGGCTAGCGTAAAAATCTTTCTCTGTGACAACAAGCAAAGTACTGCACTGCTCTCTGTCCACAACGCTGATGTGACTAGCAGTTGGAAGTGGAACGCTGCGGTATGATCAATTCAGCGGGTCTGTGTAACACACAGAGACACGCAGCCGTCCTATCTCTCTGCAGTGAATGGCATGAAATGAGCAGCCGCAAATTGGCTGCTGACATCACAGGGGTCAATGAATGCTGATAGGCTGCATCCTGCATGTGATTCAGGGTCATCCCACCTACCTCCCTTCCCGCCTTGCCTTCCCAGCATCCCCTGCCCCATGTACTGACATGTGGATCCGCCATTTTAGGTGTCCTGGAGCCTGGAATGCTGTAAAATGGAGTGTAATGAAGCGATTTGCGCAATAGAATCGCGGAGATATTCGCATTCATTGCGAATTCGGATTCGTCTGCTTCAATTCGCTCATCTCTAGTTATGACATAACTTGCTTGGCCATCTCATCCTTACTACAGCAAAACGTGCTCTGGTGCGTCTTGCTGTTTAGTTTCTTCAGTAGTTCTATATCCTCCAGTCACCTATGTTCCTGTATTCCCCAACTTTAAAGTGTACCTTTTGTCAACAAAAATGTTTTATGCAATGTAGATTAATACCATTAAATGTATATTTGTAATATACATTGGTTAAGAGAATATGTACATTTTGTCCCTGCAGCTAATGCCTGTGTGTATCTATGAGGAGTCCAAATACAGGAAGTGAGGGTGGACAAGCAGGGCTCTGTGCACTGAGGCTCTGTGACATGCTATGGGCTCACACATGATAATGATTGACAAGCCAGAGACCTGCACAAAGCCCTGCTTGTCCTGGCCTCACTTCCTGTATTTGGACTCCTCACAAAGACACACAGGCAATATCTGCAGAGACAGCATTTTTTTCAGCCAAAAATATATAAATTTTTTAACCAATGTATATTACAAATAAACATATACACTATATATATATATATATATATATATATATATATATATATATATATATATATATATATATATATATTTGTATGTTATCTACATTATATAAAAAGTTTTTGTTGACGACAGGTACACAGGAAATGACTGACCATTTTTCATGTGAGACCTTGTTTTCTACTGTTAGTCAAAGATCTTTAACACATTGATTAAGCATAAAATCACCAGTAACATATAGGAAGTCAAAGCGATCATCTTGTGTATGGATTACACTGCTGGGTTTCAAGCTGCATCACTTGTTTATGGCAAACACTGCCTCGAGCACTGGGTAGTAAAATAGGAAATAACACTGAAATAAACTGATGCATCCTTATCACTGAAACACTTTTTCCCTGCACTGTGGATGTTTGTTCAATGGCCCAGATTTATCAAACTGTGTAAGAGAAAAAATAGAGGGATTTTCCCACAGCGACCAATCACAGCTCAGCTAACGAGCTAAGGTAAAGTGAAAGCTGAGTTTGGTTGCTATGGGAAAATCACTCTATTTTTCTTTCTCTCAGTTTGATAAATCTGGGCCAATGTGTTCAGTAAAATATATAAATGATTCAACTGTCTGTGTGCAATTAGTTTAGGTACAATGTGTTTGTAAATAAACTAATAACACATAAATTGTGACTTCAGATAACAATCAAACATATTAATTGTGATAAAAAAAATCAGTGATTTCACTTACTTTTTTTTATTCAACTGTATCCTTATTACAGATGAGAATAGAGGTTGAAGTTTCTATTTTTAAGGACATGTTCATCAATGTTTGGCAATCCAGCTTGGTTTGGCTGGATCAAAAAGATGCTGCATGCAGTGTTTTTCAATTTAATGCAAAAAAATACGCTCTATTGTCTATAGGTTCAGTTTTAGAATATGGGACACTGGTTGGGAGGCCAATAGATCCAGCTCATTTCATCAGGTATTCCTATTCGGAGTGGCTGTGGATCTCCAGACATATGTGAACATGGCCACAGTTTTTCTTTTTAGGTAATACATTTTGACTAAAAAATGTTTGTGCTTCTCTACTGTACATTGATCTTATGTTTTGTATGTCTAGGAACGGCGTACATTTACGGCATGCAGCATGCTACCGGAAATTTCATCATCATCATGGATGCCGACCTGTCACACCATGTATGTATTATTCACAGTCTACTAGTTTGTGATTTAGGATAGTTCACCAGTCAGTTGTCAATCTCTAAGAATATCATTTACATACAGTAAATGGTTTAACAAACACAATTCAAATGATTATTCTTATACATGAAAAAAAATGTAATCTTTTTAATGTTTATCTCATATTTTTTGTGTTTTTCCTTCCAGCCTAAATTCATCCCAGAGTTCATCAAGTGAGTACAGTATTCATTTTTATGTATTGCAGCACATTGGGGAAGATTTATCAAAACCTGTCCAGTTGAAAAGAAATTAGGAGAGAAATTAGACTGCTCTGGTAAGGTCAGTTTATAGGCGAAGGGTCAGTTCACACATGCATATTTTTTTGCTGCAGATTTGCTGTCACAGATTTTGCTACCTATGTAAGTAAATGGGCAACAAAATCTGCAGCAAAAATATGCACCTCTGAACAGTGGAAGGATCAGGATGCCCCTGCAGCATAAACTATTTCAGTAGATGAATAGATTTAAGTAGTGGAGAATTTCATACTTCATCCCACATGATGTATTCTGATCTTGTGGGAGGTAACTGAGACATAGGGGGAGAGTGGGACATGAGTGGAGAAAAAAATATTGCAAGAAGTAATTTCTCTACTCAAAAATCCTGCAAAACAGCTTATACCAGAAGAAAACCAGAGCCATCCACTTAACCCCTTAAGGACTCAGCCCATTTGGACCTTAAGGACTCAGACAATTTTATTTTTACGTTTTCGTTTTTTCCTCCTTCCGTTCAAAAAATCATAACTCTTTTATATTTTAATCCACAGACTAGTATCAGGGCTTGTTTTTTGCGCGACCAGTTGTCCGTTGTAATGCCATCACTCACTTTATCATAAAATGTATGGCGCAACCAAAAAAATACTATTTGTGTGGGGAAATTAAAAAGGAAACCGCAATTTTGCTAATTTTGGAAGGTTTTGTTTTCACGCCGTACAATTTATGGTAAAAATGACGTGTTTTTTATTCTTTGAGTCAATACGATTAAAATGATACCCATGATTATACACTTTTCTATTACTGTTGCGCTTAAAAAAAATCGCAAACTTTTTAACCAAATTAGTACGTTTAAAATCCCCCTATTTTGAAGACCTATAACTTTTTCATTTTTCCGTATAAGCGGTGGTATGAGGGCTAATTTTTTGCGCCGTGATCTGTACTTTTTATTAATACCATATTTGCTTATACAAAACTTTTATTACATTTTTTATAAAAAAAAATTTGGAATAAAATGTTATAAAAAAAGCAGCTATTTTGGACTTTAATTTTTTAATTTTTTTTTTTGTTACGTTCACGCCGTTCACTGTACGGGATCATTTACATTTTATTTTAATAGTTCGGATATTTACGCACGCGGCGATACCAAATATGTATATAAAAAATTTTTTTTACACTTTTTGGGTATAAAATAGGGAAAATGGGACAATTTAAGTTTTTATTGGGCGAGGGGGGTTTTCAATTTTTTTTTTTAATTTTTTTTACTTTTTTTACTTTTATTTTTACACTTTAATAGTCCCCATAGGGGACTATTTAAAGCAATCACTCGATTGCTAATCCTGTTCAGTTCTATGTATAGGACATAGCACTGATCATGGTTATCGGTCATCTTCTGCTCTGGTCTGCGGGAAGGCAGATCAGAGCAGAAGACTCCCGGAAGACAGCGGAGGCAGGTGAGGGGACCTCCGTCTGCCGTGCAAGATGATCGGATCGCCACGGCAGCGCTGCGGGCGATCTGATCACCCTGTTAAGTGACCGCGATGCTGCAGATGTCATGATCGGTATTGATCACGGCATCTGAGGGGTTAATGGCGGACATCCGCGGGATCGCTCCATTGGCCGCGGTTATGCTCAGGACGTAAATGTACGTCCTGGTGCGTTAAGTACCACGTCACCAGGACGTACATTTACATCCTGCATCGTTAAGGGGTTAAAGGGGTCCTCTGGTGAAAAACTTTTTTTTAAACAACTGGTGCCAGAAAGTTAAACAGATTTGTAAATTACTTCTATTAAAAAATCTTAATCCTTCCTGTACTTATTAGCTGCTGAATACTACAGTGGAAATTATTTTCCGTTTGAAACACAGAGCTGTCTGCTGACATCATGAGCACAGTGCTCTCTGCTGACATCTCTGTCCATTTTATGAACTGTCCAGAACAGCATATGTTTGCTATGGGGATTTCCTTTTACCCTGGACAGTTCTTAAAATGGACAGAGATGTCAGCAGAGAGCACTGTGCTCATGATGTCAGCAGACAGCTCTGTGTTTCAAACGGAAAATAATTTCCACTGTAGTATTCAGCAGCTAATAAGTACAGGAAGGATTAAGATTTTTTAATAGAAGTAATTTACAAATCTGTTTAACTTTCTGGCACCAGATGATTTAAAAGAAAAGTATTTTTACCGCTTTAAGCTGGGTTCACACTACGGAATTTCTGGCAGTAGAATGCGGGTACTGGCCCCATAGACTTCAATATCTGTGGATTCCGCCTTAAGAATAAAAAAGACCATTCTTTTGGGAGTGGAGTTTCAGCAGCAGAACATCCACCGCTGAAATTCCGTAGTGTGCACTGTGCAGTAGAATCCCATTGACAGGAATTGAAAATTCTGGTGCAGCAGAATCCCTTTGCTAAGGAAAATTCTGGTCGGAAATTCCTTAATGTAAACTTGGCCTTCAAGCCAGTGGGATCTGTCGAGACCCGTTGATGTCCATTGTGCAGTGGATGATTCAGCTGTTGTGTTTTTTTTTTATATATATATATATATATATATATATATATATATATATATATATATATAATATATATATATATTTTTTTTTTTTTACATGTCTTTCTAATGGAGCTTCAATGCAAATGTGAATAAGCAATTACATAGTGGAAAGGGCAGGGTCCTCCAGCAGCAGAGTGGAGTGTGCTGATCTTGTGAGTCAGGGACCTATTGCAAAGGTTGGCAACAGGTGCGGCTGATTGCAATAGGACAACATGAATGATTCAGTGGTCGTTAATTCGCCACCTAGATTTTTCCTTACACAGGTCTATATGAGGGCTGTTTTTTTTTTTTTTTTTTTTTATTTTATTTTCATACACTTTTTTACATTTTTTTTAATTTAAAATGGGAAACGAGAATGATTTTATATATAATTTCTTTACCCTTTATAATGGCGGACATTGACTGTGAGTGCACGGCTGCTGATAGCAGCCTTCACTCACAGTCTATGAAGCAAGTGCAGCTCCTGCACTCGCTTCATAGACAGAATGCAGCTCAGGACATATATGTATGCCGTGTTGCATTAAATAGCAGGGCATGAGGACGTACATTTATGTCCATTGTCGTTAAGACAGACTCAGACCATCTAATAAGGCTTTTACATACTAAAAGGAGCAGGGACGTCATAAGTATTTTGGGATGAGTTTCCTGAAATTAGGGTAGACTTATCCACTGTTCCGTGTATTCAATACAGTAAAGAATGTGTGTAGACTGACATGTCAAGTTTCTTTTATATGACCGTAACGTCACTGTATTTTTGCAGAAAACAGAAGGAAGGCAACTTTGACATTGTGTCTGGGACCCGATACAGTGGAAATGGAGGTGTTTACGGTTGGGACCTAAAGAGGAAGCTTATCAGGTCAGCGGAGAACCCTTAGTATGCTCTTATTTCTTACATCATTGATGTTTAAATCATTTTGGTCTTCTTTCTTAACTCCAATAGTCGAGGAGCGAACTTTCTTACTCAGGTCTTACTGCGCCCTGGAGCCTCCGACTTGACTGGAAGTTTTAGGTTGGTGAATGCATATTTTGTTATTATTGATAATTCTTGGTGAATGTAACATCATGTTTTGTAATGGTTATTGCAGCCACCACATACCGAGCCACAGAGCCAAACATGCTCTCCTCAGGTGTGCAACCTGCATTGCTCCATGCCTGACCTTTATAGGGGTTATATAGACACCAACATTTTTTTATATCTTAGCAAGTGGTGGCATAAAAAAAAAAACAAAGTACCTGGGTCCCCCACATTTGTTAAGGTGATGTATTTTGGTTCCCCCACTTGTCATTCTTCTTTCTACTTCTGAGACGGACTGTTTTCTCCAGTGATGGCCCGCTCAGAGGCCGGAATTCCACTGAGGATTTTATTGCAAAAACGCCAATTTTCCTGCCAATTTTCCGCAGAAAAAAACACAGCGTCCAGATGTTAGCTACAAGTCAATAGTAAACTGCAAAATGCCAGATCCACTTGGCGTTTTTCAGTTTTGTGTTTTTTTATCCTTTTGGCGTTTTTCACCAATTTTGGGCTCAAAGGCTGGTTTTTCAAAATGCCCAACAAAATATAGTTTGTCGTTGTTTGCACAGAAATTGTGGCGTTTTCCTCCCATAGAAGTCTATGGGAGAGCAAAAAGGCCAAGAAAAACGCCATGTTGGTTTTTGCGGGCGTTTTTTTTTTTTGTTTGTTTTTTTTAACTTTAGCGATCCAAAAAAGTGATGGAGATACCTTTTTTTATAAAAATTTCGTAGGGTACAATTAAAAAAATATATATATATCAAAAACATATAGTAGTGAAGGAAAAATTGTATTTAACTAAATCTATCTTTTTTTTTTATAACAAAATTTTTATTCATTTTTAAACAGGGATCAATTTACAGTATGTGGGCGGGCAGGGCACCAAAAATGTAGCCAACAATAATAAAAATGCTGTGTGGGTGTTATTAATTTTCCCCCCAACATTTTTTTAGGTAGTAATACTACTCCCAGCATGGAACACACTGTTCCATGATGGGAGTAGTAGTACCTGTACTAATTGACAGATCGCCCGTCGCGATCCTCCTGTATAATTTATGGATGCGGCCAGCCGCTCTACTATGGTCCCCTGCACTGCCGTATATATACGTCAGTGCAGGAGACCATAGAAGAGTTGCCGGCCGCATCTATACATTATACAGGAGGATCACAGCGGGTGTTCAGTAGTGAGATTCTCTGTGATCTTTCCTTAACTGCAAGTACTACTACTCCCAACATGGAGCACACTCTGCTCCATGCTGGGAGCTGTTGTACCTGCATTAATAGCCAGATCGCAACAGGTGTCAGAAGTTACACTCGCTGCGATCTGTCTATTAATGCAGGTACTACATCTCCCAGCATTGAGCAGAGTGTGTTCCATGTTGGGAGTAGTAGTACTTGAAGTTAAGGATAGATCACAGTGGGTATCACTCCTGACACCCATGGCGATCGTCCTATCTATTGCAGAGATGCGGAGCGGCTTTCTCCTGCGCGTATATACACAGCAGTGCAGGGGACCATTGAAGAGGGGCCGACCGCATCTATAAATTACACAGAAGGATCGCAACGGACCCGGAGTGATTTGTCAATTAGTACAGGTACTACTATTCCCATCATGGAACAGTGTGTTCCATGCTGGCAGCAGTAGTACTACCTAAAAAATTAAGTGAAAAACACACAAACTACATTTTTATTATTGTCTGCTACATTTTTAGTGCCCTGCCCGCACACATAAATTGATCCATGTTTTTAAAATTTATAAAAATCTCATTATAAAAAAGAAAAATTTTGTTGTATCTTTTTTTTTATTTTTTTAATGGTCCCCAACGAATTTTTATTAAAAAAAAAAAAAAGTATCTCCATCACTTTTTTGGATCGCTAAAGTCCAAAAAAAGAATAAAAACCGTCTGCAAAAACGACAAAGTTAAAACCCACATGTCGTTTTTCTTGGCGTTTTTTTTTTTTTTTACTCCCATAGACTTCTATGGGTGAAAAACGCCATGATTTCAGGGAATTTTTTTTTCTTCTTTTGTGATTTCTCATTGATTTACAACTAACATCTGGCCGCAACGTTTTTTTCAATGAAAAAGGCCATGGGGGCCGTTTTGGTATTTTTTTGGGGGGAAAACTAACAAAAAAACTATTAGAAACTTAGCCTTAGGGAAGGAGGTTAAATGATCTTTATTAACTTTTTTTTCACACTTTTTTTATGAAATGTTATAGCCCCCTCTAGTGGCTATAATACTGCGCACAGTGATCTTCTACACAGATCACTGCCATGCATTAACATGGCAATGATCAGTGTTATCGGCGGTTGATTGCTCAAGACTGGATTGGCTCATTCGCCGATCGGACGCGCCGGAGGCAGGTAACAGACCCTCCGCTTGCGTTCTAGCTGATCAGGACATCGCGATTTCACCACGATGGTCTCGATCATCCCGACTGAGCTGCTGCTTCTAAAGGGTTAATAGCGCATGGCACAACGATCGGTGCCCACGTTATAGACCAGGTGCAGGGCGTACAGGTACGCCCTGCATCCTTAAGAGGTTATTGAGGACCATAATACAAACAAATTACTGAAAGGGGCACTGTTCCTAAATGGGTATTGTAGTGGGAAAAGAAATACTGAAATGGGGAGGAGGGGGGCAAAACAGGATTATAGTGGGAAAAATGAAGGGAAAGGGGTGCTTAAGAGGGCAAAGGGGTGCTTAAGAGGGCAAAGGGGTGCTTAAGAGGGCAAAGGGGCCAATGTTCATAAGTGGGGGACAGAAAGGGTGAAATTACTGAGGATGATGTTGGAGTGGGGCAGAGAGGGCAAAATTGCTTAGTGGGGGACTAAAGTGGGAGGTATTACTAAATGTGGGCCAAAGGTAACAATGTTACTAACTAGGTGCTAAAGGAGGCATTATTATTGATGGGATACAGAGGAGAAATTATTGCTTGCTAAATGGGGCAGATAAGGCCACAAAAATGTTTGCCATTACTGTGTGCAACACAATGTGATCGTTATATTTTAATCTGCGTTTTAATAGATGAAGATTTTGTTTAGAAGTGTGGGTGTGCAGACAGACCCTACAATGTTTGTCAAGCAGTTTCTACAGAAACTAGGCTGGGAGAAGTCTGGCGGTCTGGGCCAGATGGAAAAGATGGCAAATGTGAATTACTCCAATCAGAGAAGACTTGATGTACCTGCACTCTAATTGTTGTAACACAGTCTGCAGAACTTTTGTGAAGAGCTGGTGTTAACCATTATATGATCACAGTATTGGGGGGATATTGGTTTGTATATAGTGATTTTTATTCAGTATCAGTATGGTGGTATCATTCAGTCAGTGTATGGTAGAAATATGTGGTAATAGTGTAATGGTGTAATTTTGGTTATTTTATAAAATGTCATTTTGATATTGTTTGCTTTTATTTATATATATGGCAATTAATGTTTTCTCCTTGCGTAGTAACTTTGGTCACTTTGACTGTATTATTTAGCAGTATATTATACATTGGTGCAAATAATTTGTAGGTCCTGCAGCAGTGATTTTTGTTAGACATTGTAACCAGAGACACCCCTGCTAGTGTCATAATGTGCTGGTCTTATTTTAAAAGTTTGCTATGGGGATGGCCTTTTATGCCTATTTAGTCTAGTTAATGTTAACATTTTAACAGGTTAACATTTATGAAGAAATGGCTGCTGAGATTACAGAGAATTGTCTTCACTGGATACAGTGCCAAGAAATCCACAGCACTAAGCCTGTTTCTATTCACTGACATCAGGCAGAGATCTTTAATGTGACAAACTTATGATTGCAAAGTACAGTAAGGCTTCTTTCACACTACTGTCATGTTCCTGCATTTTGACAGCAGTTTTTCTGATGAAAAAATAGACAAAATAACTGAACATAATGGATGCTAACGGATGACCAATTTCCTTCATTTTAACGGCATTCTATCAAAATAACATATATGTTCCATCCATTATCACCCGTTATTTCATCTGTCATGCACAGTTATAGTCCGTTCTTTTATGTCAGTTTTAACCCTAAGAGTTTTCTAGGACATTATTTCCACATCCTTTCATATCCATTTGCATTGTAAGCATTAGTTTCTCTAATTATCTGTAGACTTGGATGATTTTTGTAGGACATTATTTTCACATCTCTTCATACCCTTCTGCATTATATTCACCTCTTTTGGTTTTTCTGTGCAGTGTTTCATTTTAACAATGTCAATGCTATGTGTTCTCTGTTTATATAGGCTTTATAAGAAAGAAGTTCTGCAAAAGCTGGTGGATCACTGTGTGTCCAAAGGATATGTATTCCAGATGGAGATGATCGTGCGAGCTCGGCAATTTAAGTACACAATAGGAGAGGTATAGTCACAATGTCAACAAAAATATTTGGCTCTCTAGTGATTCACACAGTATGAAATTAAATTGGCATCTGAACCGACCTGAATATGCAACATCCTTCTAGGAACCATGCAGCTATATGTCTATACAAACTAATAGGATAACATAGGTGAAGTAAAGACAGGGCAGGAAAATTCACAGCTGTAAACCATGTGAATGATTCTAGATTAAAAGGCGTGTCCTTTTCATGTACTACAGCTCTCCTGTTAAAAGGGAATCTGTCATCAGTATCACCCACAATAACCTGCTGGTACAGGCTTGTAGTGCAGGCGACACTGATGAAAATGAAACTAACCACAGGCCGATCTGTGGCCCCATTTGCCGTTATCCTCCTATTTGATTGGTGCACGGACAGCGCTCTAGGAGCTCGATGATGTCATAGCTGGTGCCTTCTCAAGCCTGCTCGCAGCCGGGTGGCGTGAGGAAGCAGGAGCCGTGACGTCAGCGTGCTCCTGGAGCGCTGCCCGTGCACCTAGCCTGCTGATTATCATCATCCGAAAAAGAAGGATAACAGGTGAATGGACCACAGATCGGCCTGTGGTAAGTATTATTTTAATCCGTGTCACCTGCACTACAAGCCTGTACCAACAGGTTGTGTGGTTGACACTGATGACAGATTCTGTTTAATAGTTTTTAGATAGAATGTCAAATTTGCAGTGGAGACTGACACATAGCGGTAAGTGAGGGATTGATAGCTCGATGACAACCCTGTTATCAGCAGTTGGGGCTTATAGGTACATGTTAGTTGTTTGTATGTATCTTTCTCATCAGTCTGGGACATGAGTAGTGACGCTTTGTGCTTACTTTTGAATTTAAAGGGGTATTTCGGTGGAATCCCTTTTTAAATCAACTGGTGCCAGGAAGTTAAACAGATTTGTAAAAGTACTTCTTTTTAAAAATCTTAATCCTTCCAGTACTTATCAGCTGCTGTATACTACAGAGGAAGTTCTTTTATTTATGAATTTCTTTTCTGTCTGACCACAAGTGCTTTCTCCTGACACCTCTGTTCATGTCAGGAACTGTCTAGAGCTCTGGACAGTTCCTAAAATGGACAGAGGTGTCATCAGAGAGCACTGTGGTCAGACAGAAAGAAAATTCAAAAAGAAAAGAACTTCCTTTGGAGCATATAGCATCTGAAAAGTACTGGAAGGATTAAGATTTTTAAATAGAAGTCATTTACAAATCTGTTTAACTTCCTGGCACCAGTTTATTTAAAAAAAAATAAAAAATTCTAGGGGAGTACCCTTTAATGTAATACTGACTCCTTTCCTTTTTATTGTTCTTTAGGTGCCGATTTCCTTTGTGGATCGTGTCTATGGAGAGTCCAAGCTTGGGGGTAATGAAATTGTCTCCTTCTTAAAGGGACTGTTAACCTTATTTGCCACCACATGAGTCGGGACAGAAGATGACGTCCACCACCTTCAGGAGAGATCACATTTTCTCCTTCATTTTTCTTTTGGGAAAAACTTTAATCTGACTAAATCGAAGTTTTTACATCTAATGGTGACAGAGTAAGATGATGTCAAATAGACAGATGAAGAAATATATAGAATATTTTGTAAATTCCTTTTTTTCACCTCTATTTTTTGTTTGTTTGTTTTTTGGTGAAAAAAATGTATGACCGAACTAGGAATGAAAACACAGACCCAGGCTCATTCCACATCCTGGTGTTTTTTGGAATTATATAAAGTTTAATCATATATTGTAAAATTCTGTTACTCTTTATAATAGTTATCAGGCCTCTCATGGTACACAGGCTCCCCCACCAGCAGACATTATTCCAGCAAACCTGTGCGGCCATACTAAAATCTCAACTAATTCGCAGCTAGTGGAGATTTTAACAGCAGTTTATGCTGTTTTGGCAGAGGAAAACTGCCTTAAAGTGTTCTCGCTAGTGCCAGCGGAAAAGGCAAATAATCGCACAACATCTGCAGCTAAAGCAGAAATAATGCTATTATTCACAGTTTTTACCATTGAAAAAAAAAAAGTACCTTTACCCCTGTGTTTCAAATTCTTACCCTTTCCAAGAGCTAAACGGAACCATACCTGTTTGTATCCACAGACTTAAGTCCTCCTTCCTAAAAGTGCCTATACATATGTAAGGCTAGGTTCACACTGTGGAATATCTGGGCAGAATTTCTGCCGGAGATCAAGGCGGCGGCACTAGGACCGTGCGGACTACATTGCCATCCCCATAGATGGCAATGCATTTCTGAGCAGATCTCCCAAAAGATCCTCCCAGAAATGAATTGCAGTCTATGGGGGCAGCAATGCAGTTTGCTCGGTCCTAGCGCCGCCGGCTCGATCTCTGGCAGAAATTCTTCCCAGAAATTCTGCAGTGTGAACCCAGCCTAAGACGCACAAACTGATTTTGGCAGGAACAGCTACCCATCTATTGTGTATAGGGGAAGTCTGACTTTTATCCACAAGATGATGTTTGGTGAAAAAAGCATATTGAATGCTTTGGTTTGTCAAAGGAGATGGGCTAGCCAACAGAGGATACTGATTTCTGGAGGAGGTGACAGAGGCTTTTCATTGAGAACACATGCACACTCAGCTGAGCCTGGTGTTCATGTGTATGATGGGTTGGGAGTAATAGCTGATGGCTGAATAAGCATTTGCCCACAAGCAATTTTAAAGTGTATGGCCATTTTTAGGGTATGTTCACATGAGCAAAAACTTCCTCAAAAAAAGTGTGGTTTCCATCTCCCATTGACTTCAACATGGAATGTTTAAAAACCATGTGATTTCCAAAAAACAGCATTGAAAAAAAGTGAAGTGTTTCTGTTTGGAAGCTCACATTGAAATCAGTGGGAGCTTGAAAAAAATAAAAAAAAAGCCACATAAAAAATTAAAATCAGCACCAACTCCAACCATACTGAATTTGAGTTGTTTAAAAAAAAAAAAAAAAAAGCTTGTTTACTTGCACTATAACCAATATACTGGGTCATAGTGCGGATGAACAGCTTTAAAAAGAAAAGTCACTTGCATTAATCGCTTTAGTACTTTATACATCCGTTCTTATTTCGATCCTGTGCGCAATGGAATCAGGGTGCTTTTGCTGAACTCACCATCCTTCTCTCTATTCTCCATCTCGGTCTGCCCTCATGAGGAAAATGCAAATGTATGCTGGGTGTGAGCGCTCTTCTTTCTGAGCAGAGCACAGGCACGAATATGCCTTTGTAGCTAATACACTTGTTCCTTGTATCAATTCATAACTTTAGGATAAAATGCAACAATTGCACAAATCTCATCCCATACAAAACTTCAGGCCAGATGTTTACAGTGACTGGTGATCTTGAAATTCATATATATATAATGTTTCAAACCTTTTTATTATACAAAGATGAAATGGTAATTTACATAGTATCTGACATCTTCTTAAGGATGTATTCATACATACAGTATCTTATGCATATTTGATGCACATATTTGATTTATGACCCTTTCACACTGCCGCACATATTTTATTTAGGACCCTTTCACACTGCCGTTGTGACCCGTTACAGAATAAGGGGAGAATAGCGGGGGGGGGGGGGGAATACAGCGTTCACTTTCTTTTTTCTTTTTTTTTTTCCTCCTAAAAAACAACTACGCCAGATGGACCCCATTATAGTCAATGGGATCCATTGGGACCCGTTGTTGCCCCTTGAGCCCCGTCCCGATAAGAGCCATTAAAGGCATCAAAGAGGTATTCCGGCTTTATACATCTTATCCCCTAGCCAAAGGGGATAAGATGTATGATCGCAGTGGCCCTTCCGCTGGGGACCCCCGCGATGTTGGTGCAGTCCCTGGCATTCTGTGCCGGGCGCTGCCTCCGAGACGGGGACTTGATGTCATGGCCACGCCCCCTCCATGTCTATAGTCGTCACACCCCCTCCCATAGACATGAATGGAGGGGGCGTGGCGTGATGTCACTAGAGGGCATGGCTCGTCTCGGAGGCAGCGCCCGACACAGAATGCCGGGGCTCTACCGACATCGTGGGGGTCCCCACCAGCGGGACCCCTGCGATCATACATCTTATCCCCTATCCTTTGGATGGGGGATAAGATTTATAAAGCCGAAATATTCCTTTAAAGCTGAAGATTTGATGCTTTGTTCAGTCATTTAGTTTACATTAAATTCTGCAGCTTCAAATCCTGCTCATCAAATATGCGCAGGATACTGTACGTGTGAATACACCCTAAGGGTGTTCTTCAGTATTATAAAAACAGCTGATTTCTTCCAAAAACATCACCGTACCTGTCCTTAGTTTGTGTGTAGTATTGCAGCCCAGTTCCATTGAAGTGAATGGAACCAAGTTGTAATACCACACACAACCTAAGGGCAGGAGTGGTGCTGTTTATAGAAGAAATTACCTATTTTTGTTTTTATATTCCCAGATAACCCTTTAATATTCTATCTTTAGGCTTTTCTAGAGGTGTTTAATACTATAAACTCCATAATAGGGTGGTATTATCTTTCTTTTAGGAACTGGTCACATGTTCCCTCCCACCCAATGAGTTTAGATATAATCATCTACTGGAAAACAGTGGGACACTCACCTACTTTTGTGTGTATATACAGTATCTACTAGCTGAGTACCCGCTGCCCTAAATCCTGACCCCGTATCCCGTCCTCGTAGCCCAACCTCGTATCCTATCCCCGTAGCTAATCCTCATTTCTAATCCTCATACCCCGTCCTCAGGTGGAGCTGCGTTGTGGTGAAGATATTGTAAGCTGAAAATAAAAGGGGTGTGACTTAAAATGTGGGCATATCTTTGTGAGATGGGACATAGCATGCAGGGAGGGTGTGACTTGCTAACCAGACTGACTCATTCACCAGGAGATGCAGAGCGGTGCTTGTGGAGTAAGGCACCAGAAGTCCTATATACTTGTATGAGACTTGGGGAAAAAAAAATAAAAACATCCTTCACATATGGGCGCAGGTAAGGGGTTCATTTAACTATTATATATTTTTCTTTGACATAAAAGTAACATGTGACCAAGTATTATCGAAATATCATATGCTGTCCTCATATCCCATCCTCATATCCTGTCCTCAGGTGGGACTGATTTGTGATGAAGATATTGTAAGTTGAAAATAGAAGGGGACGTGGCTTTGTGGGACTGGGCGTGATTTGCAAGCTAGACCAATGTACAAAAAGGTAGAGAAAAAAAGGCTGGGGCTTAAACAGTGGGCATGTCTTTGTGAGATGGGGTGTGGCTTGCAAGCCGGACTGACACATTCACCAGGAGATGCGGAACTTGTGGAGTAAGGTACTGGAAGTCCCATATACTTGCATGGGACTTGAAACAAAAACCCATCTTTTATATAAGGGTGTAGGTAAGGGTTAATTTAACTATCATATCTATTCATTTGACATATAAGTAATATGTGTACCAGGTATTTCTGAAATATCTCCAGCCGTACGGAAGTTACAGTATGTGGGAACATACATTTCCCATAGATTTGCATGGGACTTTAAACAAAAAACCCGACTCTCACAAATGGGGATAGTTAAGGGTTAAATTTACTATCCTATATTTTTAGTGGGCATATAAGTAACATGTATCCAAGTATTATCAAAATATCTCCAGCCGTTTGGAAGTTATGCAGTAACATATATTTCCCATAGACTTGTATGGGACTTTAAACAATGACCCTGGCAAATGGGGGTGAGTAAAGGTTAAATTACCTATCCTATGTTTGTTGTTGACATATTAGTAATATGTGTGCCAAGTTTCATGTCAATACAGTCATGGCCATAAATGTTGGCACCCCTGAAAGGTTTCTACAAAATGAAGTATTTCTCATAGAAAAGGATTGCAGTAATACATGTTTTGCTATAGACGTTTATTCCCTTTGTGTGTATTAAAACAAAAGAGAATACGGCTCTCCATAGTGTGATACCTTTGTTGCACAAAGGATAACTCAGGTGGATATCGTGCTTACCGCAATGGGTTACACTCCATAAGTGGTATTGCACCCTTGATTTTTCATTGCTTCTTGTGAGCTCCCCCTTGTGGCAACCATTTGCTTTTCTAGGGACAGTATTGGGGGGTCACCTTATTTTCTTCAGTCACCCTGGGTCGGGTGTCCTTGTAGGGTTTTTGCATCCTGACGGAGGCTAAGGTCACCCATCAAGGGGGTTTTCTTGGCGTCTCTTACAATAGGATTCCCTTTTCAGACAGCGGCTTCCACGGCTAGTTCTCCGGATCCTCACATCTAGTACGAGATCTCTGTGGAAGTGTCCTTGTATGGGCATGGGTTGCACCTGATCTCATTATGCCAGACTGTAGTCTCACCTGTCACTCCTCATACCAGTAAGCCAGACAGTGGTCTGGATGGTTTCCTCAGCCACCTGTCACTCATCACACAGCTGATGTCTCTGTGGCTGGAGTTTCCGGTACCCCACTGCTGTGCGAGGTATCCAAAGGAGTGACCCGTTGTATACTATGGACCATTCCTGTAAGCCAGACAGAAGTCTGTGTGGTTTCCTCCACTGCCTGTCCCTCACCACACGGCTGGTGTATCTGTGGCAGGAGTTTCGGTACACCACTGCTGTGCGGGGTGTACGAAGAAGTGACCCAATGTGTCCCATGGACCCTGTTTGGGGTAACGGGAGATACAATATACTGCCCCTCAGCTTCCCCCGATCTCCCAGGGTGGTGGGGATACTATCCATGGCTCCTAGGCCTACCCGCCCTTCCACAGGCGACAGGGGGGCACAGTGATCACCTATCTGGCAACTGAAATTTAATGTGGATAAGTTGAGGATAATGCACCTGGGGCGTAAAAACCCTCAGGCAGAATATAGAATATTTGACACAGTCCTGACCTCAGTATCTGAGGAAAGGGATTTAGGAGTAATTATTTCAGAAGACTTAACCCCTTAAGGACCGAGGGTTTTTCCGTTTTTGCATTTTCGTTTTTCCTCCTTGCCTTTAAAAAATCCTAACTCCTTTCAATTTTACACCTAGAAATCCATATGATGGCTTATTTTTTGCGCCACCAAATTCTACTTTGTAATGACATCAGTCATTCTGCCCAAAAATCTACGGCGAAACTGAAAAAAAATCATTGTGAGACAAAATAAAAAAAAAAACACTTTTGTAACTTTTGGGGGCTTCCGTTTCTACGTAGTACATTTTTTGGTAAAAATGACACCTTATCTTTATTCTGTAGGTCAATACGATTAAAATGATATCCTACTTATATAGGTTTGATTTTTTTCGTACTTCTGGAAAAAAAATCATAACTACATGCAAGAAAATTTATACGTTTAAAATTGTCATCTTCTGACCCCTATAACTTTATTTTTCTGCGTATGAGGGCTCATTTTTTGCGCCTTGATCTGAAGTTTTTAGCGGTACCATTTTTGCATTGATAGGACTTATTGATCGCTTTTTATTCATTTTTTCATGATAAAAATTGACCAAAAATGCACTATTTTGGACTTTGGAATTTTTTTTTGCGCATACGCCATTGACCGTGCGGTTTAATTAACGATATATTTTTATAATTCGGACATTTCCACACGTGGCGATACCATATATGTTTATTTTTATTTACACTTTTTTTTTTTATGGGAAAAGGGGGGTGATTAAAACTTTTAATAGGGAAGGGGTTAAATGATCTTTATTCACTTTTTTTTCACTTTTTTTTTTTTTTGCAGTGTTATAGCTCCCATAGGGACCTATTACACTGCACACACTGATCTATTACATTGATCACTGGTTTCTCATAGGAAACCAGTGATCGATGATTCTGCCGCTTGACTGCTCATGCCTGGATCTCAGGCACTGAGCAGTCATTCGGCGATCAGACAGCGAGGAGGCAGGTAGGGATCCTCCAGCTGTCCTGTAAGCTGTTCGGGATGCCGAACAGCTCCCTGAGCTAACCGGCATGCTTTCACTTTCACCTTTTCACTTTTAGAGGCCGGGCCGTGGCCCCGCGTTATAGATCGGGAGCGGACTCATGACGTACCGGTACGTCATGTGTCCTTAAGGAGTTAAAGGTAAGAAGACAATGTAATAGAGCAGCAGGAAATGCTAGCAGAATGCTTGGATGTATAGGGAGAGGTATTAGCAGTAGAAAGAGAGAAATGCTCATGCCGCTGTACAGAACACTGGTGACACCTCACTTGGAGTATTGTGTACAGTACTGGAGGCCATATCTCCAAAAGGATATAGATACTCTAGAGAGGGTTCAAAGAAGAGCTACTAAACTAGTACATGGATTGCAGGACAAAACTTACCAGAAAAGGTTAAAGGACCTAGAGACAGAGGGGATATGATAGAGACTTTTAAATACATAAAGGGAATCAACACGGTAAAGGAGGAGAAAATATTTAAAGGGTACCTCTCATCAAATAAACTTTTGATAGATTTTAGATTAATGAATGTTGAAAAACTTTCCAATAGCATGTTAATGAAAAATATGCTTCTTTCTATTGTATTTTTCCCGATCAGTCCCATCAGCAAGCATTTCTGACTCATGCTGGAGTCCTAAACACTCAGAGCTGCCAGCCTGCTTTGTTCACAGCCAAACAGACTTCGAACAAAGCAGGCTGGCAGCTCTGAGTGTTCTCCTTTGTGAACAAATCAGACTGGCAGTTCGTAGTGTTTAGGACTCCAGCATGAGTCTGAAATGCTTGCTGCCAGGACTGATAGGGAGACCCCTAGTGGTCATTTCTTCAAAGTGGAAAATTAAATAGAAAGAAGCATATTTTTTAATAACATGCAATTGTGAAGCTTTTTGCATACATTAATCTATAATATATCAAAAGTTTTTTTTGATGAGCGGTACCCTTTAAAAGAAGAAAAACTAGCACAAGAGGACATAGTTTAAATTGTAATATCAGGAAGTATTACTTTACTGAGAGAGTAGGGATGCATGGAATAGCCTTCCTGCAGAAGTGGTCGCTGCAAATACAGTGAAGGAGTTTAAACATGCATGGGATAAGCATAAGGCTATCCTTCATATAAGATAGGGCCAGGGACTATTGATAGGATTCAGATTATTGGGCAGACTAGATGGGCCAAATGGTTCTTATCTGCCGACACATTCTATGTTTCTATCTGGCGGTCTCCTTTTAGCCAGCGCCTGGAGATGTACTTGTTCAGCCAGACTGTTATTGGCCTCCCATCTCTGGGCTGCCGCGGGCATGGTCTGGTTTCCCATACCTCACTGCTGGTGTACGGAATCTACATGAGGGTCCCTGCAGGTCCTTGGGACTGATGCCAGCTAGATTTTCATCTTCTGGATCCCCTACACCGACAGGTCGCCCATTAGTTCAGCCACACTCCTGTACCCCCCTTTCCTTTGGAGGGATTGAAGATATGACCATGTGTGTTCGGGAATCCTATACCAGTCAGCCAGATGGTGGTCTACATGGTTTACTACTATGTCGGGTCACCTACCATACACTTCCCACACCGTGGACGGAAGTTACGGTAACTCACTACCAAGGTGTAGCTCCGAGTGATACAATGTACCACATACTGGCTCGCGGGGTTTCCTCCTTTACCAGGTCTATCTCTACCTGCCTGCCGCTCTCTCGGCTGAAGGCTAGTAACCCTCTTTTGGTGTGTGGTTCTGAATGTGGGAACCGGGGTGGCCATGGTCCCTATGCCAGATAGCCAGTCTGTATGGTTTTTCTAATCTGCCAGATGACCTCCCCATTCTTGCTGCTCCCACAGCTGCTGTCCAGTGACTCGTTTTCCATGTGAAGTTCCAAAGAGAGTGTCTCGGCGGGTTCACAGGACCTTGTATGTCTGTCTGTCAGACTGTGTCTGCATGTTTCCTTCCCACATACTTTCTTCATCTCTTGCTTCTGCGACAGCAGTCCTGGCGTGTGGCACCATTAGGAGATGGGGGGGCGTTTTCTGCAGGTTCCATGGTCTTTCACACCACCAGCTGCTCTCTGTTCCCCCTTCTCATGGTGCCCCGTTAGTTTGCTAGGGGCATGGTTTGGACACACCGTTGGGTGCTGAGCCTGTCTTCCATACTGCCGGACTTTTGGATGTCTGCGGCTTCTTTTGCATCTGCAGCCTTGGTACCCCACTGTCTGTATCCCTGCGTATGCTAGGCCACTCGGTACATGTAGAGCCCACCTTTCCTTCTTTTCGGTGGGGTGTGCCTCCGGCCTTCCTGTGATCTTTTTTCCACAGGTCTTCGGCGGTTGAGCACCTCTGTTCTGGCATGGGGCCTGAGGGGGCAATGCTGTCAGTTCAGCCCTCCCCTCTGCCTCCAGGTATCTGTCCTGGGTTCCTGTGCAGGGCGGCTCAGGCGCTGACTCTGTTGCCTTAGACAACGACCAGGATGGCTCTGTTGCCACCCATCTGGTCAAGGGTTTCACCACGTTTGGGTGTTCCTCCCAGTGCTTTGGTTGCTGTGTTTGTGTGTGTGTGCTTCTTACTTGCATTTGTAGTCACTTCTTGGTATCTTTCGCCCAGCACCAGTGTCAGAATTCCGATCTCTCTGGGGACACGTATTGGCTCCTAGCTCCTATAGTGCCTGGCGCACTTTGAAAATCCCCCTCCCATAGGGGGGCCGGAGATCAGGGAGCTTGGCATGGTCGGTGCCTGAGTTCCACCCTTTTGTTTTCCCCTCCACTAGGTGGGGTACCTGGTTGGGCCTTTGTTCTTTTTGCTGAGAGCAATCAGCAGAGCTGCGCACTTGCAGCCTGGCTCTCTTCCTGTTTCTTGGTTCTCCACTGCTGCTCAAGCAGACTTTGCACTCTCCCATATTGGAGGAGTTTATGAAATCTTGTCTGGCTCGGCGACAGCCGGTCTAGCACCGTCTAGCATTTCTCTCCTTCTCCCTTGGTGCAATCTCCCTGGAGGGGTATGTTTCATTCTTCCCCTTGTCAGTGTCCGTTGCACTACACTAACACTGTGATCTTCTGGAGTACCCTTTACTTTCCCCCTCCGTTCCCGTCCTGACGGGATGTTGCTTTGGAGTGCTTTGGTCCGCTTGGACTGCTGGGGTCCATGTCCAGCTAGTCTCCTTGTCTTGGAAACTCTCCTAGTATGATGTGGCGTGCCTTCTTTTATGGGTCGACCCTCCTGGTTCCTTGGGCCTTAATGATGGTTGTGGTCTCAGGCAGGTTAGCTCCCCTGCCCGGTCTCCTCCACGATCCCTTTTGTGGGGCTGTCTTTCTGTACCTCACTTCTTGTCTTGACATAGAAGTTTGTCACTCGGATGTTGGGTTTACCGTCTTTACAGGTGTCCGTTTTCAGGCGGCTAGGGATCCTCCATTTCTCATGTCGGGTGCTCCGGGATTCTCCTTTTTTAGCCGTTTATTCTTATGTATACGTCTTCCAGATGACCCGGGAGCTCTCTCTCTCTCACTCTCTCACTCTCCCTGGGCTGTAAGGGATTAAACATAAAGCACTCCACAATAGTGATCAAAAAAGACAGAAATCTCACTGTGTCCTCCATTTCCCATGTATAATAAAGCAAAGACATATCTAGCCAGGAGCATCTTCTCATTGCACTGGGGGCATTTAGCAGAATAGATGACAGGCAGAAAAGCTGAAAGTGGGACATGTTCTAGTTTCCTCAGTCAGTAAGTTCTGCCTTCATTCCAGCCAGGGGTTTAAAAACACAAGTCAATACAATAGAAATGTTTGCTAGTGGCAGAGCTCTGTACTAAGAAGCTGCTCACTAGTCTGCAGAGCATTGCATCTGAGCATCTTAGGCTGGGTTCACATCACGTTTTTCCCAATACAGGGCCGCATACGGCTGGGGGGAACTAAAGCCTTGCGCTCCCGTATCCCTGCCGTATGCGGCCCGTATGTTATTCATTTCAATGAGCCGACTGGAGTGGGAAAAAAAAAACGCTAATCAGTGTTAAATCACTGACAGCGGTGGGACAGGCTGCACACACAGGTACGGTCCATCCATACAGCACAGGCCTGCTACTGGTGGCACGGACTGCCTATAGGTGCAAAAAATTTTAATAAAAAAGACGCTTTAATCCCCGAAAAAGCGTCTTCACCACAAAAAAGCGCTGATCAGTACTACAGGACTGATCAGCGGCAGGTGGGCTTTAGCAAACATTGTCAGATCACTCTTTTATAGCTAAGAGGGCTCGCAACAGGTTTAGCACAAAAAAAAAAGGTCTGCGCTCCCTGCGGACACCTACAGGCGGCCAAGGGGGCCACAGAAAGAGGGCAAGGGGGCACTTTTGTTTAACTGAGGGGGGAGATGGCAGTACGGAGCTCTGTCCTGCACACCAGATCTCTGAGAAATGGTGGGCAGAACGGAGCAGCGTACTCCTGATCCCACCTCTCCCTGCCTATACTGCAGTGATTGGTGCGGTCACTACGGCCACCCAATCACTGCTGTACTGGGTGATGATGATCGGGGGTGTATATTACACCACTGATCATCATCATTATCCGGGTCATCGAGTCACATGTGACCCAGATGACCCGGAACCGCCACAGGCCACCGGATAGTATTTACCGGCGATCCTCAGGCGCTCTGCGGTATCCCCAGGATCCCCCTCAGCACCCCATGACTTCAGCAGGCATCCGGCTCCGATCCCCACCCGGCAATATGCCGGGATGCCTGCTGAAGTGTAACATGAATAACACACCATCAATTAAAACAGCCCTTTGGATTTTATCTATTCAGGGGAAAGCCCCTGCTACAATAAGCCTGACGGCAGCAGCAAGTCTAAAGGTATGGCATGAAACCAACATTATCCAAACTTTAGATTTCATTAAATATGAAAAGGTACCAATTGAGGTTATTCAATATCTATACCACCGAAAATTTGTATAAACCTGTGCACAGGAATCAAAAAAAGAGAGAATGATAATAAAACATGATTGTACTTTATTAGGTATCAAGTTCAAAACCTATACATAGAACATAATGAATGAAATGAATACACAGACATCACTAAAAGACACTGGAATACTATAGATAGATAGGTATGGATTAATGGATACACTGAGATAACAGCCAAGGAAGGATAGCATATAGTTAACACTACAATGCCTGAACATACACAGGGGGACCACAGAACAGTAAACTGCTGAACAGAACACAATAAGTATAAACAAGAATGCAGTATAAAAGATATTTCCCAAAGTGTATTAAGGATGCCAGACCATACCTACCAACCCCAACGATCGTTGGGGTTGGTAGGTATGGTCTGGCATCCTTAATACACTTTGGGCAATATCTTTTATACTGCATTCTTGTTTATACTTGGTGGGGGAGATATATCAAAACCTGTCCAGAGGAAAAGTTGCCCATAGCAACCAATCAGATCTCTTCTTTCATTTTTAACTTGGCCTCTGCAAAATGAAAGAAGCGATCTGATTGGTTGCTATGGGCAACTGGGCAACTTTTCCTTTGCACAGATTTTGATAAATCTCCCCCATTGTGTTCTGTTCAGCAGTTTACTGTTCTGTGGTCCCCCTGTGTATGTTCAGGCATTGTAGTGTTAACTATATGTTATCCTTCCTTGGCTGTTATCTCAGTGTATCCATTCATCCATACCTATCTATCTATAGTATTCCAGTGTCTTTTAGTGATGTCTGTGTATTCATTTCATTCATTATGTTCTATATATATGTTTTTAACTTGATACCTAAAAAAAAAAAAAAGTACAATCGTGTTTTATTATCATTCTCTCTTTTTTTGATTCCTGTGCACTAGTTTATAAAAATTTTCGGTGGTATAATTCTAGAAGTGCACACCCACTTACTAGCAGTAGTAAGGTGTTCAGTTTTGGTGTTGGTTATTCAATATCTGCTTCCTGATTTTAACTTCTCGAAGTGGGAGAAAAATGGGATCAAAACCCAGGGGGACATCAGTTACGAAACCACCCTATTTCCATTTAATGTAATATCTGCAAAATACAATCTTTCTAAAAGAGATTTTTATAAATTTTTACAAGTACGCCACTTAACCCTTTAAGGACCCAGCCCATTTTCACCTTACGGACCCGGGCATATTTTGAACATCTGACCACTGTCACTTTAAGTATTAATAACCCTGGGATGCTTTTACTTTTCATTCTGATTCCGAGATTGTTTTTTCGTGACATATTCTACTTTATGTTCGTGGTAAATTTTCGTCGATACTTGCATCGAGTCAGGGCGTACCCATATGCCCCCGTTTTCGAGTCTTTAACCCCTTCCTGACCTATGACATACCTGTATGTCATGAGTGGGAAGGTGTTCCCGACCCATGACGTACCTGGTACGTCATGAACATTTTTGCCGCTACTCGCGGCATCCCGCAGCGCCCGGTAAGATGGTGGCTATCACTGATAGCCAGCCATCTTACCATGCAACCACGGGGGGTTTCATCCCCCCCCCCCCCCCCCCAGCAATTGCTGCTATCAGCTAGTCAAATCTGACTAGCTGATAGCAGCGTTTCGCTATGAGAATACTTAGCAGTGCGGTGTGAGTCCCGATCACGGGGATTGGGACACACACCGCTCTAAGTGTCCCTTACCCGTCCCCCGGTGTTACTTACCCGGCCATGCGGTGTCCCGAGCGGTCCCGGCGCGAGTGGAGTCCTCCAGGCGGTCCCGGGGGTGGTGCGTACCAGTGGTGAGTTTCCAGCAGCAGTGCGGCATCTTCATTGGCAGCAGTGAGATCGCCGTAAAGCGATCTCACCGATGCCTCTGGGAGTTTCAAAACTGCAACTCCCAGCATGCCCAGACAGCCTTTGGCTTTCTGTGCATGCTGGGAGTTGTAGTTTTGCAACATCTGGAGGTCCACAATTTGGAGACCACTGTATAATGGTCTCCAATCTTTGCTCTTCCAGATGTTGCAAAACTACAAATCTCAGCATGCTCAGTCTGTCCAGGCATGCTGGGAGTTGTAGTTCTGTAACATCTGGAAGAGCACAGATTGGAGACCATTATACAGTGGTCTCCAAACTGTGGACCTCCAGATGTTGCAAAACTACAACTCCCAGACTGCCCAAGCATGCTGACAGTTGTAGTTCGGCAACATCTGATCCTTCAGATATTGCCGAACTACAACTTCCAGCATGCCTGGGCATGCTGGGAGTTGTAGTTTTGCAACAACTGGAGGCACACTAGTTGGGAAACATTGTCCGTTTCCTAACTTAGTGTTTCCTAACCCGTGTGCCTCCAGCTGTTGCAAAACTATAACTCCCAGCATGCACTGACAGACCATGCATGCTGGGAGTTGTAGTTTTGCAACAGCTGGAGGCACACTGGTTTGGAAACACTAAGTTAAGTAATAAACTTTCAAGTGTTTTGCAACCAGTGTGCCTTCAGCTGTTGCATAACTACAACCCCCAGCATGCACAGGCAGCCGAAGGGCATGCTCGGAGTTGTAGTTTTGCAACAGCTGGATGTTCGCCCCCCCCCCCATGTGAATGTACAGGGTACACTCACATGGGCGGAGGTTTACAGTGAGTATCAGGCTGCAAGTTTGAGATGGCGCAAATTTTGCGCTGCAGCTCAAACTCCCAGCAGCAAACTTGCTGTGAACCTCTGCCCGTGTGACTGCACCCTAAAAACACTACACTTACACTAACCTAAAATAAAAAGTAAAAAACACTACATATACACATACCCCTACACAGCCCCCCTCCCCAATAAAAATGAAAAACGTCTGGTACGCTACTGTTTCCAAAATGGAGCCTCCAGCTGTTGCAAAATAACAACTCCCAGTATTGCCGGACAGCCATTGACTGTCCAGGCATGCTGGGAGTTTTGCAACAGCTGGAGGCACCCTGTTTGGGAATCACTGACTTACAATACCCCTATGTCCACACCTATTCAAATCCCTAATTTAGGCCTCAAATGCGCATGGCGCTCTCTCACTTTGGAGCCCTGTCGTATTTCAGGGCAACAGTTTTGGGACACATATGGGGTATCGCCGTACTTGGGAGAAATTGCCTAACAAATTTTGGGGGGCTTTTTCTTCTTTAACCCCTATGAAAAGGTGAAGTTGGGGCCTACACCAGCATGATAGTGTATAAAAATTAAAAAAATTTACACTGACATGCTGGTGTTGCCGCATACTTTTCATTTTCTCAAGAGGTAAAAGGGGAAAAAAGACCCTCGAAATTTGTAATGCAATTTCTCCCGAGTACGGAGATACCCCATATGTGGGCGCAAAGTACTCTGGGGGCGCACAACAAAGCTCAGAAGGGAGAGTGCACCATGTACATTTGAGGTGATTTGCACAGAGGTGGCTGATTGTTACAGCGGTTCTGACATAAACGCAAAACAATAAATATCCATATGTGACCCCATTTTGGAAACTACACCCCTCATGGAATTTAATAAGGGGTGCAGTGAGCATTTATACCCCACTGGTGTATGACAGATTTTTGGAACAGTGGGCTGTGAAAATGAAAAATAAAATTTTTCATTTGCACAGTCCACTGTTTCAAATATCTGTCAAAAGCCAGTGGGATGTAAATGCTCACTGCACCCCTTATTAAATTCCATGAGGAGTGTAGTTTCCAAAATGTGGTCACATGTGGGGGTCCACTGTTCTGGCACCATAGGGGCATCCTAAATGTGACATGCCCCCCAAAAACCCTTTCAGAAAAACTCACTCTCCAAAATCCCATTGTCACTTCTTCCGTTCTGAGCCCTCTACTGCGCCCGCCGAACACTTTACATACATGTATGAAGTGTTAACTTACCTGAGACAAATTGGGTTACAAATTTTAGGGTGATTTCTCTCCTTTTACCCCTTGTAAAAATTCAAAAATTGGGTCTACAAGAACATGCGAGTGTAAAAAATGAAGATTTTGAATTTTCTCCTTCACTTTGCTGCTATTCCTGTGAAACACCTAAAGGGTTAAAACACTTACTGAATGTCATTTTGAATACTTTGGGGGGGTGCAGTTTTTATAATGGGGTCATTTATGGGGTATTTCTAATATGAAGGCCCTTCAAATCCACTTCAAACCTGAACTGGTCCCTGAAAAATTACTATTTTGAAAATCTTGAGAAAAATTGGAAAATTGCTGCGGAACTTTGAAGCCCTCTGGTGTCTTCCAAAAGTAAAAACACGTCAATTTTTTGATGCAAACATAAAGTAGACATATTATATATGTGAATCAATATGTAATTTATTTGGAATATCCATTTCCCTTCCAAGCAGAGAGTTTCAAAGTTAGAAAAATGCTAAATTTTAAAAATTTTCATAAAATTTTTAGATTTTTTTTACCAAGAAAGGATGCAAATATCACTGAAATGTTACCAATAACATTAAGTAGAATATGTCATGAAAAAACAATCTCTCGGAATCAGAATGATAAGTAAAAGCATCCCAGAGTTATTAATGTTTAAAGTAACAGTGGTCAGATGTTCAAAAAATGCCCAGGTCCTGAAGGTGAAAATGGGCTGGGTCATGAAGGGGTTAAGGACTCAGGGCGTACAGGTACGCCCTGCGTTCCTCTGACCCCCACCGCTTGCCGGGGGTGGGCTGGGATGCCTGCTGATATCGTTCAGCAGGCATCCCGGCATATCGCCCAGGGGGGCCCTAAGGTCAATTCAGATCGGCGATTTGCGAAGATTCCGGGCTGATCGGGTTTCTGATGACCCGATAGCCCGGAAAATAGGAATGATCAGAGATGTCAGAGATATCCCTGATCATCCTGAAGGATAGGAGCGAGGTGGCAGTGAAGCCACCTCCTCCTATCCCCTGCCATTGGTCAGTTAGGACTAACCGACCAATGGCAATTGGGGGTGGGGGGTTGCAGTTGAAATCCCCGCTCTGCCCGACCCTGGATGTCGGGGCAGAGCGGAGAGAAGATGGCGGTGGGACCGGCGATCGTGGCGGGATCGGCACAGGCAGCGGCAGGATCTGCGGCAGTGAGGAGGCAGTGGCATAGCAGCGGTGAAGGCAGCAGTGAAGATCAGTGGTAAGTTACCTTCACTGCCACCTACTAGGAGTTGCCAAACTACAACACCCAGCATGTCCAGACAGCCAAAGGCTGTCTGGGCATGCTGGGAGTTGTAGTTTTGCAACATCTGGAGGGCCACAGTTTGGAGACCACTTTACAGTGGTGCCCAAGTTGTAGCCCTACAGATGTTGCAAAACTACAACTCCAAGCATGCTCAGACTATCCAGGCATGCTGGGAGTTGTAGTTCTGTAACATCTGGCCCTTCTGATGTTGCAGAGCTACAACTCCAAGCATGCCTGGACAGTCTCAGCATGCTGGGAGATGTAGTTTTTCAACATCTGGAAGAGCACAGTGTGGACCAAAGCACAGTGGTGTCCAAACTGAAGCACTCCAGATGTTGCAAAACTACAATTCCAAGAATGCCCAGGCATGCTGGGAATTGTAGTTCAGCAGGCCCAGATGATGGCCCATCAGATGTTGCCGAAGTACAATTCCCAGCATGCCTGGGCAGTCTGGGCATGCTTGGAGTTGTAGTTTTGCAACAGTTGGAGGTTTGCCCGCCCCCCCTATGTGAACCTGCAGGGTACATTCACACGGTCGGGTTTACAGTGAGTTTCTCGCTGCAAGTTTGAGATGCAGGCAAATTTTCCGCTGCAGCTCATACTCCCAGCGGGAAACTCGCTATGAACCCCCGCCCGTGTGATTGTACCCTAAAAACACTACACTACACTATACCTACACAAAATAAAGGGTAAAACACTACATATATACACATACCCGTACACAGTTACCCCGCCCAATAAAGATTAGAAACGTCTGGTGCGGCACAGTTTCTAAAACAGAGCCTCCAGCTGTTGCAAAACAACAACTCCCAGTGTTGCCGGACAACTATTGACTGTCCAGGCATGCTGGGAGTTTTGCAATAGCTGGAGGCACCCTGTTTGGGAAACACTACTGTAGGGTAATTTTGGTATCGGTAGCAAGTGAAATTCTTGCATCCGGGTCAGTCCCTATGCAAATCCCTAATTCCGGACTCAAATGATCATAGCGCTCTCTCACTTCAGAGCCCCGTCATATTTCAAGGCAACAGGTTAGTTCCACATATGGGGTATTTCCGTACTCGGGAGAAATTTTGAGGGGATTTTTTTTCTCCTTTGAATGAAAATTATTTTTTTCCACTAAAATGCTGGTGTTATGCCAACTTTTTTTAATTTTCACAAGGGGTAATAGGAAAAAAAAGCCCCCAAAATTTGTAACCCCATTTCTTCTGAGTATGGAAATGCCCCATATGCGGATGTAAAGTGCTCTGCGGGCGCACTACAATGCTCAGAAGAGAAGGAGCACCATTGGGCTTTTGGAGAGAGAATGTGTCTGGAATTGAAGGCCATGTGTGTTTTCAAAGCCTCCCATGGTGCCAGAACAGTGGATCCCCCCCCCCCCCCCCCACATATGACCCCATTTTGGAAACTACACCCCTCACAGAATGTAATTAAGAATACAGTGAGCATTTACACCCCACAGGTGTCTGACAGATTACATTTTTCATTTGCACAGCCCACTGTTCCAAAGATCTGTCAAACTCCAGTGGGGTGTAAATACTCACTGCACCCCTTATTAACCCCTTAACCATGCCGGACATAAATGTACGTCCTGGTGAACTGGTACTTAACGCACCAGGACATACATTTATGTCCTATACATAACCGCGAGCATTGGAGCGATGCTCGGATCATGTGCGGCAGGTCCTGGCTGCTGATAGCAGCCAAGGACCCGCCGGTAATGGCGGACATCCGTGATCGCGTGGATGTCCAGCATTAACCCCTCAGATGCCGTGATAAATGCAGATCACGGCATCTACAGTATTGCAGTCACTAAAATGGATGATTGGATCGCCCGCAGCGCTGTCGCGGCGATCCGATTATCCAGAACTGCAGACTGAGGTCCCCTCACCTGCCTCCGCTGCCTTCCACGGGTCTCATTTTCCCTATTTCACCCCCAAAAAGTGTAAAAAAAAAAAAAACTACATTTTACATACATATTTGGTATCGCCGCATCTGCAAATTATCCGAACTATTAAAATAAAATGTTAATGATACCGTACGGTGAACGGCGTGAACCTAAAAAAAAAGTCCAAAATAGCTGCTTTTTTATAACATTTTATGGCAAAAAAAATTTTTCATAAAAAATGTATTAAAAGTTTTATATAAGCAAATATGGTATCAATAAAATGTACAGATCACGGTGCAAAAAAAATTAGCCCTCATATGCTTATACGGAAAAATGAAAAAGTTATAGGTCTTCAATATTTTAAACGTACTAATTTGGTTAAAAAAGTTTGTGATTTTTTTTTTAAGCGCAACAGTAATAGAAAAAGTATGTTATCATGGGTATCATTTTAATCGTATTGACCCAAAGAATTTTTACGGAGAGGAAGGATTGTCCGGCACCAGGTATGTTCTAAAAGATTGCTTTTATTCATGCCATAGCAAGGAAACAGACATCACAGGACTGTGGTAATTTTTACCGTAAATTGTACGGCGTGAAAAGGAAACCTTCCAAAATTTGCAGTTTTCTTTTTAATTTCCACTCACAAATAGTATTTTTTTGGTTGCGCCATACATTTTATGGTAAAATGAGTGATGGCATTACAACGGACAACTGGTCGCGCAAAAAACAAGCCCTCATACTAGTCTGTGGATGAAAATACAGTAACCCCCCCGACCTACGATGGCCCGACATATGATAAAATCGACATACGATGGCCTCTCAGAGGCCATCGCATGTCGATGTCAGCATCGACATACGATGCTTTTATATGTCGGGGCCATCGCATTAACTGCTATCCGACAGCGCAAAATGCTTAAGCTGCTGTCGGATAGCAGTTTAAGCATCCCGGGCAGGTTCGCTTACCTATTCCCGCTGCTCCGGGTCCACTTCGCGATCCTCCGGTGTCTTGCGCATCTTCTCCAGGGTCCGGGCCTCGCTTTCCGGCGTTGTTATTATGTCACTATGCACGCCGGCCGGCGCAGCGGCGTAATAACGTCACCAGAAAGCAAGGCCCGGACCCTGCAGAAGATGCGGAAGAAGCCGGAGGATCGCGAAGACGACACCGGAGCAGCGGGACAGCATCGGGAGCCCCTGGGACAGCATCGGGAGCGGTGAGGACCTGGTCCGGAGCGACGGGGACAGGTGAGTACAGCTTCCTATACTTTACATTGCATGGATCCCTCAACATACGATGGATTCGACAAACGATGGGTCGTTTGGAACGAATTACCATCGTATGTTGAGGGACCACTGTATTAAAGAGTTAGGATTTTTTGAAGGCGAGGAGGAAAAAAACTAAAAAGTTAAAATAAAATTGTCTGAGTCCTTAAGGGGTTAAATTCTGTGAGGGGTGTAGTTTCCAAAATGGGGTCACATGTGGGGGGGTTTCTGCTGTTCTGGCACTATGGGAGGTTTGTAAATGCACAAGGCACCCAACTTCAATTTCATCAAAATTCTGTCTCCAAAAGTCCAATGGCGCTCCGTTCTGAGACCTGTAGTGCGCCAGCAGAGCACTGAACGTCCACATATGGGGTGTTTTCTTAATCGGGAGAAATTGGGCTTCAACTTTTGGGGTCCATTTTCTCTTGTTACCCCTTGTGAAAAAGAATAATTTGGGGTAACACCATCATTTTAGTGTTAAAAATCCAATTTTCCACCTGTGGGGTGTTAAGGCTCACTATACCCCTTGTTACGTTCCTTGAGGGTTGTAGTTTCCAAAATAGTATGTCATGTGTTGTTTTTTTATTTTTTTTTTTTTTTTTTTGCTGTTCTGGCACCCTGTGGACTTTCTAAATGCAACATGCCCCCAAAAACCATTTCAGCAAAACTCTCTTTTTAAAAAGTCAAAATTTTGCTTCTTCTCTTCTGAGCATTGTAGTGCACCAGCAGAGCACTTAATGTCCACATATGGGGCATTTTCTTAATCGGGAGAAATTGGGCTTCAAATTTTGGGGGCCATTTTCACCTATTACTCCTTGTGAAAAAGAAATATATGGGGTAACACCATCATTTTAGTGTTAAAAATGTAATTTTCCATTTTCCTGTCCAACTTCAACGCAAAGTCGTCAAACACCTGTAAGGTGTTAAGGTTCATTATAACCCTTGTTACGTTCCTTGAGGGGTGTAGTTTCCAAAATAGTATGCCATGTGGTGGTTATTTTGCTGTTCTGGCACCATGGGGGCTTCCTAAATGCAACATGGTCCCCAAAAACCATGACCGCAAAATTCATTTTCAAAAATCCCACAGTTGCTCTTTCCCTATTGAGCCATGTTGTGAGCCCGCAGAGCAATTTAAGTCAACATATGAGGTATTTCCATACTCAAGAGAAATTGGGCTACAAATTTTGCGGGGGCTTTTTCTCCATTTACCACTTTTAAAAATAAAAAAAATGGGGCTACAAGAACATGCTAATGTAAAAAAGGCAGATTTTTATTTTTCTCCTCCACTTTACTGCTGTTCTTGTGAAACACAAACAAACTTTCTGAATGCCATTTTGAATATTTTGAGGGGTGCAGTTTCTATATTAGGGTCAGTTATGGGGTATTTCTCACAGAAAGGCCCCTCAAATCCACTTCAAACTTAACTGGTCCCTGAAAAATTCAGATTTTGAAATTTTCGTGAAAAATTTGAAAATTGCTGCTATACTTTGAAGCCCTCTAATGTCATCAAAAAGTAAAAACAAGTCAACTTTCTGATGCCACCATAAAGTAGACATATTGTATTTGAGAATCAATATAACATGTATTTGGAATATCCATTTTCCTTACAAGCAGAGAGTTTCAAAGTTAGAAAAATGCTAAATTTTCATTATTCATTTGGGGATTTTTCACCAAGAAAGGATGCAAGTAACGCCGAAAATTTACCACTATGTTAAAGTAGAATATGTCACGAAAAAACTGTCTCGGAATCAGAATAAACGGTAAAAGCATCCCAGAGTTATTAATGCATACAATGACAGTGGTCAGAATTGCAAAAAAGGGCTAAGTCCTTAAGGTGAAAAAGGGCTGAGTCCTTAAGGGGTTAATTGCTACCTTTAAATTTATTGGGAAAACCCCAGACTCTCATTATGAGCCTTTTTTAGCTAGCCCTGTTAGAAAAAAAGGTGGAATATTATTAACATATAAAACTCTAAACTATATCTCAGACATTAAAGGAGTAGTCCAGTGGTGACTCAGTGGTTAACAACTTGTCCCCTATCCTAAGTATAGGTGAGAAGTTGCAGATCGCGGGGGGGTCCGACCGCTGGGGCCCCCCGCGATCTCCTGTACGGAGCCCCGACAGCCCGCGGGAAGGGGGCGTGTCAACCTCCGCACGAAGCGGCGGCCGACACGCCCCCTCAATACAACTCTATGGCAGAGCCGAAGCGCTGCCTTCGGCAATCTCCGGCTCTGCCATTGAGATGTATTGAGGGGGCGTGTCGGGCGCTGCTTCGTGCGGGGGTCGACACCCGCTATCTGGGCGGAGAGCCTGGCCCCCGTACAGAGAGATCGCAGGGGGCCCCAGCGGTCGGACCCCCCGCAATCTCAAACTTATCCCCTATCCTTAGGATAGGGGATAAGTTTTTCACCACTGTACTACCCCTTTAACATTTAAATTCCAAGATTATTGGATAAAAGAATTTGGGTTTGATGTCCCCCCGGAACTGTGGATCCCATCATATTCCCTCCCTATAAAACTATCACACACTGTCTCTCATTTTGAGATTGCTCGTAAATTATTGTACCGGTGGTACTTTACTCCAGTTCGTGTTGTAAAATTTGGTCCCGGATCTTCATCCTTGTGTTGGAGATGTGGGACTAAACAGGGATCTCTACTCCACATATGGTGGAACTGTAGGCCTATCTCTGAATTATGGCAGAAGGTTTACTTATTTTTAAACAAACTGATAGAGAATCCACCTTGAAGTCCTAGAGTGGCCCTATTATCATTAGGATTGGATGGGTTACCACTCTCTACTTTAAATGAAATAATTAATTCACTTAAGTACGTCTACACAATGGAGACACTTAGACTCCAGAAAACAGTTAACTCAACTAAACAAAAAATTGAAATGCAGATATGGGAACAATTTGGGGCTAAAGTGGATGAACTGTAGAGAAAGAAGGAGGCAAGAGTAACGAGCGAGCAGGTTGAATGGGACCAATTGAAACAAATCCCTCTTTTCCCACTCTATTACCTGAAAATGTTGGATTTAGAATATGGAACTATAGAGGACATGATAGGAGGAGGAAGTAGGCTGGAAATAAGTAATTCCCGTTTTCTTTTCCATTTATTTATTTTACCTTTTTTTTCTCTCTTTTTCTTTTCTTTTTCTCTTTTTATTTATTTTCTCATTTTTTTTATGATGATTGTGGAATAACATTAATAGTAATAAAGCATTTAAAAAAAAAAAAGCAGTGGCTCAAATGATCAGGGAGTTTCTACTTACCCATGCTTCTGATCCTACGGTGCTCCCTTTACAGTGGGGAGACCCTAAATGTGGGGTCTGTGATGTTTTTGTTCAACATGGGGCGAGCTTGAACAAGGAATGTGACATCTGACTTTTGCCTACTATTAAGAATCTCTCTTCTTCTCACAAATGTGCCGAGAACCTGGCAGCACTTACCCTATCTAGAGAACAACTAAGTGACCTTTTTACACACCATTCCTTATGACAGTGGGAGAGGTGTCCCACCACAAAGAAAGGTGCAGGTGTACCAGGTGTACCAGGGCCAGCTGTATGTCCAGGCGGCAGGCCCTGAAGTGACCTGCATCTTCTGGATCTTGCCCTTATCCAGGTAGGGTAAGAGCCGAGGTGCAAAGTGCCCTGGGAGTGGTAACTCCAGGGTGCCGGAACTCACTTGGGAGTAGCGACCCCACTTGACTGATGGCACGCAGCATGCACTTCATCTCTCACTCTTCTCAGCACTCACCTCTATTGTTTCAGCCTTCTGGCTGTTGATCAGCAGAGGAATTTTTATAGATCCGGACGGATGTCCGGGCAGTATTACACTGTGCACATCCACTTATTTATTTTCTATGTTTTATCACTGTGCTTATGTTTGTGTTCTTTTTATGTTCACTAGGATTTGGTCAGGGTGTGGTAGCCCTTTGGGTGTCCCTCCTGTCCTTCTGCTCCATGGGAGGTTTCTGTCCTCCCTGAGCTCGCCTTAACACACCTGCGTTACGGTTTGACAGGTGTACCGCCCCAGTCAAACTCCCCTCGGTCTAGGGGAGGTGTGTGTGGCCATTAGGTTCCTCACCTCACTGCCATACCCCGTGGCATTCCTGCTTTGACAGGAATGCCGAACCAGTTTTACTGGTTCCTAGGTAGCAACTTGGTTAACATCTAGTTGTTCGCCAGGAGCACTTTTTGGTCCTTGAGTAGCTTCGGCTAAAGGGGACTTTGTACCTGGAACCTTGCAGGTGCCTTCTGGCCTGAAGGTGAAGGGTTTATTTTTTTTTTTGGGGGGGGGGGGGGTGGCTCTCTCCTTTCAGAGAAGGGCTTGTGATGGACTGCATCCTTGTGCACGTTTTTTGTGTGAACACTTGCACTTTTTACTTGCACTTGGGTGACTCAAGAGCACGTACCTTGGCTCTTCGATGAAAAGTGGGAGAGATTTTCTTGCATAAGCATGCCAACAATTGTGGAAGAGCTTTAGCTGGGCTTCCCTTTACCTCCGCCACATATATTTCTCACTTACGTTATCACAACAATGCAGAGGAATATTCCAGGGGTAGCGACCTGGGAGCGGCCTGCTGCTGCAAGTCCATCCCACTTTGCGGCAGTCTCTGGTGAAAACAAGCGGCTCCTTAGACTCTGCTCCCTGGTGCGGCTCACGCCATCGTCCACTCAGGTACAGCGGATCTACATCACCAGCTGTTACAGTAAGATCCGGCCATGGATCCTGCCAAGGTGCCTCTGCCGAATGTCGTTGATCTATCTGCCATAGTGGCAAAACAATCTCTGCAGATTGCACAACAAGCGCAGCAGCTGAATCAGCTATCCGCAATGATGCAGCAGCTCCTTTCCGCTCAACAGCTGCAGCAGCCACCACCTGCTCCAGTGGCTCCTCCGGTATCTGCAGCTTCCGTGACTTCTGTTGGCTCCAAGTTACGTCTGTCTCTGCCGACGAAGTTTGAAGGGGACCCTAAATTGTGCAGGGTGTTTGTGACCCAATGTTCTATGCATTTGGAACTTATGGCTGATCAGTTCCCGATGGAGCGTGCCAAGGTGGCGTTCATGGTCAGTCTTCTTTCCAGGAAAGCCCTTGCCTGGGCCACACCTCTCTGGGACAGAAATTATCCAGTGTCCTCCAATCTGCAACCCTTCTTTTTGGAATTCTGCAGTGTCTTTGGAGAGCCTGCACGGGCCTCCTCAGCCGAAACCGCACTTCTGAACCTCCGTCAAGGGGACTCTACTGTTGGTGACTAAGCGGTCCAGGCTCTGTGTGCTACCTTTAAAAAGGGACTTTCCAGTAGAGTTAAGGATGCTCTCACTGCACGAGATCCTCCATCTTCTCTGAGTGAGCTCATTCTCTTGTCCACTCGCATCTATGTGTGTTTTGCCGAGAGGCAAGAGGAACTCCACCAAGAACGTGAACCAGTTCGGATGACTATGCCAGTTCTATTATTCACCTCTGCAAGAGCTTCGTTCCATGCCTCTGCCTTTCTGGATTCTGGCTCTGCAGGAAATTTTATCAACGCTTCTTTGGTCCACAGGCACCGTCTTCTAGTGACACGGCTCGTGAAGCAGTTTTCCCTGGCTTCAAGGTCACTTTTATGCTCTGCGTTCTGGATAGGCATGCTGGCCGTCAGTGCTCCCCTGCTCTGTCCTCTTCTGCCGGCAGGGCTGGTATTCGTATTGCGGGACGTGCCGACATGCAAATCTCAGCCCGTCACTCACCTTCCCAGTCTGTTGTCCCTCCGGTCCTCTCGCAGCACCGGCACATGTGCCCCGCCTCCTAGGGCGCATGCACGCTGGAGCTCTTAGATTTAAAGGGCCAGTGTGCCAGTAATTATTACTTACAGCTGCACCTTTATTATAAGTATCTGCACCTCCCATTTAACCCTGCTAGATCTTTGTTTGCCATTTGTGCCTTAGAGAAAGCGTTTTGTCCTTGCCTTGCCGTGTTCCAGACCCCTTTGTTCCATGACCTGACCTTGCTCCTGTGCCGCCTGTTTTTTTACCTCCTGCCACGTTCCTGACCTCGCACCTGTGCCGCCAGCCCTGACCTTCTGCTATCCTAACCACGACTTTTCATATCCCTCCTGTGCCTCGTACCTCCTCAGCCGCCTGGTGGTCGAGTCGTGCCAGGTGTAGCGACCTGGGTGCAACCTGCCGCAGCAAGACCATCCCGCTTTGCGGTGGGCTCTGGTGAAGACCAGCGGCACCTTAGACTCTGCTCCCTTGCACGGCCCACGTCATCTACCATACAGGTCCAGCGGAACCACTACTACCGTGTGTGTTACAGCCTACTGCCGTGAGTCTTACCGTATGATCCGGCCATGGACCCCACTGGGGTGCCTCAGCCTGATGTTTCGGTTCTTTCTACCGTCGTGGCTCAACAGTCTCAGCAGTTAGCTCATCAGGCACAACAACTGAATCAATTGTCTGCCATGATGCAACAGCTTCTTGCCGCCCAGCAGCAACAACAGCATCAGCAGCCACAACCTGCGCCTGTTTCGCTATCTGCACCTGCTGTTCCTTCTGGATCCAAGCTTCATTTTTCTTTGCACATGAACTATGAAGGAGATCCTAAGTTGTGTAGAGGCTTCGTGACTCAGTGCTCAATGCATTTGGAAGTCATGGCGGATCAGTTCCTGACGGAGCGAGCTAAAGTGCCGTTCGTGGTCAGTTTATTGTCCAGAAAAGCCATGGCCAGGGCTGCTCCTCCTTGGGATCATAATGACCCACTCTCCTCTAATCTGCCAGCCTTCCTAGCTGAATTCCGCAGTGTATTTGAAGAACCTGCATGAGCCTCCTCAGCTAAGACGGCTCTACTAAACCTCTGTCAAGGGAACTCCTCTGTTGGCGACTACGCGGTTCAGTTCCGTACTCTTGCCTCTGAACTGGCTTGGAATGACGAGGCCTTGTGTGCTACATTTAAAAAAGGATTGTCCAGTAGAATCAAGGATGCACTCGCTGCACGAGATCCTCCATCTATCCTGAGTAAATTTATCCATTTAGCCACTGGTATTGATGTGCGTTTTGCCGAGAGGCAGGAAGAACTTCGTATGGAAAGAGAACCTGCTTAAACACGGCGATTTCCTTGCTTGGCACCCGTGTTCCAATGTCCACCTCTACAGTCTTCTTTGCCTCCTGCTGAAGAGGTTATGCAAATGGACCGCTCTCGCTTAACGCAGCTTGGAAGATCCCAATGACGAAATGAGAATTTGTGCCTATATTGTGCCAGTCCGGAGCACTTTCTCAAAGACTGTTCTATATGTCCACCGCGTCCGGGAAACACTCGCACCTAGGACACGTGGGAGAGGTGTCCCTAGGTGTGAATACTACCTCTCCTCGTTTGACCATTTCTGTTCAAGTCTATACTCCTGCCAAGACTTCTTTCATCTGCAATTTTGGACTCTGGTTCTGCTGGCGACTTCATTGATGCCTTCTTGATCCATAAACATAGTCTACTCTGTTTGCTAAGCCCTTGTATATTTTCTCTGTTAATGGACAAAATCTGAACTGTAAGGTGCTATTCCTCACAGAACCTCTCGTCATGCAAGTAGGAGTCTTGCATAAGGAAAAAAGTGAGTTTTTTGCTTCCGCATTGTACTTCGGAGCTTCTTCTCAGTCTTCCATGGCTCCAACGTCATTCTCTGCAACTTGATTGTAAATGTGGTGAAATCACACGCTGGGGACAGTTTTGCCAAAATCACTGTCTTGTGCAAATCCAGTCTAAAGCTGTCTCTTCACCTCCTCTTATGCCTGGTCTGCCTCTTCCATACCAAGACTATTCAGATGTATTTTGCAAAAAGCTGGCTGAGACCCTACCACCACATCATCCCTACGACTGCCCCATTGACTTACAGCCTGGAACCACGCCACCTCGAGGAAGGATCTATCCATTATCTGTTCCTGAGACACAAGTCATGGCAAAATATATCCAAGAGAACCTCCAAAAGGGATATATCCGAAAGTCCTCCTCTCCTGCTGGAGCAGGTTTCTTCTTTGTGGGGAAGAAGGATGGGTCTCTTCATCCATGTCTTAACAAGATCAAAATCAAAAATTGCTATCCTCTTCCTCTGATCTCTGAACTTTTTGATCGTCTAAAGGGTGCCAAGGTCTGCGAGGGAGACGAGTGGAAGATGGCCTTTAATACCCAAGATGGACATTTTAAGTATCTTGTGATGCCTTTCGGTCTCTGTAATGCCCCAGCAGTCTTTCAAGAATTTGTCAATGATATCTTCCAAGATGTTCTCTACAACCGGGGTTGTCGTATATCTTGATGATATCTTGATGTTTTCACCCAACTTGGAGGAGCATCGCTCACATGTCTGTCTGGTACTTCAGCGCCTCCTGGTGAATCATCTTTATGCCAAACTGGATAAATGCCTATGTGAGAGATTTTGTCTTCCGTACCTCGGTTACATTGTTTCTCATCAAGGCCTTCAGATGGATCCTGACAAACAGACTGTGCTATTAGATTGGCCTCATCCTACTGGACTACGCTTTTTGGGATTTGATAACTATTATCGTCAGTTCATCCCACATTTCTCTTGCTTGGTTGCTCCGATTGTGGCTCTAAGAAGAACCCCAAGATTTGGCCTCCTGAGGCCGAAGAGGACTTCACTCGCTTAAAGACAGCATTTGCCTCAGCTCCTGTGCTTTCTTGACCTGATCCAGGGAAATGCTTTGCTTTGGAGGTAGATCCTTCATCCGTAGGAGCCAGTGCCATTTTTACCCAGAAAAACTCCAAGGGCTAGATTGTAACCTGTGGTTTCTTTTCTAAGACTTTCTCGCCTGCAGAGAGGAACTACTCTATTGGAGATCGAGAACTCCTTGCTATTAAGCTTGCCAAGGAAGAGTGGCAATATTTATTAGAAGGTCCTTCTCATCCGGTCAGCATCTATTCAGACCATAAGAATCTCCTATATCTCCAGTCTGCTCAGCGATTGAACCCTCGCCATGCTAGATGGTCTCTTTTCTTTTCTAGATTTAATTTCTTCTTTTATTTCCGCCCTGCTAACAAAAACGTCATTGCAGATGCTCTTTACAGGGTTTCTGATGTTGTAGGATTGGACTCCACGCCAAGGCATATTGTTTCCCCGGAGCGATTGATTTCAGCAGCTCCGGCCAATCTTCAGCAAGTTCCCCCAGGGAAATCTTTTATGCCTGTTAGACTGAGACATAAAGTTTTGAACTGGGGACATTCTTCTTTGCTGGCTGGGCACCCTGGAATACGGAAGACTTTTCAACTTTTTTCCCGGCATTACTGGTGGCTGCACCTTGAACGCGATGTCACCGATTTTGTCTGTTCCTGTGTTACCTGTGCCCATGATAAAGCTCCTCGGCAGAGACCTGCGGGACTCTTACAGCCATTGCCCATTCCGGAAACTCCCTGGTCTCTCAAGCCTCCCCACATATCCTCCCCAGGCGGATAAGAAAAGAAGAAGTCCTCCATCCTTCTCTCCCGGTGATAAGGTTTGGCTGTCCTACAGATACAACCATTTCAAGATTCCCTGCTACAAGTTGGGACCTCGCTTTCTGGGTCCGTCTGAGGTGTTGCGAAGAATTAATCCGGTCTCCTATAAACTTTAGGGTAGGAAGGAGTAGAAAGGAAACCCATGAATACCGGCGCTGCGACTTAAAGCATGCAGACAATGATGTCCATGGTGAAATGAAAAGATCCTCAGCAGGACCGTTTATTGAGCAAAAACAAATAAAAAGCAATGGATTACGCGTTTCGGGAGGAGCCCTCCCTTCCTCAGATCAGGTTTTTCAGGGTTTTTCTCCAAGACTTTTTCGCCTGCCGAGAGGAATTATTCAATTGGAAACCGTGAACTTTTGGCCATTCAGCTCGCCCTGGAAGAATGGTGTCATCTACTGGAAGGATCTACTGATACAGTCAGTATCAACATGGATCATAAGAATCTTTTGTATCTTCAGTCCGCTCAGCGTCTGAATCCCCGGCAGACCAGGTGGTCTCTTTTCTTCTCCAGATTCAATTTTCTTATTCACTTTCAGCCCTCGGATAAGAACATTAAGGCCGATGCTCTCTCCAGGGCTTCTGATGTGGTGGGTCTGGACTCCTCCCCTCGGCACATCGTGCTCTTCTCGACCTACAGCAAGTTCCACCAGGAAAGTCTTTTGTGCATCCCGCCTTAGAATTAAAGTATTGAATTGGGGACACTCTTCTTTACTAGCAGGGCATCCGGGAATACGAAAGTCCACTCAGCTCATCTCCCGACATTATTGGTGGCCGAATTTGGAGCAAGATGTTTCAGATTTTGTCTGTTCCTGTGTTACTTTTGCCCGTGACAAGATGCCTCAACTTAGACCTGCGGGCCTACTACAACCTCTGCCCCTTCCGGAGTGTCCTTGAACACACATTGCCATGGACTTCATCAACCTCCTCTAACAACACGGTCATCTGGGTTGTCACAGATCGTTTCTCCAAAATGTCCCATTTTTTTTCCTTTGCCTGGACTTCCCTCTGCTCCCCGGTGACTGATCCAATTCTTCCAGCATATTTTTCATTTACATGGATTACTGTTACATATTGTCACTGACCGAGGGGTCCAGTTTGTTTCCAAGTTTTGCAGGCTCTTTGTTCTCATCTCAAAGTCAAGTTGGACTTTCCCTTTGCATATCACCCACAGACCAATGGCCAGGTAGAGAGGGTGAATCAAATTCTGGGTGACTACCTCCGTCACTTTGTTTCTGCATGACATGACAATTGGGCTACTCCCTTGGGCAGAGTTTTCTTATAATCACCGAGATTTTGAGACTACTAGAAATTCACCATTCTTTATTGTCTACAGCCGCCATCCTTGCCCTCCTCTTCTTCTGGGGTACCTGCCGTGGATGTTCAGGTCCAAGATTTTATGGCTATTTGGTGGGAAACCCGGCTATCCTTAGAATACGCCTCTTCCCTCATGAAGACTCAGGCCGATAAGAGAAGAAGACCAACTCTGACCTTCTCTCCTGGAGATAAAGTCTGGCTGTCTGCCAAATATGTTCTTTTAAAGATCCCCAGTTACAAAATAGGTCCTCGGTTCCTACAAAATCCTGCTCCGTATTAACCCGGTGTCTTACAAACTCTGCCTGCCTTCTTCCCTACGCATCCCAAATTCCTTCCATGTCTCCCTCCTTAAGCCTCTAGTTCTTAACTGTTTTTCCCAGAGGGTCGTTTCTCCTTCACCGGTGTCCGGTGCTTCTGATGTGTTTGAGGTGAAGCAGATTCTGGCCAACAAGACTGTCAGAGGGAGACGGTTCTTTTTGGTTGATTGGAAGGGTTTCGGGCCAGAAGAGAGATCTTGGGAACCTGATGAAAACATTTTGGACCGGGATCTTGTTCCTCCGGCTAAAAAATAAAAAGGGGGAGATCTAAGGGGGTGGGGTACTGTTACATGATGCAATGCGAAAGCGCACGGTCCGCTTCTTCTCACCTGCCCCGTCTTCCTGCTTCCTCCATTCTCCCTGCTAGCCGGCGCACGCATACCCACCTCCTAGTTTGTGCGCGCGCTGGTTCTCAGAGATTTAAAGGGCCAATGCACCATTGATTGGTGCTAGTCAGGAACTGACCCATTTTAACCCTACACCTCCTCCTGTTCCCTGCCAGATCTTTGTGCCCTGTTGCCTTAGTGAAAGTGTTCCCTGTTGTATCAGCTATTCCGTGTACCAGTTCTCGTGCTACGTTTCCTGACCACTGTTCCTTGTCGCCTGCCCTGACCTACCTGCCTGTCTCTGAGTATGTCTCATCCTTCTGTGCCACGCACCACCTCGGCTGCCTTTGTGGATGAGTCGTGCCGGGGGTAGCGACCTGGGAGCCGCCTGCCGCAGCAAGTTCATCCCGCTTTGTGGCAGGCTCTGGTGAAAACCAGCGGCTCCTTAGACTCTGCTCCCTGGTGCGGCTCACGCCCCCAGCCATTACAAACCTTAAAGATATTGTGAACCTTTTTAGAGAATATTATGCCTTCCTCCACAACATTATGGGCAGATATGCATATAATGTGGAACCTAAATTAACCTCTTAAGGACACGTCATAGAAGGTTGGTCCCTGTGGCTAATGAAAGCTGGGACCCTGGACTAATAGTGTGCTATATTAACCCTTTAGATGTCTAAAATGAAAGTGAATGCTTCCCGACAGCTCATTCGGGCTGATCGAGACATAGCGGCGAAATCCGATCGGTGATTGATTGCTCCAAGCCTGAGATCCAGGCTTGAGCATTTGACACTGATCATCTCCATGTTCATGCATGGGGCTGATCTGTGTATAAGATCAGTATGTGCAGTGCTATAGCCACTAGAGGGGGCTATAACACTGCAAAAACAGTGTGACAAAAAAGTTAATAAAGATCATTTAACCCCTTCCCTAATAAAAGTAAGAATCACCCCCTTTTCCATAAAAAGAAAACCTGTGTAAATAAAAATAAAAAACATGTGGTATCGCCACGTGCGGAAATGTAGGAACTATAAAAATAAAAAGCGATCAAAAATCCGCTCAATACAAAAATGGTACCAATAAAAACTTCAGATCACTGCGCAAAATATTAGCCCCCATACCGGCCTGTACACAAAAAAAAAAAAGTTATAGGGATCAGAAGATGACAATTTGAAACGTATAAATTCTCCGGCATGTAGTTATGATTTTTTTCAGAAGTAATACAAAATAAAACCTATATAAGTAAGGTATCATTTTAACTGTATGGACCTACAGAATAAAGATAAGGTGTCATTTTTACAGAAAAATGCACTGCGTATAAATGGAAGCCCCCAAAAGTTACAAACTGGCATTTTTTCTTCAATTTTGTCGCACAATGATTTTTTTTTCCATTTCGCCGTGGATTTTTTGGTTAAATAACTAATGTCACTGCAAAGTAGAATTGGTGGCGCAAAAAATATGTCATAATATGGAATTTTGGTGCAAAATTGAAAGCGTTATGATTTTTAGAAGGTGAGGAAAAACCGAAAATGCAAAAACGGAAAAAACCCTGCGTCCGTAAGGGATTAATGTTTCTGTAATGGTCAATATTTCAAGAAGAATTTTTTTTTTTTTAAACTGCAATTTTTATTACAGTTTTTGTTACAATAACAATGAGAACAACAACGCAATATGCAAACAGGATCCAAAGGACCCAAAAAAGTGAGAAACATATAAAAACAGGACACAATTCAGGGGTAACACAGAGGAAACACAGAATTATTTAAAAAAAAAAAAAGAAAGCAAAATACACCAACCCCCTAAGGGAAAAATTGTGCACGTCCAGCAATGATCAGGGACATGGAATTTAGACACAATAAGTCATCTAACCACAGACACACAGACCAGAGCAATTGATCCAAAAAGACAACGAGTAAACCAACAAAAAACAACATGAAGACCAAGACAACGGGAGACTGGGGGGGGGGGGGAGAGGAAAAGTAGAAGAGGTAGGAAAGCAAAAGAACTAGGACGAGGAAAGAAAGAGCCAAAAAAGTTGGTGATCAGAGAAATGATCCCATGGTTCTCAAACCGAGAGAAACAGAGGGACAGAATTATTTAAGGAAGCCGTGAATTATTCAAGAGAGCGAATCTTAAGGATGTGGGTAAGCAGGTCAGTCTTGGGGGGAGGAAGGGTCCTCTTTCGACACTTAGCAATGAAGGTCTTAGCAGCTAAACAACATGCATAAAAAGTTTAAAGGGATGTTTAGATAGCGCCCTGTAAGAAAGATGAAGTAGATAAACCAAGGGATCCAGAGGAACCAACACACGCAAAACAGCACGAGCTAAACTCTGAACCATCCGCCAATAATCAACTATAAGTGGACAGGACCAGAGAATGTGAAAAACAGTGCCCAGACCCACCCCACAACGGCAGCATTGAGGAGAAATAGCAGGATTAAGCCTATTTAACAGCTCCGGAGTATGGTACCACCCCTTGAGCATCTTATACCGGGTCTCCTTATAAGCCATACAGATGAAAGCCTTAGAAGCCCATTCCCAAATGATTTTCCACTGAGGAAGAGTCAAAGTGGCATTCAATACCTCCTCCCAGCGGCGCATATATATTGATGAGATCGGGCAGCACCATCAGGGGGAGCGTTAAGAAAAGAGTACATATTGGAAAGCAGCCCCTTAACCTGAGGCCCCTGATGGCAAAGCCGCTCAAAGCCCATAGGTAGAGAGACAACCACAGTTTCCCAGTGTCGAGGACATGTAGTGTCTAAGCTGTAGATAATGAAGCTGCTAAGAGGAGGGAAGGCCATTATGGGAAACAAGCTGTTCAAAAGATAAGAGAGAGCGAGAGAGGGGATCCACCACATTAGCCCCTAGAGCCCCACTCCCTCACCATACCAGAGGTACAGTCATGGCTGTAAATGTTGGCACCCCTGAAATTTTTCAAGCAAATTAAGTATTTCTCACAGAAAAGGATTGCAGTAACACATGTTCTTCTATGCACATGTTTATTCCCTTTGTGTGTATTGGAACTAAACCAAAAAAAGGGAGGAAAAAAAGCAAATTTGACATAATGTCACACCAAACTCCAGAAATGGTCCGGACAAAAATTATTGGCACCCTTTCAAAATTGTGGAAAAATAAGATTGCTTCAAGCATGTGATGCTCCTTTAATCTCACCTGGGGGTAAGTAACAGGTGTGGGCCATATAGAAATCAGAACCAAAATTGTGGAAAAACATCAACAATCTCAAGGTTACAAGTCCATCTCCAGAGATCTAGATTTGCCTTTGTCCACAGTGCACAACATTATGAAGAAGTTTGCAACCCATGGCACTGTAGCTTATCTCCCTGGGCCTGGACGGAAGAGAAAATTGATGAAATGTGTCAACGCAGGATAGTCCGGATGGTGGATTAGCAGTCCCAAACAAGTTCTAAAGATATTCAAGCTGTCCTGCAGGCTCGGGGAGCATCAGTGTCAGCGCAAACTATCCATCGACATTTAAATTAAATGAAACGCTATGGCAGGAGGCCCAGGAGGACCCCACTGCTGACACATAGACATAACAAACCAAGACTACATTTTGCCAAAATGAACTTGAGCAAGCCAAAATCCTTCTGGGAAAATGTCTTGTGGACAGATGAGACCAAGATAGAGCTTTTTGTTAAAGCACATCATTCTACTGTTTACCAAAAATGGAATGAGGCCTACAAAGAAAAGAACACAGTACCTACAGTAAAATATGTTGGAGGCTCGATGGTTTGGGGTTGTTTTGCTGCCTCTGGCACTGGGTGCCTTGAATGTGTGCAAGGCATCATGAAATCTGAGGATTACCACTGGATTTTGTGTCTCACTGTCCAGCTCAGTGTCAGAAAGCTGGATTGGCATCTGAGATCTTGGGTCTTCCAGCAGGACAATGACCCCAAACATACATCAAAAAGCACCCAGAAATGGATGGCAACAAAGCGCTGGAGAGTTCTGAAGTGGCCAGCAATGAGTCTAGATCTAAATCCCATTGAACACCTGTGGAGAGATCCTACATTCCGCCTGAGAGGTGTAAGAAGATTATTGATGGTTATAGGAAGCGACTAATTTCAGTTACTTTTTCCAAAGGGTGTGCAACCAAATATTAAGTTAAGGGTGCCAATAATTTTGTCCAGACCATTTTTGGAGTTTGGTGTGAAATTATGTCCAATTTGCTTTTTTTCCTCCCTTTTTTTGGTTTAGTTCCAATACACACAAAGGGAACAAACATGTGTATAGCAAAACATGTGTTACTGCTATCCTTTTCTGTGAGAAATACTTCATTTTCTTGAAAAATTCCAAAGTAGAGTATTCCGATGAAAAGGAGCCAACCACACCTTCTCCAGTTCCATCCATCTACTATAGGCATGGTACGTAGACCATGCAGCGAGGTGGCGCAAGTGAGCAGCCCAGTAGACATGTCAGGGACTGCCATGCCTCCCATAGATCTACTGGCCATCATGACAGTCATCGGGAGACAATGACGTTTGGCATCCCAGTGGAAGATGGCCGATTGAAAAGAACGAAGAGCAGATAAAAGGAACATGTACAGGGAGGGTCTCAAGTACAGAAATTTGGGCTGTAAAGTCATTTTGACCGCAGCAATGCGCCCAAAAAATTAGATGTATTGGGAGCAACATTTCTCCATAAGGGCTCACAGCTCTCAAAAAAGGGGGAGAAAGTTAGCAGAGTAAAGCATAGCATAGAGTGCAGTATGAAGCACACCCAGGTATTTTATAGTATAAGCGGACCACCGAAAAGAGTAGTTAGAGCGGAGGAGAGATGAAAGAAAGGGGGAAAGATTTAGGGGTAGAGACTCAGTCTTGGAAAGATTGACCTTATACCCAGAAACCACCCCACAAGAGTGAAGGATCCTATACAGGTTAGGAAGGGAAGTCAAAGGTCGAGTGAGAGTGAAAAGAACATTGTCCGCAAATAGACTAATTTTAAACTCTGTCATGCAAGGTAACCTCAGAGACATCCGGGTCCACCCCCGAATCATAGCAGCAAATGGTTCAATACATAAGGTAAAGATCAGGGGGGACAACGTACATTCCTGCCTAGTACCATTGTACAACGGAACAGCCAGAGACAAAGAGTGAGGGAGTTTAAGAAAGGCAGTAGGGGAGGAATAGAGGCCCTGAAGTGCAGTAAGAAAATTACCAGTGACACCAAACTTCTGAAGGGCAGCAAACAAATGGTCAACCCAGCCAAAGGCTTTCTCAGCTTCCAAACTAAGAATGAGAGCTTGCTCAGACCAACGATTGATCAAGTCAATAAGGCCCAACACTCGTCTAGTGTTATCACCCCCTAGTGACAAGCAATAAAGCCAACTTGATCCTTTTGCACAAGCGAGGGTAGGAAACTAGAAAGGCGAGAAGCCAAAACTTTAGAAAACAGCTTAAAGTCAGAATTAAGAAGAGCAAAGGGCCTGTAACTGGAGCAATCGTGAGGGTCCTTACCCGGTTTAGGTATCAAGGTAATTAGAGAATGTAAAAAAGACCTCAGCACCTCCGTCTCCCCCACAAAAGAGTTAAAAAAATAAAGAGAGACAAGCTTAGGACGCTAAGGATAGAGGAATAGGTTTTGTAACATAAGTAAGTGAAGCAGTCCGGACCGGGGGGAGCGGCCTGCAGGGAGAGACTTAAGAACCTCCGACAGCTCCTCCAAAGTAATAGGAGTGTTCAGGGCAGCACGATCCGCCGAAGAGATAGCAGCTGGCACTGGGAAAGGAAGGAATCCAAAGCAGCCGCACGCTCCCCCGGGTCAGATGGAAGCTGGGAAGGAAGAGAATACAAGTTTGTGTAGTAGTCCGAGAAGAGACAAGAGATGTCGTCAAGATGAGAATAAAGGATATCAGAGGGGTCTTTCAGAGTAGAGGAAACCTGAGCCACCGCACGGTCCCGCAATTGCCTGGCCAACATAGTGTGGGCGTTGTTACCCTTTTCATTAAATTGTTGCTTAGCATAAAGTAACTGGCGTTCAACTTTATGAAGTTTGGACCGTGCCGCAACCAGACACCTCAGCACCGAAATAGAGGGGGATTACAGTAACAGGGACTCCAAGCGGCCAATCTCCCCAAGGAGCTCCCAGGAGCGAGCCAAAGCATCCTTTTTTAAACGGGAACCTAAGGCAATGCAGTGTTCCCTCACTACCGATTTATGAGCTTCCCACAGCACAGCCTCATTAAGGGCAAAATACTCATAAATGGAGGACTGAATAGAGTCCCGGGAGGGAGAAGATTTAAGCAAGGAGTCATTTAGACACCAGTGGCAATGTCTAGCAGAGGAGGTAAATGCAGAAATGGATAGCAAGATCGGGCTATGGTCCTACCAAGAGATAGGCTCCATAGAAGCATCTGGGAGCATGCGGACCATGGGAAGATTGCCAAAAAAGTAATCTATACATGCATGTAACTCTTGAGGGTGGGAGTAAAAAGTAAAAGACCGATCTGTGGGGTGATTGATCTGCCAGAGGTCATAGAGAGAAGAAGAGCGAACAAGACAAAGAAAAAGAGAAGCAAGACGCAGCTGAGCAGGAGAAGGAGGGTTAGAGGCTAAAGGATAACAATCCATAGAGGGCGAAAAGATCAAGTTAAAGTCCCCCCCAAGAAGCCACGCAGAAGAGGGATTTTTATGAAGCCTAGCCAGTACCCAACGCAAAAAGGGAATTTGGGATGAATTAGAGGCTTTGACATTACAAGAAGGGCCCTACCCCCCAGGGAAGCCTCAACTATAACACACCGTACCAAGGGATCAACATAAGTGGAGGAGACTTGATGAGGAATTGAAAGGAGACAACCTGGTCAAAGTGCGTTTCCTGAAGGTATACAATATCGGCCAGCAGCGTCAACAATTCCCATTGCAAAAGGGGTCGTTTGGGGGGGGGGGGGGGGGGGGGAGTCGAGGCCCTTAACATTCAAAGAAACACACTTAACCATGGAGAGATTTTGATATATTTGGATAGGGGGACCATCAACGTCAAAGTCCTTCAGGTTGCGGGCCTTTGCCATAATGGCCTCCATAAGTTGAAAATCATTAACACAACAAATCACATCTCTGGGGGCACCAGTAGAAGGCTTAGGGCAGAGAGCCCGATGAGCCCTGTCAAGCTTTATTTTGTGGGACAGGGGTTCGCCCATGAGAAGGTTAAAAATAGCTTCCAAAGTGGCATGGAGGTCTTCATCCCGCGTCGCCACAGGGAGAACCTGAAGACGGATGTTGTTCTGTCTCCCCCTATTGTCCAAATCTTTAACATGACTATGCAAATCACTTAAGAATTCCAACTGCGAGGCTACAATGGACTGAAGCTGGGCAATGTACCCCCTGGTAGAATCATGCACCTGTTCCAAACCCTCCACCCTGTCAGAGACATGTTTTGGATCTTGACGGAGGGCAGAAATTTCAGCCCAACAGGTTTCTTGAACCTCAGATATCAAAGAACGGAAGTCCTACTTCGTAGGAATTTGTGAAAGAAATTGGCTCCAGTCAGGGGGAGCAGGAAAAGCAACAGGGACACCGGAACAGTTCAGGTCGGGTTCCGAGAGGACTTCCCAGGGTGACTTATCACCAGCAGGTGGAGGTGGGAGAGAGGTCCCAGCGGAGGGAGACTGGCCTTGTAGAGGAGAGGGAGGCCCCCCTGCAGTCCAGCAGCAGACATTACCCTCTGAGACTTAGCAAATGAAGCTGGAGGAGAGGTGTCAGGCAAGACCCCTGTAAGGTCTGGATGGTGGGGTTTGGGAGGCAGAAACCAGTCCAGCCGAGGATGAAGAAGACCTTTCTGCAGTCTCATGGGTGGAAGAGATCGCCGGAGCAGCACTGCCACCTCCAATGGGGGAGGGGGACCTTGTACAGGCGTAGCCCAAGGGGTTAGCTGGCCAGTCAGGGAGGAAGGGACCAAGATCTCCAGAGAATGGTAGAGCAGGTGTGGAGCAACGGGACTCACCCCACCAACAGGCTAAGCAGAGGAGCAACATGCTGGAGTACAGTGAGGACCCGAGCAGAGCACTTCCTGGTCGGAGGGGAGCGCTACAGCCACACTCACTGAAGAGGCCCCTGGATAAGATGGCGGTGGCCCGACCTGTGGAGCAGCAGTCAGCGTGCTCAGAGGGATGTAGCAGCTGGTCGGGGAATCACCCTCACACTCTGCGTTGGCAGCAGCAAGGCAGCGGAGGACTGACTGGCACAGGAGGAAGGAGCTCCAGCAGACCTGATGCCGATCCTGTAAAGGCGGGTGGCCTGCAGCCAGAGAGGAGGACTGCTGTAGGAAGCGGGTGATGCCTCCTTAAGAAGCAGAAGACTGTCTGCAGGTCGTGGATCTTCTCTGCAGCCGGCGGGAGGCTCTCCCCATCAGACAGAGGTAGGTCACCACAAAAGAAAACTAATGTAGGGCCTCAGGGAGCGGGAGCACACAGATCAGGCAGCCATCTTGTCCAGTGTCACGCCTTGCCCCTAAACTTTACGTCTTCTAAATTCCAAGAAGATTTTTAATGTAATTTAGTTCTGCTATGGAGTCCACAAACAGTACTGTGCATATAAAGGGGTTTCTAACATCCCAATATTGATGGCCTCTCCATACTAGAGCCTGCAATATCAGATTGGTGGGCCTTTTAAAAGGGACCCTGAACTCTTTGGAAAACCTATGGTCTCTTTATTGCTTACAGTGGGGATCAAAAGTTTGGGCACCCCAGGTAAAAATGTGTATTAATGTGCATAAAGAAGCCAAGGAAAGATGGAAAAATCTCCAAAAGGCATCAAATTACAGATTAGACATTCTTATAATATGTCAACAAAAGTTAGATTTTATTTCCATCATTTACACTTTTAAAATAACAGAAAACAAAAAAATGGCATCTGCAAAAGTTTGGGCACCCTACAGAGTTAATATCTTGTACTGCCCCCTTTGGCAAGTATCACAGCTTGTAAACACTTTTTGTAGCCAGCCAAGAGTCCTTCAATTCTTGTTTGAGGTATCTTTGCACATTCTTCCTTACAAAAGTCTTCCAGTTCTTTGAGATTTCTGGGCAGTCTGTCACGCACTGCTCTTTTAAGGTCTATCCATAGATTTTCAATTATGTTGAGGTCAGGAGATTGTGAATGCCATGGCAAAACCTTCAGTTTACGCCTCTTGATGTAATCGCCCGTGGATTTCGAGGTGTGTTTAGGATCATTATCCATTTGTAGAAGCCATCCTCTCTTTAACTTCAGCTTTTTCACAGATGGCATCAAGTTAGCATCCAAAATTTTCTGAAATTGTATTGAATCCATTTCTCCTTCTACTCGTGAGATGTTCCCTGTGACACTGGCTGCAATACAACCCCAAAGCATGATTGACCCACCCCCATGCTTAACAGTTGGACAGAGGTTCTTTTCATTAAATTTTGTTCCCCCTCTTCTCCAAACGTACCTTTGCTCATTCCGGCCAAAAAGTTCAATTTTAACCTCATCGGTCCACAGAACTTGTTTCCAAAATGCATCAGGCTTGCCTATATGTTCATTTGCAAAGTTCAAACGCTGATTTTTGTGGTGAGGACATAGAAGAGGTTTTCTTCTGATGACTCTTCCATGTAGACCATATTTGTACAAGTATCTCTTTATAGTGGAATAGTGTACCACAACTCCAGTGTCTGCCAGATCTTTCTGGAGGCATTGTGCAGTCAAACGTGGGTTTTGAATAGTTTTTCTCACAATCCTGTGAGCTGTTCTATCTGATATTTTTCTTGGTCTTCCAGATCTTGCTTTAACTTCCACTGTTCCTGATTACTGCCATTTCTTAATTACATTCCGAACAGAGGATATTGACATCTGAAAACGTTTTGCTATCTTCTTATAGTCTTCTCCAGCTTTGTGAGCATCAACTATTTTCAGTTTCAGATTTCTAGACAACTGCTTAGAAGAACCCATGGTGCTGATTGTTGGGGCGAGGTCGGATGAGTCTGGGCATTTAAAACCTTTGATGATTGAGAACAATCCATGAAACTGGCAGGTCTCAGCTTTGCAAAGGGGGCAGTGCATGCTTTAAATTCTGCAGGGTGCCCAAACTTTTGCAGATGCCATTTTTTTGTTTTCTGTTATTTTGAAAGTGTAAATGATGGAAATAAAATCTCACTATAGTTGACATATTATAAGAATGTCTAATCTGTAATTTGATGCCTTTTGGATATTTTTCCTTGGCTTCTTTATGCAAATGAATACACATTTTTACCTGGGGTGCCCAAACTTTTGATCCCGACTGTATATGGCTTCCTTTAACATTTACTAGTGGCTGTGCAGGCTGTCTGTGCAGCCTTGTCCATTTACTTTAAGAATGGGCAATTATAATAATTGTTTTAGAATTCCTCTTTAATAGTGACATAGAGTGCTCAGATTATTATTACCCAACAGTCTTAACAGGAATTATGACAGTGCCAATAGGAGTAGTGTCACACACTGCCTAGCACCTCTCCTTCCTCCCAGCTAACTATACAGTGCTCCTATGACTAGCGCCTGATAGAAATCATTGGTCATATAAAGAATAATTTGTCAAACAGTCCCCAAAGGATTCATACAAGACAGTACTCAAATGACTAACACTACACTATGCCCATGATCGTACATTGCTCCTAAGAGAAAAAGCGTTCTAAGCAAGAGAAAAAGGGTTCTAAGTAATGTTCTACATTACCTGCTGTACATCTCCTATAAGGATACTTCGTAATGGAATGTCTCTACATTGAGTATAACCTCATGGATATGTAACATTAAAGCTGAAAAGATACAAAAATCCCTTAAAAAGGCCCTGTCATTTGCAAAAACATTTTATATAATGCAGATAACATTATATGTTATTTGTAACACAATTAGTTAAAATATGTATATTTTGGGTGAAAAAATGTTGTCCACACTTCCTATATTTTGTCCCAGCTGAGATACACAGGCAATAGCTACAGGAACAAAACAGCTGAGATACACAGGCAATAGATACAGGGACAAAACAGCATTTTTTCATACCTTTTAACCAATGTATATTTCAGATATACGTATAATGTTATCTACTTTATATGAAAAGTTTTTGCAAGTCAGAAGTGACTGGAGTCCGTGTTTCTCATACACCTGAGGCAGCTCTGCTCTTTATATTCCCTAAGGTCCAGGTGAATTATTAGCGGTCCTCCAGGCTGCAAAAACGGTTATTCCTCGGAGATGGAAATGCCCAGACCCTCCCACCTTGGAGGAAAGGTTTGCGGAAATTGCTCATACCCCACATATGGAGAAGTTGCATGCTGTTCTCCCGGAGGATGTAAATAGGGTGGAATCCACTTGACTTACTTGGTCGGACTTTTGCTTCTCCCAAAAAGTATAAGGATCTTGGTTGAGGCAGGACGTTGTGGGGGTGGCTGTGTTGTCCCTTCGCATTTCTATCCATTCTTCTGTGGCGGCTCATAATTTGCTAGTTCTCCGTCTCATCAGGAGGAATTTTTTTTCTCAGGTTTTTGGGTCTCTGGGCTGTGACCTTCGCTCTTCTGTCTTTCTCTGTTTTCTCCTCTTTTCTTGTGTCTTGTCCCTGATACCAGGTTCTTTCTGGTCTTCATGCAGTGCTGTGGCGCTGTCCTAGCGGATTTACTGTTCATTATTCAAGGAATACCCTGCTTTTGTTTTCTATAATATCCTGTAGCGCCATGTTTTGCTCTTTGTATCTGCTATGTTCCCTTAGGCACCACTCCCTATGTCCTCATACTGGACCTGCTGTTAATGTATACAGTTTTTTTTATTTATTTTGTATTGTTATTAGGCTTTACTGCTGCCCCACTTTGTTCCTCTTGGCCTTACCTGGCCAAAGTGCCTTTGTTTGCCTTATTGCATTCATTTGCTTGTACAGTCATGGCTGTAAATGTTGGTACCCCTAAATTTTTCAAGAAAATGAAGTACTTCTCATAGAAAAGGATTGCAGTAACACATGTTTTGCTATACACATATTTATTCCCTTTGTGTGTATTGGAACTAAACAAAAAAAAAAGGGAGGTAAAAAGGCAAATTGGACATAATGTCAAACCAAACTCCAAAAATTGGCTGGACAAAATTATTGGCACCCTTAACTTAATATTTGGTTGCACAACCCTTTGGAAAAAATAACTAAAATCAGTCGCTTCCTATAACCATCAATAAGCTTCTTACACTTCTCAGCTGGAAAGTTGGACCACTCTTCCTTTGCAAACTGCTCCAGGTCTCTCTTATTGGAAGGGCGCCTTTTCCCAACAACAATTTTAAGATCTCTCCACAGGTGTTCAATGGGATTTAGATCTGGACTCATTGCTGGCCACTTCAGAACTCTCCAGTGCTTTGTTACTATCCATTTCTGGGTACTTTTTCATGTAGGTTTGGGGTCATTGTCCTGCTGGAAGACCCAAGATCTCAGACACAAACCCGGCTTTCTGACATTGGGCTATACAGTGCAACCCAAAATCCATTGGTAATCCTCAGATTTCATGATGCCTTGCACACATTCAAGGCACCCAGTGCCAGAGGCAGCAAAACAACCCCAAAACATAATTGAACCTCCACCATATTTGATTGAAGGTACTGTGTTCTTTTCTTTGTAGGTCTCATTCTATTTTTGATAAACAGTAGAATGTTGTGCTGACTCAAGTTCATTTTGGCAAAATGTAGTCTTGCTTTTTTATGTCTCTGTGTCAGCAGTGAGGTCCTCCTGGGTATCCTGCCATAGCTTTTTATTTAATTTACTTGTGGATGGATAGTTTGCGTTGACACTGATGCTCCCTGAGCCTGCAGGACAGCTTGAATATCTTTGGAACTTGCTTGGGGCTGCTTATCCACCATCTGGACTACCCTGCATTGACACCTTTCATTAATTTTTCTCTTCCGTCAAGGCCCAGGGAGATAAGCTACAGTGCCACAGATTGTTGATATTTTTCCACAATTTTGATTCTCAAGTCCTCAGACAGTTCTCTTCTCCTCTTTCTGTTGTCCATGCTTAGTGTGGCACACACAGACACACAATGCAAAGACTAAGTGAACTTCTCTCCTTTTTATCTGTTTTCAGGTGTAATTTTTATATTGCACACACCTGTTACTTGCCCCAGGTGAGTTTAAGAGGAGCATCACATGTTTGAAACAATCTTATTTTTCCACAATTTTGAAAGGGTGGCAATAATTTTGTCCAGACCATTCTTGGAGTTTGATGTGACATTATGTCCAATTTGCTTTTTTTCCTACCTTTTTTGATTTAGTTTCAATACACACAAAGGGAATAAACATGTGTATAGTGTTACTGCAATCATTTTTTTGTGAGAAATACTTCATGTTCTTGAAAAATTTCAGGGGTGCCAACATTTACAGCCATGACTGTATGCTATTGTATTCCCTCTAATAAAACCTTTTTGAATTAAAATAATAATAATATTTTGCAAATGACAGTGGCCATTTGTTACATTCTCAGGGGCTCAGTATTGGACAAACAATTACTGGATTGTAAAGACCTTTTACTTCTATCATTTGTCTATTACATAGGGCAACATGAAGTGAAAAATGACAATTTTTAAACATGTCAAAGCATGTGATCAACCAACAGGCAATAGCTTGCAATCGCCAGCCTATTACACTGGGTGATTATCGGCCTGTTCAGCCACAGTAGGGCTCACAGGGTCTGTTCACAACATATTCCATGCTGGATCTGTCCAAGGATGTTTGATGGATCCCACTGACTTATAATAGGGTGTATTGGGTTTCATAGTGATGTTCTCATAACATACAGTATGTTATGAGAAAAGCTAGCATTAGAGGCCACAAATCATGGCCAATATCTTGTAGCCTTGGTAAAAGAGCCAAAGGAGATGCCTACAAAAGATGTCCAATGTGATTGTGGACATACAAGAGTCCAGCAGTTGAAGAGGCAATGTCTTATTCCAATGTTTGGTGGTTCTTAAACTTTTGTAAAACTATATACCAAGTGCATAATGGCAATTGTAGCTATAAAACAGCTGGGAAGCCATATGTTAGGGTACATTGCTTTATGCAATATGTTTTTTTTTAGGATACCCTAATCCTATGTATGAGGCATCATCAGTTACTGGGGTGGTGGTTACTTTGGTGGTGAAAAATGGACACCAAAGTGGCAGTCAACAATGCTCAAAGTTGTAATTTTGCATTATGCCAATGACAAGCACTAAATTTCTCAGGGTACACAGATCCTTTGCATGGGGAATCATCATGACAGTGTCATTGAGGTATTGGTGGCAAGACATTATCACCAGGCCAAGGAGTTTCAGAGGGAGCACTAAGACTCAAGAACTCGTATGTCTTTTTGGACCAGGGATGGTGCTGTTTCTGGTAGAAACATGCACATCTATTTATTTTTCCTTTAGGCATTTAGTGAAAAGATGTCATGTCCAAAGTCTTGCAGCCTTAGTGAAGAAATCATAGGAGTTACCAGCACATCATGCCCCATGTTTGGGGACATACAAGAGTCAAGTAGGTTGCCAAAGCCTGACAGAGCATGATGGGAGTTGTAGTTTTAACAGCTTTTCAGTCACAGGCTGGAAAACAGTGCCTTATGCCTACAACACACAGTAACTCTAGAAGTAGCTCTTAAGAGTAGATGGATTCTATGCATGGAACATCAGCATATGGAATCACTATGGACACCAAGGTCAAGGAGCTTCAGAAGGATTAATAAGACTTAAAAGGTTATAACATCACTTATTGGAAATTGAAGCTTGTTGTCCAACAATTTCTTACTCATAACCAACATGACGTCTGGTATATAAGATCCCAAAAAGAGCTGCTGCAGCTGCACAAACAATCTAGTATAATGGTTCACCATGTTGGAATGTTTCAAATAAGGGTCGAGGCCTAAAACTTGACCAAGGTCTACCCAGCTGACAGCTGGTGGTTCTATTGTTGGTGGTTGGATACTCCCAGTGGCCCCTGACCAGCAGAGGGGCCCTTTGGGCAGCAGAAGTCAGGGCCCAAGGCAGTCATTGAGTAAGCTGCATGCTGAACAAAGTAGGAAGAGGGGCCCTGAGCCTGCCATCCCCACCCTGACAGCTTGGCTGCAGCACTGAGCACCCAGCACCATGTGACCAACTCCAACATTAAGTCCCGGCCGCGGAAGGATCTGCTATGGAGAAGGGGGAAAAAAACACCTCACGGTGAACATCCCCGCCGTGATTTCAGCCCTGTCTCCTCGTATCCCTCCGTCAGAGAGCGGCGCCCCCTACAGGAGACAGTAAGTTGCTGCCGTTGCCATCCTCCCGCTCTGCTATCAGGACAAAGAGAGCCGGGTGCCTTCAACGGGGCTGAGAGCGCCGCCATTTCGGGCCCGCCGCTTCTGCCAGGCCGGACACGTTTGTGTTTTCCCGGGTTCTCTTCACCCCCCGCCCGGACAATGAGTCCCCCCACATGCTAATGAGCAGCTGACGCCACATCCGATCTTTCTCGGACGCCATTTTGGCCAGGGCAGGATCGGAGCCGCCGTGTATTGTCTGGAGGAGGAACCCGGCCGCCGGCTCCCGCCTCATCCTCCTCCTCAGCACCATCTCCCGCCACCGCCAACCCCTCCCTGCCGGCCGGTGAGGGGGACCCCGGAGCCCGGCACCTGGACAGCTGAAGGTAGGTGAGGGAGCCCCGGGGAGGAGGGAGCGCCGCCCCGCGACTGAACCCAGGACATTCACCGCACATGGGGCCCCTCATCTACAGGGCCCCATCTACACTGACCACATGTACGGGGTCCCCTATATACGGTGCCCACATCTACAGGGTCCCCCATATACAGTGCCCACAACTGTAGGGTCCCCCATATACGGTGCCCACATCTACAGGGGAGACACATCACTGGGCCCTCGCTACGGAGGCAGATATCTTACACAGGGCCGGGACACTGCCTGCAGGGGCCCCTCACACATGTCAAGTAGCCGCGTATACAGGGGCCCCTATACATGTGAACAGTGCCCGCGTATGCAGGGGCCCCTATACATGTGAACAGTGCCCGCGTATACAGGGGCCCCTATACATGTGAACAGTGCCCGCGTATACAGGGGCCCCTATACATGTGAACAGTGCCCGCGTATACAGGGGCCCCTATACATGTGAACAGTGCCCGCGTATACAGGGGCCCCTATACATGTGAACAGTGCCCGCGTATGCAGGGGCCCCTATAGGTGGACAATGCCGGCGTATACAGGGGCCCCTATACATGTGAACAGTGCCCGCGTATACAGGGGCCCCTATACATGTGAACAGTGCCCGCGTATGCAGGGGCCCCTATAGGTGGACAATGCCGGCGTATACAGGGGCCCCTATACATGTGAACAGTGCCCGCGTATACAGGGGCCCCTATACATGTGAACAGTGCCCGCGTATACAGGGGCCCCTATACATGTGAACAGTGCCCGCGTATACAGGGGCCCCTATACATGTGAACAGTGCCCGCGTATACAGGGGCCCCTATAGGTGGACAATGCCCGCGTATACAGATGGCCCTCACTTCACAGGGGTAGAAGGTGCCCATCTCTACAGGGTCCCTCTCATGTGGCGGGATGTAACCTCTGTATACCGGCACTGTATATTAGACACCTCGCTGTTTATAGAAGACCCTACATCGTACTGTCCCTGTTTCCAACTATAGGAGACACGTTCTATACCTGACTGCACCGTATGGATTATATATACAGGATCCTGAGCATCTAGAGAACATTTCACTCAGATCTATAGGAAGAGGGAACCGCTAGAGCAATGGGACCAGTACAGCAACCGGACCGTCTATAGGGGACACCCCAACCTGTTCTCTATGGGTATAAAAGAGGGACCAATATACATGGTCCCAGCATCTATTGAGCACATATCCGTACCCTGCTACTACAGACGGTATATAGGAGTTGGGGTGTATACTGTATAAAGATGGGAGTGCATACTGTACATAGGTGGGGTAAATACTGTATTGTATATAGATGGGGGTAGACTGTGTGCACATAGGGGGAGTGTATACTGTACATAGGTGGGGTAAATACTGTATTGTATATAGATGGGGGTAGACTGTGTGCACATAGGGGGAGTGTATACTGTACATAGGTGGGGTAAATACTGTATTGTATATAGATGGGGGTAGACTGTGTGCACATAGGGGGAGTGTATACTGTATGTAAATGGGGGGAGAGGGGGTATACAGTGCCTGCCGGGTGGCGATCGCTGTCATCATGTCACATTCTTGTCATGTAATTGTCGCACACGTGTTATAGATGAGCTAGAGTTAATACCGGGGGGGTGATGTGTATGAAAGCAATGCGGCTGTGGGCAGGGAAGGGGTTAACGCTGGGGGCGGGCTATGTCTGCTGTAAAAAGGCGCGCTCCGAGCTGTAGCCATGCTGCCCGCCGCACTTCCTATAGTGTACAGTGCACCGAACAAAGGCCCCGGGCTCAGGCTGCTGTCACCCCTGGCCGGTATTGTCTACCCGGACAGTCGTGATCTGCAGCCAGCAGGATGGAAGACATAACACGCAGCCTGCGCCTCCACCCAACATGCACCGCAGCCCGGAGTCATGGCGCCCACAGTCCTGTAGGGGGCGCGTTCTGTGTGCTGGGTAAGGCTGTGGGGGAGGGGAGGCTGGAGCAGGAACTGCAGCACAGCGCCTCCTACCAGGCAGCAGAGACTGCGGAGAGCTGTGAGTCACAGCGGCTTCCCCGGCCGTCTACTTGTGTACACACAGTGCTGCACGAGCGCCTCTGCGGCTGACAACAGCTGAGTGTATTACCCAGTGTGGGCATCATGACTGACACTGTCTGTACTCTACTATTTCAGGAGGACCCACTGGATGCATGGATGTTATCTGCCCTGGCCTTGCCTTCTTTGAAGATACCATACACTGGCACCATCTTTACTTTAACTTTTTGATCTAATTTTGAGAAACAAAAGGTTTGTTCTTGTTCCTTGTATTTAGCTTATGAATGTATTTATTGGGAATAAAATACATTCTAAATCATGTACTGTAGCACTGTGCAACATGTGTTGTAACAACTGTGCCCATGATCTCGGGGAGTGAGGTGAAGTCCAGATCAACTTTTTGAAGTTTCCAACTTTTTCCCCCCTTGGTCAGTGTTTCCCAACAGGTAGCTCTCCAGCTCTTACAAAAGTACAACATCCTTTAGCTGTGCATGCTTGATGGTAGTTGTAGTTTTAGAACAGCAGGGGAGTCATGGTTTGCAGACCACTGCTCTTGGTCACAGGGGGAGATTTATCAAAACCTGTCTAGAGGGAAAAGTTGTCCATAGCAACCAATCAGCTCACTACTTTCATTTTTAATAAGGCCCCTGCAAAATGAAAGAAGCAATCTGGTTGCTATGGGCAACTTTTTGCACAGGTTTGGACAAATCTCCCCCCATGGTTCTGGAATCAGTGTTTTCCCCTTTCACATCCATACTGATAGCATCCAGTGCAGTGTTTGCTTAGTCTGCATTCAACAACAATGACTGGTTGCACTGGAGTCAGGTGTGTTGTGGGTACAATTCCCTGAGGTTTCTTGCACTACTTTGGATGTCTGGAGTTGTGTGTGTCTGATGTAACAATGTTTACTTGGGGCCTTCAGGGGAGAGGGGATCACTTTTGACCCAGCATGCTCAGGTTCTGTATGCCATGCTTAGGTTTGTTATACTGTTTCAGTGTTGTGTATACACTCCTGTGTGATGTGCTATCTAGAGAGTTAGGCTGCTGTCTTAGTTTTTACATTTCGATCAAATTGACAGTTTTATTTGAATATTTTTCTGCATTTCTTGTTTGTGACATGATGAGCAGAACCTCCAGATATTTTTTTTTTCCCATCTGTTGATTCAGTTTGTCTCAACCAGATAGAATACATCATCTAGTTTCTGTAGTCCTGACAAATCTTTGATCCTCGGTCTAGGTGAGGACTAGCAGATTCCAGGGCCTAGTAGCCAATTCTTAGATATTTGCTGTCATTTTTCTTTTAATTTTGTACTGCGAAAATCCCTCCCTCCATGGAGGAAATTAAAAGCTATGGACACCTTTTACACTTTTTGAAGGAAACTCTTTCCCCCCCCCTTGCTTTTCAGCTATGGTGCCTTTAAATGTTTGATTACTTTTGCATCTACAATCTGCTGTATGAGTTATATTTTCTCTATACCTATGTTTCTCCCTTGTAGACTACCTTTTGTGTTCTCCTCTTTTTCCAGCCTGTATGAGGTGTTTCCAGGGTTTTTCTAAGCTGGCCAGTAACCTCCCCTGTTATCTCTCAGAGCAGAAACTTCATCTGATGCATTTATCTTGTCTTGCTTTGGGTAGCAGCTAAATAAATGCTAGAGAACTTCTGATCAGAACTTCTAATTTGAAAGTTGTTTAATTTTTCATTTGGGAAACAAAGACGAAAAAAGTGCTAAGGTATTCATAAGCCTTTAAAGATATAACTCAAGTACATTAAAACATGTCCCCTATTTATAAGCTAGGGAATACGTGTTTGATGGCAGTGGGTCTGACTGTGAAGAACTTCCCCCATGATTTCCAGAATGGACCCCGTCTCAACCTGCATTCACTGTCTACAGGGCTGTTGGAGATACAAGACCACACTATACTTGGCTTTCTCTGACACTCCCATACAGTGCACAGAAAGTGTACAGACACCCCCCCCCCCCCCCCAGGGGAGAGATGGCTCCCTGTTTTGGGGATTGTGAGGGTGAGGGGGTGGGCATAGGTTTCAGCAGTCCGACCCCCGTGATTAGACACTTACCCTTTTCCTGTGGATATGGGATACATTTTATACTACTAGAGTACCCTTTTAAAAAAAAATATTGATTTGATTGGTGAGTTTGTTTGTAATGTGTATTGTTTCCAGAACCTCTTAACCAATGGCTGAAAGTTAAAGGGGTACTCCGGTGGAAAAGTTTATTTTTTTATTTTTTAATCAATTGGTGCCAGAAAGTTAAACAGATTTGTAAATTACTTCTATTAAAAAATCTTAATCCTTTCAGTACTTATAAGCTGCTGAACACTACGGAGGAAATTCTTTTCTGAACACAGAGCTCTCTGCTGACATCTCTGTCCATTTTAGGAAGTGTCCAGAGTAGGAGAAAATCCCCATAGCAAACATATGCTGCTTTGGACAGTTCCTAAAATGGACAGAGATGTCAGCAGAGAGCACTGTGCTCGTGATGTCAGAGAGCTGTGTTCCGAAAATAATTTCCTCTGTAGTGTTCAGCAGCTTATAAGTACTGAAAGGATTAAGATTTTTTTTATAGAAGTAATTTACAAATCTGTTTAACTTTCTGGTACCAGTTGATTTAAAAAAAAAAAATCCATCGGAGTACCCCTTTAATGTGACTTGGTTGCAGACATTTGTGAGAGGCAACGTGACCCCCATAAGCTTTTATTAACTGTGATGCAGTTGTGCAACATGGCCAAAGTAATTATTTAGGGAGACCACAGATTTCCTCAATGACCTGCAACCAAAGTATTTGTGCCATTTGTATGTGCCTTTGTTGCATGACTTTGGCACAATTGTGATTTGGCTTTGAAAATGTGTATGTGCTTTTGAGGTAATTGCGACAATGTTTATTAGGCTGGGGGTTACAAATCTTTATATGTAATGTCGCAGTGCAATATTGGGATCTTTGTTGTGATACTTAAAGGGGTACTCCGCCCCTAGACATCTTATCCCCTATCCAAAGGATAGGGGATAAGATGTCAGATCGCCGCGATCCCGCTGCTGGGGAGCCTCGGGATTGCCGCTGCAGCACTCCGCTATCATTACTGCACAGAGAGTTTGCTCTACATGTAAGGACGGGCAATACAGGGGATGGAGCATCGTTACGTCACTGCCCCACCCCTCGTGACGTCACGGCCAGCCCCCTCAATACTAGTCTATTGGAGGGGGTGTGGCGGGCGTCATGCCCCCTGCCATATACTTGCATTAAGGGGATGGGCCGTGATGTCATGACGTCACGCTGCTCCGGCCACTGTATCACCCGTCATTACGCACAGACCGACTGTTATGCAACAGCGATCCCGGGGCTCCCCAGCAGCGAGACCGTGGCGATCTGACATCTTATCCCCTATCCTCTGGATAGGGGATAAGATGTCTAGGGGCGGAATACCCCTTTAAGTTGCTGTACAGTCCTAACCTAAAGCTGAATCCACAGTTTGTGGATCATCCACCCATCTAATGTGTTTGGCGTTGTCTCCAGACACTCTCCCAATAGCAGATGTTAGGGGTGGGGAAGAAGGTTTGGGCATGCTGGATTTCAACATGCCTAATCTTTTGTTCCATTCTAAAATGAGCCACAGTCAGTTGTCTGGCAGGAGTTTATTCCCTGATGAGAATCTATGCACACTTGGCAAAGCCAAGCATGCATACATATGGAAATGGTATGTGAAATATCTGTTAGCCAAACAAAGGGCAGCTAGCTATATAAGATACATGGGCAGCTTTAGTGTAAGCCGCCTTTCCACTTAAAGCATTGGTGTTGGATGCCTTTCCATGCACCAGTGCAAATTGAAGGTTTTCCACTGAATGTCCCATACTGGATACTGTACATGTGAAGGCTCTTTGTACCATGACAAAGAGCCTTTACAGGGGATTTCCACCTTCAGTTACAAGGCAGGAAGTCATGTTTATGGGTTTTGTTGGAGTCTGCTCTGATTTTCAGAACAAAGGATTTTTTGCCTTCTTGTACCAGGCTTTTTTTTGTGATTTGGAGGTTACTTTTGTTGTCCCCTTTTTTTCAGATTTGCTATAATGGAAAATGATGTAATATATTAGAATGCTGTTCCTCCCCTTGTCTCTCTCCAGCTGTTGAACTACAATTCCCATCATGCCCAGACAGGCAGTTGTTGCATACCTTCAATTCCCATCATAATGGAAAATGTCATTTTCTAGCTACTTTAGAGCCACAAGTTGGGAAACACGGTTTAAGATTGTTATTAAAGTTGTAAAGTTTTCTGCCTCACTTTGCAATTACTTGTTCCTGGTTTTGACTCTTGAAATATCAGATGTAGCTCTTGTGCCCATAGTTGGCATATGAAGGTGCCATTCTTAGGTTGGCAAGCACTGGTTGTCAGTGGTGCTGCATACAGGTGATGTCCAGTGAGAGTAGGAAACAGGGTACAGAGAGGTCTGTGTAACATGCTTTACGTGCTAGTGGTATTCCTTTATGACCGAGCAAACCTACTGGGTAGATCTTGACTTGCCATTAAGAAATCCCTTTGCAGATCAGAAAGTGGTCAGTTCTTCTTGATATCTCCTAATTCTTCAATATGCTAAGTCCGCATCTGAGGAATTTTCTGATGTTCTCATTTAGCAGAGAATCAGTTGCCTTGTGAAAAGTCTTACTTGTTTTTTTTTTTTTGTCATAACTACACAAGAGTTTGTCAATTTCTTCTTTCTTCTGTTCCATTTCTAATAAGGCATCATAGATGGAGCAGGGGTGTGGAAATTTTATAAAAAAAAACTACTTGTCCACGGAACTAAAATGGAGCAAAATCTACTTGTCCCTCATGACGATCTACTTGTCCGGCCAATTTTCGCTTTTACGCTCTGATTTTTTCCTCCTCGCCCTATAATAGCCATAACTACCTGCTATAATGATACCTTTTAATTTTTCAATAACGTATTCTCTGAACCAAAAAATATATATATATATTTAGGGAAGTGAAATTGAAATAGTAAAAGATAATTTAGCAGATTTGGTGTTTTTCTTTTCTGCGCCATTTACCTTGTGGTTGAGGTAACATGTTAGTTTTTTACTTTAGGCGCCTGATTACAGCGATACCAGATTTGTATAGTTTACGTCATGTTTTACTAATTCTGAACTTTTTCTAATTTTTTTAATTGCCATTTTTTTTAACCCCTGTAGCTTTATTTTTTTCCGCATACCAGGCTGTATGAGGGATCATTTTTTGCGCCATAATCTGTTTTTTGTATCGGTACCATTTTGGCATTGATCTGACTTTTTAATCGCTTTTTAACTTTTTTTTTCTGGGATATTATAAAAATTGCAAATCTGTGGTTTGGTATTTTTATTACATTTACCGTACGGGATACATAATGTTATATTTTAATAGGTTGCACAATTACACACGAAGCGATACCAAATATGTTTTTATTATGTTTGCATGTTTGTATATAGGAAAAGGGGGCGATTTGAACTTTTAACATGGAAGGGGTTAATGCAGCGGTCTTCAAACTGTGGCCCTCCAGATGTTGCAAAACTACAACTCCCAGCATGCCCGGACAGCCAACGGCTGTCCGGGCATGCTGGGAATTGTAGTTTTGTAACATCTGTAGGGGCACAGTTTGAAGACCACTGGGTTAATGTGTATCTTTCAAACTTTTATTAAAACTTTTTCTTTTACACTTTATTAGACTTATGAGGAATCATTCGATTCCTCAGACAGATGAATAGATTCTATTGAACTCTATTAATCTGTGTGCTCTGTGATCCATTGATAGAGCCTGGTCCAGCCAGGATCTATCAATGACAGAGCCGGGACAGGAAGAAGCAGAGGTAAGTTCTCCGGCTACCTCCATAGTGGATCGCCCCCCTGCAATCGCGCTGCGGGGGGGGAGGGGTGATTCACCCCCCTAGCCCACCAGGGAGCATTCACATGTCCCTTTAGACCAGTGGTTCTCAACCTTTTCGGTGACCGTACCACCCAAGGCCTAAAAGTATGTCCACGGGTACCCCCTCACGCGGAACTTGCGAGCTAGTGGTACCCGCAGACAAAAGGCGTGTTCTTACCTTTATACTAATGCATCCCTTCTCCATCTTAAAGGGGTTATCCAGGAAAAAACTTTTTTTTTATATATCAACTGGTTCCAGAAAATTAAACAGATTTGTAAATTACTTCTATTAAAAAATCTTAATCCTTTCAGTACTTATGAGCTTCTGAAGTTTAGGTTGTTCTTTTCTGTAATCTCTGATGACACGTGTCTCGGGAACCACCCAGTTTAGAAGAGGTTTGCTATGGGAATTTGCTTCTAAACTGGGTGTTTCCCGAGACATGTGTCATCAGAGAGCACTTAGACAGAAAAGAACAACCTTAACTTCAGAAGCTCATAAGTACTGAAAGGATTAAGATTTTTTAATAGAAGTAATTTACAAATCTGTTTAACTTTCTGGAACCAGTTGATATATAAAAAAAAGTTTTTTCCTGGAATACCCCTTTAATCCCCTTGTGCTATTATTCCCCCTCCGTCTTACTCCCCCTGTCCCACAACTCCCACCTCCCTCTGATTCCCTTTTACCATTATTCCCCCTCCATCTTTATCCCCTTGTGCCATTATTATCAAATATGGAACAAGGGAATTAAGATGGAGGAGGGGGAATAATGATACAGGGGGATTAATATGGAGGGGGGGGTTTGATAATTCCCCCCTCCCTCTGATCCCCTTTTGCCATATCGGATAATAATAGCACAAGGGGATTAAGATGGAGGGGGGGGGGATAATCAACCCCCCCTCCTCCATATTAATCCCCTTGTGTCATTATTCCCCCCTCCCTCTGATCCCCTTTTGTCATTTCCCCCCCCCTCCATATTAATCCCCTTGTGCCATTATTATCGCATATGGCAAAAGGGGATCAGAGGAAGGGGGGAATGGTGCAAGGGGATTAAGATGGAAGGGGAGAGGGGAGTAATAAAGCACAAGACATAAAATTTCAATGCCTTGTGCTTTATTACTCCACCCCCCCCCCCCCCTCCACCATTATCCCTCTCCCCCTCCATCTTAATGCCTTGTGCTCCGTCCCATACAGTCCCCCCCCCCCCCCTCTGTGTCATACAGTTGTTTACCTGGCGTCCTGTGGTCCCGTTGCCTGCTGCTTCACGGGATGTTCCACAGGGCCGCACTGACGTGGGACGTCCCCCTGCGCTGTGCGGCAACTCCGCGCAACGTCAGGGGAGGCCACACGTCTCCCTGGCAACCACGCAGCTCACTTACAGTAGCCCCGGCCGCATCTCTGGCCGCGCTACTGTACAGTGAGCTGCCGCGGCTATGCGCTGACAAATACTGGCCAATGCATGGCCGGTATTTGTCAGCGTTTTCGCGTACCCCAGGTTGAGAACCCAGGCTTTAGACGCCGCTGTCAGCTTTGACAGCGGCGATCTAAAGGTTTAATAGCCAGCCGCGGCGATCGCCGCATGCTGGCTATTAGCGGCGGCCCCCAGCTACTGAGAACAGCCGGGGGCCGCAGAGTATGGAGCAGGCAGGAATCCCGAGCCCGCTCCATACATACTGCAAGCCGCATACAGTCTCCCCGTGCAGATGCGCCTCCTCCCCTCAGCTCTCCGAAGCTACAGCTGGGGGGAGTGAAGGCAGAGGACGCAGATCTGCACGGGGAGAAGTAAGCCACGCCCCCTCATCTACCCCCGCACGTCTGCAGAGCAGGGGAGAGAGAGACATACACAGCTTCTCATCTCCCCTACTCTGCTTCGGATCTGCAGTCTGTATGGAGCGGGCTCCCGACTCCTGCCCGCTCCATATAGACTGCAGATCCGCCGCACTTGTCAGGTCCGGCCCTGCTTGCCCGAAGCCGGGCTAAGGGCTGGACAAATTCACCTGCCCGGCGCCCAAAACTGCTAGTCCGGGGCGTCGGGCGATAGAAATTCCACATCCCTGATGGAGGTATTTGCCTCTAGTTATGAGCCAGAACGATCTCAGTCATGATCTAGTGCCTAGGTGGTAGTAGAGTGGCGTCTTCCTGGTTAAAATAATTTCTTTGAGCAACTCCTTTTTGTAGATGGTTCATGGACTGTGCATGTAGGTTGTACATGGAAAGTGGTCTCTAAACTTCACTGTGGAAACTCAACAATTTTTTTTTCTGAACAGCAGTTTTAAGTTTTCAATGCATTCTGAATAGTTGAAGGCAATCATACCTCCTGTGAAAGGTTTTAGTTTAATTTTGAAAATATATTCTTACTCATTGAATGAAAACATTCTCATTTACAACCAGAATATAAAAACTGATCCATGGTCCTGTTCCCACTGCATTTTCCTTGGGAAAAATACAAAATTGATGTTTATAAATGCGTATTAGCCCCATTCAGTGGGTATAATCCACATCTTTGGCTTTCCATATGGAATATGTGCAAATAAGGAACCTTGTTTATCCACACATCACACAGAAAAAAACATACATTGCAGTTCACATTATGGACTACGCTGTGTATTTATGGTTGTCATATGTAGCATGTGGAATACGCACTAGGTTACGGCCCGATACTACCCACATCTCAATGCAATTCTCCTGTTTTGTTAGTTTGCTACAATGTATCAGCTTGGAATCCCTGCCTTTTCATCTCGGAGAATGGTATATACCTGAATCAACTATAATAAACCTTTAGCTTAGAGCTGGGCGGTATGACGAAAAATGTGTAGCATGGTATTTTTGTAAATTATGGCGGTTCCACAGTATTTAAAGGAGTAGTCCAGTGGTGATTCAGTGGTGAGCAACTTATCCCCTATCCTAAGGATAGGGGATAAGTTGCAGATCGCGGGGGGTCCGACCGCTGGGGCCCCCCGCGATCTCCTGTACGGAGCCCCGACAGCCCGCTGGAAGGGGGCGTGTCGACCTCCGCACGAGGCGGCGGCCGACACGCCCCCTCAATACAAGTCTATGGCAGAGCCGAAGCGCTGCCTTCGGCAATCTCCGGCTCTGCCATAGAGATGTATTGAGGGGGCGTGTCGGCCGCCGCCTCGTGCGGGGGTCGACACCCGCTATCTCGGCGGAGAGCCGGGGCCCCGTACAGAGAGATCGCAGGGGGCCCCAGCGGTCGGACCCCCCGCGATCTCAAACTTATCCCCTATCCTTAGGATAGGGGATAAGTTTTTCACCACTGGACTACCCCTTTAACGGTATTTACACCCCCCCCCCCCCATATCATCATGTGACCCGTGGGCGCTGCTTCTCTCCTCCGCCCCATCACCGGCTCACCGGAAGAGAAGCAGATCAGCGCCCGTGAGTCAATATGATTAGTTGCCTTATGTGCGGACAGCACGCTGCAGCTGATTAATTCGAAGGGGGAGGGAGAGGCCCAACCGGTATTGCGCTATAGGAAAAATTCATATCGTGCATGAACATTTTTGCAGCATTTTGTATGAACCAGTATACCGCCCAGCACTACTTCTGCTATAAAAAGTATTGGGGTCACACGATTTGCCTCTTTTTCAAAAAATCTGCTGAGAATGCTATCTGATCCACACACAGATTATCCCTATTGATCAATATGTTGCTTGCTTATGTGGAATCCAAACAATCAACGTTGTAACATTCATTATTCCATGCATATTTTTCCTACTGCATGTAAATGGTCTATATAGTAGCCCATTCACCTTCACTAGCTGTAGAATGTCATAATTTAGGTAATGAATGTGTATGTGCTGTCTTAACTGTGACAGCAAGCAGAGATCTTGTAAGGGCTTGTTCACATTACCGCTGTGCTCTGGTATATGAAGCTCTGTTGGAATGACTGGAGTTTAGTGGGGGAAAAAACAGTACCCAATTTTTTTCTAAATTCAGTAATATGCAAGATTCCATACGGATCCCACTCAAGTCAATGGGATCCATCGGGACCAGTTGGTGGTTATGCTCCGATCCTGCTCAGTCTGTTCAGAGCGCAAAAATAAGGGAACCTAGCCTATGTGGTGAAATATTGTTACACGCATACCCAGATTTACTAAAAGGGCCCATGCACACTATGAAACTTTGGTATTCTGTTGCTCTTTGCACGCTGCTCAGCTCTGATTCCGGACTCCGACAAAACAATGAACATGTTTAATAATCTTTCAGTAATATTCCTTCCAGGACTGAATTGCTGTCAATGGGGACTGCGGGAACATTTGCATTGATTCCGCCAACACCTTGCTACACGTGGAATCTCTGCCCCAAACTCTGTAGTGTGCATGGGCCCAGACAGTCTAGTTCTTAAACTGTACAAACTAAAATGCCCTGGCTCAGGATATTAGCCTTAGTTTGTATAGTCTATCTATTAGGGTTGCATGCTTTATCACAAAAACAATTGTCACAATGTTAGCCATTTGCAAATCAAAATCCTGCTATTACCTTGCATTATAAATTTGTCTCCTCTGTGGTCCCAGTGTGTTTTCTATCCAATCTTCTTTAGAGGCAAGCAGCTGTTTGCAGGTCCTTCCCTCTCAGCCAATCACTGGCAGCAGCAGGGCTGTTGGCATGAAATGGGCGGGGTGTGTGAAATGGGAGTGTGGAGATGAACATTTTTCTCCAATAGTGCAGGCCTACTATCTATGTACACATCTGCCTTAGAAAGCTCAGTGCAGGAGCTTTGTCAGACAACAATAACAGTGCTGGACAGAATGTTACAGTGGACACCATCCTCCGTTGACTGTGAATGGGGTCCGTCGGGTTTCCGTTAATGTCTTATTTGCAGGATCTTGTCATCTCCCTGCTCAATCAACTTTTTGGCATATCCGAACGACATGTCAAAAGTTGTTTTTCGTGACCGTAACTCTTTAAGTTTCAAACTATTACTTGGCTTAAACTGCACCAGAAACTCCTCGCACTCTTGCCTTTCTTGCCGCTGCCGATATCCTGGAGCTCCTGTCACTGCTGCACAGTGCTTCCAGGGACGTGATGTCACAGGCCCGCTCAGCTAATCGGTGGCCTCAAGTGTCCTGCCTAAGCCACTGATTGGTGAGTGTGAGAGAGCCTGTCGACAAACCTTGAGCAGCAGGGAGAGGAGCTTGAGGATATCAGCAGGAGAGAGGAAGCAGAGTATGTGTTTAACCTCTTAAAGCGTACCCGTCAGATCCAACAAAACTTTTTTTTTAATACATCACTCAGTACCTAATCCTGACCATGTACATCTAATTTTTGTCTAACACCTCTTATTTTTTTAATTACACTTTTAATTTAGCTCAATAGTCTGAATTCCGCTCAAAGGGAGGGGGTGTGGCCTCACTGTGCAGGTCTCCGCCCCCTCCCTCAGTATGCTGTCTGATCACATCTCCCCTAGCATTAGCAAAACTACAACTCCCAGCTTGTCCTCACTGACGGTAGCGGGGCAGCTGACAGTGGGAGGATTTTTCCTCCAGTTATGAGCCCTGCACTCACAGCTGTCAATCAAGGAAGTGTGTCCATGATGTAGGTGATGATGCATGGACACAGCAGGACTAGTATATGTCCAAGCAGGCAGGGGGGGCAGTTGTTTGACTAGCTTTTTCAGTATGAAATACAGAAAATTTTCTAACTAAAGCAATTGCAAAACCTATTGGTTTTACATGCTTTACAACATATCAAAGGTTTTTGTATCTGGCAGTGCCCATTTAAGCATGCAGCCAATTTTAGGTAAGGAGACCTCCATCTGCCATATTGGCTAATCTGATCCCCTGCTGTGGTGCAGCGGGTGATCAAATCCGCCATTGGAATTGCCGTAGATGCTATGATCAATATTGATCACGGCATCTGAGGGGTTAATGGCAAACATCAATGCGATCACTGATGTCCAGCTTTACCTGCAGGTCCCTGGCTGCTACTATCAGCCCGGACCTGCCATGCATGAAGTGCTCACTTCATGTATAGGACGTAAATGTACTTCTAGAATTGTTTCCCAAGCGCAGTCCTCAAGCATCAACATGTCATGTTTTCAAGATTTCCTTCTATGTCGCAATCTCCTGTACGGGGGCCCCTGCAATGTACAGGAAAGGGGGCGTTCAGTCCCCACATGACGTGTCTGCTGGCACGCCCCCCCCCCCCCCAATGAATTCCATAGAGATACATGGAGGGGGTGTGCCTGCCACGGCTTTCTGCTGCCGACGATAGTCTTTCCGGGGGGGGGGGGGGGCTCAGCGCTTGGATCCCCATGCGGTCTATAATTTATCCCCTATTCAGATAGGGGATAAGTTATAAGCACTACAGATCTCCTCCTTTTCAGGCAAGTTTCACTCAAGTTGGTTCTGCAGTGGATTACTGTACCATTTCACTTTTCTGTATATTCCCCCCCCAATCTCTTATAAAGTTGTTCAGATTTCTGATGCAGATTTAAAATGTGGGATTCCTATTCTATTGCTTGTCCTCTGTTGGCTTCCTGAAGGTTTTTCCCATTGTGAAAAACCCAATGTCCAAAACTACAGTGTTGTGGACTTTGCTGCAGAAATTGAGTGTCCAGGGCAAAATCCGCAACTGGGCATTTGAAATGTTTTTTTTTTTTTTTTTTAATCATTTTTATTGACAACTATCAGCATAGGCAAATCTGCACAGTTTTGTTGTGAATTTACATGTGGTTGTGCTGCTCATTTTCTGCATGAAATCTGCAGTGGTCATATCCTGTGTAAAAGGATCCTAAAGCAACTTTTTCGTCATTGTCAAAGTTCTGGTGTCCTATGTCGGTTGGGTACATGATAAAGGCATACTGAGATCTGGGGAATTGAGTCTCCACTTTGGTCTCTATCATGTCCCTCACTCCTGAACAATGTTTTGCTATTTGACTGGGCCATTATCCTGATGAGAGGACACTGCCAACAGGGGATACTGTTGTCATATAAGGGGAGGGGCACACCGGAACACCCAAATAATTCTAGGTCCCAAGGTTTTCAGCAGAACATTGCCCATCACACTGCCTCAGCTGGCTAGACTTTTTCACATAGTGCATCCTAATGCCATCTTTCCCTAGGTAAGTGACGAGCACAGACTGGCCATCCAAATGATGGAAAACCTGATTCCAGACCGGCCACCTTTTTCCATTGCGCCACGCTCTGGTTTTGATCATGTCCCTATTGTAGACACTTTTGGTGGTGGACAAGAGTCAGCTTGGGTGCTCTGACTGGTCTTCAGGGTCCCATAAACTAGCTGTGATTCTTTGTGACACCTTTCTATCACAGCCAGCAAGAACTTTTTATGCTGTTTGCTGTACAGGACCTATTCTGTGGGATAATACCAGACAACTAGTGCAGTTTCACTGAAACACTGTGTTACTAGAATGTTTGTCTTGGTGTTCTTGCTATGGCTGTCCATAGGAACGCTTATTTGGAGGACAGAAAGTCTCCCTTCTCCATGCACATGCATGCTTGGCCAAGCATACATGTTTTGTAATTGGGGGGGGGGGAGGGGGGGGGGTGCTTGGGAGGAATAAGCTTCTGCCAGACTTCTTTGACATCTCTTGTGGTGGCCTATCTACTGTGCAAACAAAAGGATTGGGTGTGGTGAAATCCGATAGACTGTCTATTGTCTCTTGCCAGCTGCTGTCGGGGGAAAGTTGGGAGGTCACATACACATTAGATAGTTGGCAGTTTCAGCTGACCTTAATGTGTATGGCAAGCTTTAGGACACTTCCAAGAAATGTAGATTCATTTTTCCTGAAGGTACCCAAATTGTGTGATTATATCTAAATGGATCTGCGCCCTTGTCACCTTAATGCTTGCTCCTGCCAGGCATAGTATCTCATTTTTGGAATCATTTGGGTTCTTAGTGGCTGCACTCTTGTTGATCACATTGATGTTAAAATATTCTCAGCATGTGGGTTGAAATGCTGCTGTTCCTGAGCAATCAAACATCTTGTTTGAAAACGAAGGTGCAAGTAAGATGTTTGAGCACAGTGCTGTTTTCTGACACTGTATATGATCTCTAATATATATATAATATATTCATTCATACATACATACCTCATGCATGCATTATGGTTAACAGCACACCTATCTTGTGTGATTGGTGTCGTCACAGAAATCCTCAGGGCTGCTGTTGCTATATAGCAGAGATGCACAGCATTTTCTAGCCTAAGGTCTGCAGTAAAAAAAATGTTGTTATAAAGAACTAAAGGGCTAAACTAATGCTCTACCTAATAATCTGCTTCTTGAACCCCTTAACCACCACGGATGTAAATGTACGTCCTGATGCAGAGGTACTTGGCGCACCAGGACGTACATTTACGTCCTGTGCATGACCGCGAGCATCGGAGCGCTGTTCACGTCATACACTGCAGGTCCCGACTGCTATCAGCAGCCGGGGACCTGCCGGTAATGGCCGACATCCGCGATCGCGTGGATGTCCACCATTAACCCCTCAGGAGCCGTGATCAGTACAGATCACGGCATCTGCGGCAATGCGCATATTTAAAATAGATGATTGCATCGCCTGCAGCGCTGCCGCGGCGATCCAATCATCTGTAATGGCGGACGGAGGTCCCCTCACCTGCCTCCGTCTGTCTCCCGGCGTCTCCTGCTCTGGTCTGAGATCGAGCAGAGGCGAAGATGTCCGATAATACTGATTAGTGCTATGCCCTATGCATAGCACTGAACAGTATTAACAGTCAAATGATTGCTATAGATAGTCCCCTATGGGGACATATAAAGTGGTTAAAAAATTTGAACATTTTTAAAATAAAAAGTGAAAAATCCCCATCCCCAATAAAAAATAAATTGTCCGTTTTCCCATTTTACCCCAAAAAGCTTTAAAAATTTAACATTTGGTATCACTGCGTGCATAAATGTCCGACCTATCAAAATGTTAGTGATCCCGTACGATGAACCGTGTAAAGGTAAAAAATAAAGTCCAAAAATGCTGCTTTTTTTGTCACAATTTATTCAAAAAAATTTATAAAAAATGATGTAAAAGTTTTTTATATATGCAAATGTGGTATCGATAAAAAGTACAGATGACAGCGCAAAAAATTTGCCCTCATACCACCCTATATACGGAAAAATGAATAAGTTATAGGTGGTCAAAATAGGGCAATTTTAGATTACTGATTTTTGTACAGTTTTTTCGATTTTTAAGCGGTATAAAAGTATCTAGCCATGGGTATCATTTTAATCGTATTGACCCACAGAATAAAGAACACGTGTCATTTTTACTGTAAAGTGTAAGTGTGAAAACAAAACCCTCCAAAATGTGCAAAATTGTGGTTTTCATTAAAATTTTCTCCCTAAAAATTTTTTGGGGATCGCCGTACATTTTATGGTAAAATTAGAGGTTTCATTACAAAGTACAATTGGTCACACAAAAAACAATCCCTTATATGGGTCTGTAGACGGAAATATAAAAGTTATGGATTTTAGAAGGCGAAGAGGAAAAAACAAACGCAAAAAAATTGGCCTTGCCCTTAAGGTTAAAATGGGTTTGGTCCTTAAGGGGTTAATGATTTTGTACAAAAAGTTTGAGTTTTTTTTAACTCCTTAAGGACACATGACGTTTCTGTACGTCATGAGTCCGCTCCCGATCTATAACGCGGGGCCACGGTGTGGCCCTGCGTCATAGCAGGTCGGGCCCGGCCTCAAACAACGGCCGGGAACCCTGGCTAATAGCGCGCGGCATTGATCGCTGTGCCACGCGCTATTAACCCTTTAGACGCGGCGTTCAAAGTTGAATGCAGCGTCGAAAGTGAAAGCATGCCGGTTAGCTCAGGGAGCTGTTCGGGATAGCCTCGGTGAAATCGCGGCATCCCAAACCGCTTACAGGACAGCTGGAGGGTCCCTACCTTGCCTCCTCGCTGTCTGATCGCCGATGAGATCCAGGCATGAGCAGTCAAGCGGCAGAATCATCGATCACTGGTTTCTTATGAGAAACCAGTGATCAATGTAATAGATCTGTGTGTGCAGTGTTATAGGTCCCTATGGGACCTAGAACACTGCAAAAAAAGTGAATAAAGATCATTTAACCCCTTCCCTATTAAAAGTTTGAATCACCCCCCTTTTCCCATAAAAAAAACTGTGTAAATAAAAATAAACATGTGGTATCACCGCGTGCGGAAATAACCGAATTATAAAAATATATCCTTAATTAAACCGCACGGTCAATGGCGTACGCGTAAAAAAAAAATTCCAAGTCCAAAATAGTGTATTTTTGGTCACTTTTTAGATCATGAAAAAATGAATAAAAAGCGATCAAAACCTCCGATCAATGCAAAAATGGTACCGCTAAAAACTTCAGATCACGGCGCAAAAAATGAGCCCTCATACCGCCCCATACACGGAAAAATAAAGTTATAGGGGGTCAGAAGATGACCATTTTAAACTTATTAATTTTCCTGCATGTAGTTATGATTTTTTCCAGAAGTACGACAATATCCAACCTATATAAGTAGGGTATCATTTTAATCGTATGGACCTACAGAATAAAGACAAGGTGTCATTTTTACCGAAAAATGTACTGTGTAGAAACGGAAGCCCACAAAAGTTACAAAACAGTGTTTTGTTTTTTTTTTTCAATTTTGTGTCTGTGATTTTTTTTTTCCGTTTCGCCGTAGATTTTTGGCCAAAATGACTGACGTCATTACAAAGTAGAATTGGTGGCGCAAAAAATAAGCAATCATATAGATTTTTAGGTGCAAAATTGAAAGTTATGATTTTTTAAAGACAAAGAGGGAAAAAAAGAAAATGCAAAAACTGAAAAACCCTCGGTCCTTAAGGGGTTAAGCAGTACAAAAATAGAAAAGTATGCAGCCATCGGTATAATTTTAATCGTATTGACCCACAGAATAAAGAACACCTGTAATTTTTACCGCAAAGTGTACAGGTTGAAAATGAGAATGATTTCATTTTTAAGGACACAGCCAATTTTTACTACTGTGTTTTTCCTACTCGCCTTCTAAAATTAATAACTTTTATATTTCCATTCCCAGACCCATATGAGGGCTTGTTTTTTGCATGACCAGTTGTACTTTGTAATGACATCACTCATTTTACCCTAAAATGTATAGTAAAATGTAAGGAAATTTTAACGAAAATCATGTTTCGTTTTCTTGCTGTACACTTTACAGTAATTTAATTTTTCTTTCTCTGGGTCAATACTATTAAAATGATATCCATGGTTACATACTTTTCTATTGTACTGCTTTTAATTTTAAATTTTTTTTATTTTACAAAATCAGTGTTTAAAATTGCCCTATTGTGACCACCTCTAACTTTCTTATTTTTCCGTATTCATTTTTCCATATTCAGGGATGTGTGAGGGCTCCTTTTTTGCGCCATGATCTTTAGTTTTGTTTTGAAACCACTTTTGCTTATGTGACTTTTTGATCGCTTTTTATAAAAATAACAAAAATGTTGGTTTCTGACGAAAAAACTGAATTAAAAAAAAAATTTTTTTTTTAAAGTTTACACCGCTCACTGTAGCGGATCATTAAAGGAGATATCCAATAGTGAAGGCCACAGGTTAGACCTGGATTCCATGATGTCACTGCACTTTTCATTATATGTCTGCCCCATCCCGTTTGTATGCTATGCCACTGTGAAAATAGCAGCACTTTCTGGTTATGGAGCCTGAGCTCCCATCATCCTCTTCACTCTGAAGAAAATGACTTCCTCTCAAGTCTGTAACATAATGTACGCCCCCAAAGCCTTCCCATATCACGCCCTACTGTGCTAAATCTCTGCCCTTCTTATTGCTCACCAATCACAGCACTCACATATTGAACCAATCACAGCACTCCTATCAGCCATTATAAGGGCCGCAGATGCCGTGATCTGTATTTACCACGGCACCTGGGGGTTTAATGGCAGACATCAGCACGATTGCTGATGTCTGCCATTACCGGCGTGTCTTTGCCTGCTGACAGCCACCGGGAATAAAGCGAGCGCAAGAGCTGTGCACTCTTCATTCTCGGCAGCTGTCAGCAGTCAGTGATGTGCGCTAAGTGATGTTATGCAGCGCCGTACATGTATGGTGCATGTTAAGGGGTTAAATTTCCAAAATTTTGGGTTCACCATACATTTTGTTGGGTAAAATGAGGTTTCATTACTAAGTACAATTGGTCACGTAAAAAACAAGCCCTTATATGGGTCTGTAGATGGAAATATGAGTTATTGATTTTAGAGGGTGAGGAGGAAAAAGCAAAAATGCAAAAATGAAATTGGCCTGATCCTTAAGGTTAAAATGGGCGTGCTCCTTAAGGGGTTAAAGAGGCCTTTCCACCTCGTCAAATTGCCTTTTTAGGCCACTCTGAAAGTTGTGTAAACTTTGCTTGCATTTGTGCAACTTTATTAAAGCCAATGGGAGTTACGCAATTTGCGTAACTTTCCCACTTTGGTTGATGTCTGCTTTCCTGACCACGTCTGCTGGCCATAAACACAGGCTGGAGGTGGCTTCAAAAAGCAATTTGACTAGGTTGGACAATTCTTAAGGCTTAATCCCCTCTCCTATTTTCAGTCATATTTATTATCAGTACAGGCAAGAGTTGATTAACTTGCTTTCTTATGTCGTGACTCCATTCTCTGCATCAGGGGGATGCTGCTGTCCAGGCATGTCTCTTTGAACAGTCAGTAGAAAGACTAGTATGTCAGTTTAGGGGCTGCACAAAACTCCTCACAAGCTATGTAATGTTCACTCCTGCTTTATGGCCAGATACTCCTTCCTGCCACACACACACACACAAATAATAATTCTGCAAGTAATATAATGGACTACTGCAGAAACAACTCCAGTCACAATTTATTTGTTTTTAGAGATGTCGGGGATTTTATCATTCAATGTAGACCGATAACGATAAATTTTTTGGGCGGATAATCTGTGGCCTTTCAGGCAGGTAGCCGATAACTTATACCAATATTCCGGTATAAGTTATCGGCTATTTTGCAGTGCCAGAGACCGCCGGCACCATCTGCTTCTCTCCCCCTGCCTGTCCTGGGGTTCTCCTGAGTCTTAACCACCACCGCTGTCCCCCCCCCCCCCTACCTATCCTCTGCCCAGAGACTGCCACCGCCCGCTTCTCTCCCCCTGCCGGTCCTTAGTCCAACCACCACCGCTGCCCCATTGCCTCCCTCATTCCCGGTTTTATAATTTCCTGTTCCCAGGGTCCGCGCTACTTCTGGCTCCTGAGCTGTCACTGTGCGCACGGACGGTGGCGTCGCGTTGTGGATGTCACTCGTCATTGTGCAGCACACAGCGTAACGCATGAGCCAGAAGTAGCGCGGGCCCCGGGAACAGGTAATTATAAAACCGGAGATGGGGAGGCAATGGGGCAGCAGCGGTGAATTATCGGCTAGGTAACCGATAATCGGTCTATCTCTGATGTAGACAAATTTTTTTGGGGTCTAAAATTTTCAGTCAATTTTTTGCAACGTTTTGTTCTTTTCTGATTATATGTCAAAATCAAGTTGTGTTTTTTTATTTTATTTTTAATATATAAATATTTTTTTCTTTGTGTTTTTCCTGCGCTGTTCATGAATTTATAATGTGTGACTTTTGGTAAAAAGATTTTTTGCTAATCTACACTACCCCTGACCTGGCTTACAAACTTGCCATGGACAGCATTTGTAAAAAGTTGCATTGGGTGAAAGTCCCAAATTTGTTGCAGAGGGACCATACAAAGTTATGCCCTGAAATGTGTACTAGCACCATATTGATCACATGCCATTCGACATTAATTAAACTTTGCACATCTACACGTTGCCACCACAAGAAAAAAAGATTTCACTTACACTGATAAATTCCCCCAATGGAATAGTCGCAGAAATGTCTGCAACAAATCTGCATTTCTTTAAACTGAAATATTAAAATTAACAGGTTGGATTTGTCTGGGTAATGAGGGCGTAACATTTTTGCTGCGGCAGCATTTCTTTAATTTTTTATTTAGTGTGTTATGATTGGGTGTCAACACACAATTGCCTTTTTTTCCCCTGGTAATACCTGGTGCTTTCCAGACACCACTATTAGCCTGGAATTTATAAAGAAAAGCCATTGCTATTTATGGTGTCTACACTTCCTACTTAATGGTACACTACACCATTGGTTTCCAAATGGCCATCTTTCGTAGACCTGCTAGTCTATAATAGAATGGAAAATTAAAGGGGTTATCCACCATAAGGTGATTTTAGTACGTACCTGGCAGACAGTAATGGACATGCTTAGGAAGGATCTGCGCTTGTCTTGGGGCTAAATGGCTATGTAGTGAGATTACCATAACACTGGCTAGCTTTTTGTGAACTGGTATTACCTGTTTCAGTTTTCTTATTTTTTTTTTTTTTACTACAAATCCCATAATTCAATTTTCCTCCCTCCTACACATCAACCACCCAACCCATTGAAAAATAAATGAGCTGCATCCATTCAAAAGACCTGTGGTTTTCAATCAGGGTGCCTACAGTTGTTGCAGATTGATCTCTCTCCCACCAAGCGATCGCTCCACCCATTGAAGCAGACAGGCTCCCTGTCATCAGCTGACTAATGAGTCAGGTCTTGGTCGCATTGCAACCTGGAAAAAATCTGAGACAACAGTCATTTTGTATCCTTTTAAAAATTAATATTGGGTAGAAAATCGCATAAGAATTGAGAAAACCATCACACACAGGTACAGACACTATTATGGACTACACTAACTTTACAGCACCTGTAGCATAGTCCAATAAAAAAAAATCCTGGAATTCCCCTTTAACCCCTAAAGGACTCAGCCCATTTTGGCCTTAAAGGAGTAGTCCAGTGGTGACTCAGTGGTTAACAACTTATCTCCTATCCTAAGGATAGGGGATAAGTTGCAGATCGCGGGGGGTCCGACCGCTGGGGCCCCCCGCGATCTCCTGTACGGAGCCCCGACAGCCCACGGAAAGGGGGCGTGTCGACCTCCGCACGAAGCGGCGGCCGACACGCCCCCTCAATACAACTCTATGGCAGAGCCGAAGCGCTGCCTTCGGCAATCTCCGGCTCTGCCATAGAGATGTATTAAGGGGGCGTGTCGGCCGCCGCTTCGTGCGGGGGTCGACACCCGCTATCTGGCCGGAGAGCCTGGCCCCTGTACAGAGAGATCGCAGGGGGCCCCAGCGGTCGGACCCCCCCCCCCCCCCCCCACCCCCCCGCGATCTCAAACTTATCCCCTATCCTTAGGATAGGGGATAAGTTTTTCACCACTGAACTACCCCTTTAAGGACTCAGACAATAAAATTTTTACGTTTTTCATTTTTTCTTCCTCGCCTTCTAAAATATATTTTCATCCACAGACTAGAATGAGGGCTTGTTTTTTGCATGACCAGTTGTCCTTTGTAATGACATAACTCATTATATCATAAAATGTATGGCGTAACCAAAAAACACAATTTTTGTGGGGAAATTAAAAAGAAAAACTTAATTTTGCTAATTTTGGAAGGTTTCGTTTTTACGCCGTACAATTTACGGTAAAAATGATGTGTGTTCTTTATTCTGTGGGTCAATACGATTAAAATGATACCCATTACATTTATATTATTGTTGCGCTTAAAAAAAAATCACAAACTTTTTAACCAAATTAGTACGTTTATAATCCCTGTATTTTGATGACCTCTTTATTTTTCCGTATAAGCGGCTGAATGAGGGCTAATTTTTTTGCACCATGATCTGTACTTTTTTTTATAGCACATTTGCATATAAAAAACTTTTAATACATTTTTTATAATTTGTTTTTAATAAAATGTATTAAAGTAGCAATTTTGGATTTTTTTACGTTCACTCCGTTCACCGTACGGGATCATTAACATTTTATTTTAATAGTTCGGACATTTACGCACGCGGCGATACCAAATATGTCTATTAAAGAGATTTTTTTTACGCTTTTTGGGGGTAAGATAGGGAGAAAACGGACGTTTTACTTTTTTATTGGGGGAGGGGATTTTTCACTTTTTTTTAAATTTTTTTTTACACTTTTACTTTAACATTTTGTAACTTTTTTTTTTTTTTTTTTTTTTTTTTTTTTTTTTACACTTCAATAGTCCCCATAGGGGGCTATTCATAGCAATACCATGATTGCTAATACTGATCTGTTCTATCGGTCATCTTCTGCTCTGGTCTGCTCGATCTCATACCAGAGCAGGAGATGCCGGGAGTCAGAAGGAGGAAGGTGAGGGGACCTCCGTGCGGCGTTCTGAATGATCGGATCCCCGCAGCAGCGCTGCAGGCGATCCGATCATTCATTGAAATCGCGTACTGCCGCAGATGCCGGGATCTGTATTAATCCCGGCACCTGAGGGGTTAATGGCGATCTCGCGGGCGTCTGCCATTGCCGGCGGGTCCCTGGCTGCGATCAGCAGCCGGGATCAGCCGCGCATGACACGGGCATCGCTCCGATGCCTGTGTTTATGCACAGGACGTAAATGTACATCCTGGTGCGTTAAGTACCACCACACCAGGACGTACATCTATGTCCTGCATCCTTAAGGGTTTAATACTAGAAGTCGAGCCAGCCTGCAGCTTGTTAGATAATCAGACTTTAGTTCTGCCTTCTGGGAAATGGTTGTTGGTTGTGCATGGTCTCCATTTCTGTTTTTGGTCTCACAAAATTAAGATACACCAGTCCTGGCACAATACTCATTTTCAGGGTTTTTTTTTTTTCCCCCCTTTCTGGCTCTATGGTCATGGGATTGTGTGTTTATTTAGGTGTAGGGAATAATTGTCAATGGAGGAATCCATGTAATTTTACTCAGGGAATTGGTTTCCATGTTACAGCATGTGATTTTTTTTAGGCTGTGTTCACACCTTCTGGTTTAGACACTATACAAACAGGAAATCTGCATAAGGGAAATGCAAAACTAAAGTAGTCGCTTCTACTACAGTATGATACAGCTAAATCTGCAGATCATGACAAAGAAATTAGCCCTCGCACAGCACCATAAAATAAAAAATAAAGGTGTCAGAAAATGGTAATGCGAAGGTGAACTTGGGGGGAAAAAATCCCTATTAAATTGCCCTATTAATGAAGAGTGCCAGTATAAAGTACAACCATATGAGGAAGGGGTTCCCCATTCAGGGAAATGAAAAATGCCAGGTTTGCACTAACTAGATACAATTTTCCACCATCAATCCTTACCCAATACCCCATAAGAACAAATTAAAAACAGAATTTAAAGGAGATATTAATTTAAAATTAACTTATCCCATATCCGTAGGATAGGGAATAAGTAACTGATCACAGGGGTCTGACCGCTTGGACCCCCGCATTCTCCTGAACGCAGTAGACTACATGTGCTCCTCACTGAGAGAGCCGAGGTCCCATTCCTGTAGATAGGGCATAAGTTAATTTTTGCTGGAGTTCTCCTTTTTAAGAAATTTTTTTCAAATTAATTAAAAAGGAAAAGGTAACACTTCACATTGAGAAGCTCGAGGAGCCTATTTCTCTTGAAGATATCTTGGAATTCTCCACGCGATCCACCACCGGTAGAGCCTCCACTGGGCGGACAGGCTTCGGGGGTGTGGGGAAAATAAAGGGGAAAAAAGAGAACTCTTCTATATAGTCACTCCCGGGGACTTGTAGTAATTAACCATAGGGAACAGACTTAAAGTAAAAAAGGTTATTGAAAGAGCGTAAGGACAACGCGTTTTGAGTTGAAAATTGTCAGGTCCAACGGGACTTGACAAGATAGATATATATATTTTTATACACACACTCCTGTTTAAGTGTCATGGCCTCTCTTCCCCCCCCCCCCCCCTTTCTGTGTGCAGTTTCTGTTTTCATGCTGATATTATTACGTGTCTCAGCAGTGTTGTAGTGTATATGCTTGTGCCTTGGAAACATAGTTGCAGCTTGGAGCTTCAGAGCCCCAATACAAAATCTGTACATGAGTCCTCACCATCCCCTGCCTTTTCCTATACCCTCAAGGAGACCTTTTGGCTGCCTTCAGATACTTAACTGGGTGCAACTGCTAATTCTGCACCCACTGCAGGTATTTTACGGGTAGGCCTAGTATATTCATTGGTTAGTTTCCAAATGTCTGTAGACCCACTGTTTGACTTCTGGAGATTTGGGAGCTGTGGTTTGTGACCTTGCTTTTCTTGTTTATTCAGTCTTAAAAGTATTTAAGCCCCCCCCCCCCCCCCCCAATCCCACATTTGTATGTCTACAGTCCAATTTACTAAAGTTTTCACCCTTGAGTATGGATGACTCCCCATGGACTGTTTATTTTTCAATTTAGTTCAGGACTGTAGATAAGCTTGTACCTTGACTTGTTTGACCGCCATACTTTTCTATGAGGGAAATTTAATTCTAGTGACTGTAAGGCCAGATTCAAATTTCGAAATCTCCAGCTGGAAAAATTCTGTTCAGTTTCCAAATGCGGAATCAGTTGGCATTAGGATAGTGCGGACATTGCAGAGGGTAGAGGGCAATGTATTCTGCCTAAAGAATGACAGATTATTATTTTGGCAGCGGAAATGCCTCCACTGAAATTCTGTAGCGGAATCCCATTGACAGCTATAGAATTCTGCCGCACCATAATTTCTGAGCAAGATTAACCCCTTAAGGACCGTGGGTTTCCGTTTTTGCACTTTCATTTTTTGCTCCTTGCCTTTACAAAATCAACTCTTTCAACTTTGCACCTAAAAATCCATATGATTGCTTATTTTTTTGTGCCACCAATTCTACTTTGTAATGACGTCAGTCATTTTGCCCAAAAATCTACGGGAAAACGGAAGAAAAAATCATAGACAAAATTGAGGAAAAAAAACGCTGTTTTGTAACTTTTGGGGGCTTCCGTTTCTACGTAGTAAATTTTACGGTACAAATGACACCTTATCTTTATTCTGTAGGTTCATATGATTAAAATGATACCCTACTTATATAGGTTTGATTTTGTCGTACTTCTGGAAAAAAATCATAACTTCGCGCAGGAAAATTAATACGTTTAAAATTGTCATTTTCTGACCCCTATAACTTTTTTTTATTTTTCCGCGTATGGGGCGGTATGAGGGCTAATTTTTTGCGCCGTGATATGAAGTTTTTAACGGTACCATTTTTGCATTGATAGGACTTTATTGATCGCTTTTTATTCATTTTTTCATGGTATAAAAAGTGACCAAAAATGCACTATTTTGGACTTTTGAATTTTTTTGCGCGCACGCCATTGACCGTCTGGTTTAATTAACGATATATTTTTATAATTCGGACATTTCCGCACGCGGTGATACCATATGTTTTTATTTACACTGTTTTGTTTTTGTTTGTTTTTTATGGGAAAGGGGGGTGATTCAAACTTTTTAATAGGGGAGGGGTTAAATGATATTTATTCACTTTTTTTCTTTCTTTTTGCAGTGTTATAGCTCCCATAGGGACCTATAACACTGCACACACTGATCTTTTACATTGATCACTGGTTTCTCATAGGAAACCAGTGATCGATGATTCTGCCGCTTGACTGCTCATGCCTGGATCTCAGGCACTGAGCAGTCATTCGGCGATCGGACAGCGAGGAGGCAGGTAGGGACCCTCCGGCTGTCCTGTAAGCTGTTCGGGATGCCGCAATTTCGCCGCGGCTATCCCGAACAGCCCACTGAGCTAACCGGCACTTTTTACTTTAACTTTTAGCCGCGTGGCTCAGCTTTGAGCGCACGGCTAAAGGGTTAATAGCGCGGCACCGTGATCAGTGCCATGTGCTATTAGTAGCGGGTCCCGGGTTCACTATGACGCCGGACCCGCCGTGATATGATGCGGGGTCACTGTGGGACCCTGCGTTATTTCACGGGAGCGGGACCAAAGACGTACTCATACGTTCCTTGGTCCTTAAGATGTTAAAGGGGTTACGCAGGAATAAAAAAAAAACACCTAATTTCTGTGGTATTAAAAATTGGCTCCATTCACTTCAAAGAAACTGAGCTGCAGAACCACATCCAACCTAGACAGACAGGGAGCAGTCTTCGAATAAAATTATGTTTTGATTTCTGTATAACCCCTTTAATCTTGGCATTTCCATAGTGTGAACCTAGACTAATCATCAGGACCTGTTTGCTCTCCAGTCATGACCAATACCCTAGATTGTACATCATCTTCAGTGTTTAGATTTCATTATAAATCCTGTTAAAAGGTATAATAGATTTGAAGGTATATATATATTTTTTTTTTTCTGGCAGTTTTATTACTTGTGATATCTTAACCTGAAGTAGGATTTCTGCATTTTATTAGCTTATTCCATTTGTAACATCTATCTTTCTATTCCTCCAGGCAGTAAAAATGTTCCAGCTTCCGGTTAACAATCTGGGCAGTTTACGAAAAGCCAGGAAGACTGTGAAGAAGATCTTGGGTGATATTGGCCTGGAGTATTGCAAAGATCATGTAGATGTAAGTTTCATTGTGTGGGATGTCATAATACGCTGTGCAGTACAGCCCATGACTCTCCCTGTAAGAGAAGCACCACATACAGTCCGACTTGGCTCTAGTAAAAGCTGCAAGGATACATGTCTTCAGTTATCTGTATTAGAAATCTGAGGGCTTACCCTGTGAATTTAGCTGCAACTTTGGATAGAGGATTAGCCCATTTCTATAGGGCTGATATTGAAAAATATTGCTTGTATTTGTTTTTTCAATCCCCCAAAGAATAGAAGCACTGTGTATGGGGACACTTAAAGGGGTACAGTAGAACAGCAATTAAACAGCCTACATTAGAAAAAAAAGCACTGAAAGCATCATACATTAAAAACATAGTGATATCTTTATTGAGTAGGAAGCATATGAAAACAGTATATCATTTTACATACGGTGTGAAAAAAGATACACTGAGAATGGGATTTCGCAAAGCAACTATACTTATACAAGATTATAGGCGATAGAGAAAAAAACTTTTAATACCTGGGTCTATGCACAGCATAAAGTGCCGAACTACAGGTTTAGTAGCTGCAGTATTACAAAGAACTAGATTGTACAAGAGTGTGTCTGTCCATTAAATGTGAGACTACCTACCATGTGTAAAGCAAGAAATGTCTGACTTAGGCTAGGTTTCCAGAAGTGTATTCAAATGAATGGAAAATATAAGAGAAGGACTTAAACTTCTCCTTCCTCATGGATCCATTTATGACTTTGGCTGAAAAACTACAGTGACAGTTTAAAAAAAAAAAAGCCAGAAAAAATACCTGTTAGAAACCTAGCCACAGAATGATGTTAATTATATTTGAGATTACAAGTCAATGAGGCACATTTATGTACATGAAATGCTCCCAAAAAGTAATGTTACACATTATAAAAAAGTGCGTACATATCTTGTATCATATGCAGGAGTTCAAGCAGTTTGAGCCCAACGACTTCTACGTGAAAAACACATCATGGGATGATGTAGGACTGTGGGACCCCTCACTCACTAAAAATCAGGTACTTCATGCGCTTTGTTCTTCAGTCTCACTCATGGATGAAAAACAAACAATAGTAGCCGCTTAACGGTTTTATAGCCACATTTGTGGCACTTCTTAAGTCATACAAAAGTTGCAAGTTATGGTGCACATATGTGAATTTTCTCTCATGATGCTTTTCAGGTTTTGAAAGAGGGTATTTACTCACACTGGTCTGACAAATTGTTTTACACCAGTATATAGCATGAATAGTGATTTATCAGGTATTTTTATACAGCAGCATGAGTTTTTAACAGGGCTGTGGAGTCGGTAGATAAATGTTCCGACTCCGGCGTTTTCTGTACTTCCAACTCCGACTCCTCTGTATTAATATGCAAATGTATTTTATAAATTCCTTTTGAAGGAAAGAAAGGCAACATACATGTCATTACCACAGGACTACTGGCTGGGAAGCCAACAGTCTACTGTATTGAACAGTTTGTGTGCTGATCTGCTGCTGAAGATAGGACAGTAGGAGGATCCAGGAAGGGGCATTTATTATAAAACATAATTTCCCTAGTAGAATCCTATAGTCATGTTTAAAGGGGTACTCCACCCCTAGACATCTTATCCCCTATCCAAAGGATAGGGGATAAGATGTCAGATCGCCAGGGTCCCGCTGCTGGGGACCCCCGGGATCGCCGCTGCACCACGCTTTCATTACTACACAGAGCGAGTTTGCTCTGTGCTTAATGACTGGCGATACGGGGACGGGGCAGCGTGACATCATGGCCCCGCCCCTCGTGACATCACGGCCTGCCCCCTTAATGCAAGTCTATGGCAGGGGGCGTGACTACCGCCACACCCCCTCCCATAGACTTGTATTGAGGGGGCTGGCCGTGACATCGAGGGGCGGAGTCGTGACATAACGATGCTCCGGCCCCTGTATCGCCTGTCATTACGCACAGAGCAAACTCGCTCTGTGCAATAATGAGAGCGCGGTGCTGCAGCAGCAATCCCGGGATTCCCCAGCAGCGGGACCCCAGTGATCTGACATCTTAACCCCCTATCCTTTGGATAGGGGATAAGATGTCTAGGGGCGGAGTACCCCTTTTAAGCTAAAAATCGAGTTTACAAGTTTTTATAGCCTTAGCTGAATGGCAGCAGTTTTTCCAATGTATTACAGCTTCAGTCTTGAACTATTGACCCTCCATTCCCTTCACTTATAATAGTGTCTCTAGTCCTGCAAAAAACATATTTACTTAACCCCTTTTCAGTGAGAGGCTAGGTTACCCATGGGTTCCCTGTAACAGCAGAACACAACGCTATGGAAAGTATAAGTATTGCTGCTCCTAATTGTGCGTTGTGCCATATAGTAAAGCACATGAAAAGCATGCTTCTTCACGGTCACTTAACGTGTTCGTTTTGCGGTTACTTGAGGCACTGCATGCATTGGTCTTTATTCTTAAAGTAGAGAAGTCATTAACTATAACTTTTTGGGAATTGGGACATTTAACCCCTTAAGGACTGAGCAATTTCACGTTTATGCATTTTCGTTTTATCCTCCTTGCCTTTATAAAATCATAACCCTTTCAATTTTGCACCAAAAAATCTGTATTATGGCTTATTTTTTGGTGCCACCAATTCTACTTTACAGTGACATTAGTAATTTTACCGAAAAATCCACGGCGAAACGGAAAAAATTCATTGTGCGACAAACGAAGAAAAAATCCCATTTTGTAAATTTTGGGGGCTTCCGTTTCTACGCAGTACATTTTTCGGTAAAAATGACACTTTATCTTTATTCTGTAGATCTATACGGTTAAAATGATACCCTACTTATATAGGTTTGATTTTGTATTACTTCAGAAAAAAATCATAAATTCATGCAGGAAAATTTATAAGTTTAAAATTGTCATTTTCTGAGCCCTATAACTTTGATTTTTCTGTGTTCAGGGCGCTATGAGGGCTCATTTTTTGCGCTGTGATCTGAAGTTTTTAGCGGTACTATTTTTGTTCTAAGACTTTTTGATCACTTTTTATTCACTTTTTTGTGGTATAAAAAGTGATCAAAAATGCGCTATTTTGGACTTTGGAATTTTTTTACGCGTACGCCATTGAACGTATGGTTTTAAAGTGGTATATTTTTATAATTCGGACATTTCCACACGTGGTGATACCACATATGTTTATTTTAATTTTTATTTACACTGTTTATTTTGTTACTAGGAAATGACGGGTGATTTAAACTTTTAATTCAGAAGGGAATACCTGAAAGGGTTAACTTTTATTTTTATTTTTTTACACTTTTTTTTTTGCGAGCTCATAGCTCCTATAGGGACCTATGAGCTTGCAATGGCTGATTGCATACACAGATTGTTGCCTTGCCGTTGCATGGCAACAAGCTGTGTAATCGGCGGTTGATTGCTCCAGCCTGTAACCCAGGCATGGAGCAATCAGTCAGAGCCAATATTAGCTGCGGGTCCCGGCTGTGAATAGACGCTGGGACTATCCCGCTATGATGCGGGGTCCCGCCGGGACCCCACGTTATAGACAGGGACCGGACTTAGGACGTACTCATAAGTCCTTAAGGGGTTAAACTTGCTTTTTTATTCTTATAGTGCATTGTTTGCCGACTCCAGGTACCCAAAATTTCATCCGACTCGGACTCCACAGTCCTGATTTTTAACATCAGTTTAACCCCTTAAGGACCCAGCCAATTTTTCACTGTAGGACACGGACATTTTTTTGAACATCTGACCACTTTCACTTTAAGCATTAATAACTCTGGGATGCTTTTACCTTTCATTCTGATTCCGAGATTTTTTTTCGTGACATATTGTACATTATTGTTAGTGGTAAATTTTCATCGTTTCTTAGTGAAAAATTCCAAAATTTGATGAAAAAATTGAAAATTTTGCTTTTTTATTTTTTTTTTTTACTTTGAAGCTCTCTGCTTATAAGGAAAATGAATATTCCAAATAAATTATATATTGATTCACATATACAACATGTGTACTTTATGATTGCATCATAAAGTTGACATGTTTTTACTTTTGGAAGGCATCAGAGGGCTTCAAAGTTCAGCAGCAATTTTCCAATTTTTCACAACATTTTCTAAATCAAAAATTTTCAGGGATTTGAAGTGGATTTGAAGGGCCTTCATATTAGAAATGGCCCACAAATTACCCCATTATAAAAACTGCACCCCTCAAAATATTCAAAATGACATTCAGAAGGTTTGTTAACCCTTTAGGTGTTTCACAGGAATAGCAGCAAATTGAAGGAGAGAATTCAAAATCTTCATTTTTTACACTGGCATGTTCTTGTAGACCCAGTTTTTGAATTTTTACAAGGGGTAAAAGGAATGAAATCTTCCTAAAATTTGTTACCCAATTTCTCTCGAGTAAGGAAATACCTCATGTGTATGTCAAGTGTTCGGCGGGCGCAGTAGAGGGCTCAGAAGGGAAGGAGCGACAGTGGGATTTTGGAGAGTGAGTTTTTCTGAAATGGTTTTTGGGAGGCATGTCGCATTTAGGGAGCCCCTATGGTGCTAGAACAGCAAAAAAAACACATGGCATACTATTTTGGAAACTACACCCCTCAAGGCACGTAACAAGGGGTCCAGTGAGCCTTTACACCCCACAGGTGTTTCTTGACTTTTTGTTAGTTTGATGTGTAAATGATTTTTTTTTTTCCCACTAAAATGCTAGTTTTCCCCCAAATTTTACATTTTTACAAGGGACAATAGGAAAAAATGCCCCCCAACATTTGTGACCCCATCTCTTCTAAGTATGGAAATACCCCTAGTGTGGACGTCAAGTGCTCTGCTGGCGCACTACAATGCTCAGAAGAGAGAGTGCCATTGAGCTTTTGAAGACAGAATTTGGCTGGAATAGAAGTCGGGGGCCATGTGCGTTTACAAAGTCCCCCGTGGTGCCAGAACAGTGGACCCCCCCCCCACACATGACCCCATTTTGGAAACTACACCCCTCACAGAATTTAATAAGGGGTGCAGTGAGTATTTACACCCCACTGGCGTTTGACAGATCTTTGGAACAGTAGGCTGTGCAAGTGAAAAATAAAAAATTTTCATTTTCACGGACCACTGTTCCAAAAAATCTGTCAGACACCTGTGGGGGGGTAAATGCTCACTGTACCCCTTATTACATTACGTGAGAGGTGTAGTTTCCAAAATGGGGTCATATGTGGGGGGGTCCATTGTTCTGGCTCTATGGGGGCTTTGTAAACACGCGTAGCCTTCAATTCCGGACAAATTTTCTCTTCAAAATCCCAATGGTGCTCCTTATCTTCTGAGCATTGTAGTGTGCCCACAGAGAACTTTACATCCACATATGGGGGTATGTTCTTACTCAGAAGAAATGGGGTTACAAATTTTGGGGTGCTTTTTTTTTTTCCCTATTTTTCCTTGTGAAAATGAAAAATTTTGGGCAACGCCAGCATTTTAGTGAAAAAAATAATTTTTTTTCATTTTCCCGTCCAACTTTAATGAAAATTCGTCAAGCACCTGTGGGGTGTTAAGGCTCACTATACCCCTTACGTTCCGTGAGGGGTGTAGTTTCCAAAATGGTCACTTGTGGGTATTTTTTATTTTTTTTTGCGTTCATGGCGGAACCGCTGTAAAATCAGCCACCCCTGTGCAAATCACCAATTTAGGCTTCAAATGTACATAGTGCGCTCTCACTCCTGAGCCTTGTTGTGCGCCCGCAGAGCATTTTACGCCCACATATGGGGTATTTCCGTACTGTGGAGAAATTGCGTTACAAATTTTGGGGGTCTTTTTTTTCCTTTTAACACTTGTGAAAATAAAAATTATGGGGCAACACCAGCATGTCAGTGTACATTTTTTTTACACTAATAGGCTGGTGTAGCCCCCAACTCTTCCTTTTCATAAGGGGTAAAAGGAGAAAAAGCCCCCCAAAATTTGTAACGCAATTTCTCCTGACTACGGAAATATCCCATATGTGGCCCTAAACTGTTTCCTTGAAATACGACAGGGCTCTGAAGTGAGAGCGCCATGCGCATTTGAGGACTAAATTAGGGATTGCATAAGGGTGGACATTGGGAATCACTGGCGTAGAATACCCCTAACAGGGTGCAGAGCGGGTGGGTCGGTCCTGGTGGCTAACACCAGACATCACCGATCGCGGTGATGCCCGGTATTAACCCTTTAGACTTGATCACCTAGTCTAAAGTTTAAAAAGTATAAATAAATTCCCGGTCAGCTGTTAGGACACGAGGAGGGTCCCTGCCTGCCTCCTCATCTGTTCAATCGCCGATTCACTGCTCCATGCCTGAGATCCAGGCAGGAGCAGCGGAGCGCCGATAAGGCTGGGTCCACACTACGTTTTGTCCCATACGGGAGCGCATACGGCAGGGGGGAGCTAAAAGCTCGCGCTCCCGTATGTGACCGTATGCGCTCCCGTATGTCATTCATTTCAATGAGCCGGCCGGAGTGAAACGTTCGGTCCGGTCGGCTCATTTTTGCGCCGTATGCGCTTTTACAACCGGACCTAAAACCGTGGTTGACCACAGTTTTAGGTCCGGTTGTAAAAGCGCATACGGTGCAAAAATGAGCCGACCGGACCGAACGTTTCACTCCGGTCGGCTCATTGAAATGAATGACATACGGGAGCGCATACGGTGACATACGGGAGCGCGAGCTTTTAGCTCCCCCTGCCGTATGCGCTCCCGTATGGGACAAAACGTAGTGTGGACCCAGCCTTACACTGATCAATTCTATTTCATAGCATTGATCAGTGTCTACAATCAGACTATTGCATGTTATAGTCCCCCTATGGGCGCTATAACAGTGCAAAAAAAAAAGTTTAAACAAATAGTTAATGTGATCTAGTTTAAAAAAAATAACTTTGTAAATAAATATAAACGTGGTATGGCCGCATGTGTAAATGTCCGAACTATAAAAAAAAATATATTGTTAATCGCATGTTCAATGGCGTAGACGTAAAAAAAAAAATTCCGAAGTCCAAAATAGCATATTTTTGTCACTTTTTATACCATTAAAACATGAATAAAAAGCTATCAAAAAGTCCCGTCAAAACAAAATGGTACCGATAAAAACTTCAGATCACGATGCAAAAAATGATGATCTCATACCGCCCCGTAAGCAGAAAAATAAGGCTGCTTTCACACTATAAAGTTGCTCCGTTAAAATATTCGCCATAAACTTCCGTTAGAAAACCCTTGAGAGCGGTTGTTAAACGGCTGTTACGAATGGGATTTTTTGAATATCCGTCATCACCCGTTAATAATGGACGTAATTTGTGACGGAGGAAAAAACATCACATGCACTCATTTTTCTTCCGTTTAAAAATAACGTCCGTTAAAATTTTAACATTGAAGTCTGTGGCAAACGGATGAGCCTTTAATGTCATCCGTTTGCACCCAGTTTATAATATCCCTTATTACTTCTGAGCATGCTCAGAAGAGTTGACATCAGCAGACTTCTGCAGTGCTTAGGAACAACTACCCCCATCATGGAACTAACTACTTTCCATTGTGGGAGTAGTAGTTCCCACAGCTGTGGGAGGCTACATAGTTTGTACTACTACCCCCATCATGGAACAGTGTCTGTTAAATGTTGGGGGTAGTAGTAGTACAGGGGATAAGGGATTGATCGCACCAGGTCTCACTTCTGAGACCCCATGCGATCAGCAGTTATAAAGCAGGGAGCGGGCGACATGCTGTGCTCCCCTGCGATGTGTATATACTGTGTAAACTTTCATTTTGAAATCCCCCGCCGGGAGCCCTGAATGGCCGGCACAGAGGAGCCATTCAGGGCTCCCGGCGGGGTTTTTAAACTACTACTTTGACCCCCCCCCCCCCCCCCAAATGTGTGCCCCCCCCCCCAAATGTGTGCCCCCCCCCATGCATATTAATAATTCATTAGCCCCAGTGTGCTTATCCATACCCCCCCAGTGTCCTTATTTCCCTTCCCGCTGCCTGCTCCTCATCTTCTTGGAGCAGGGCAGCAGCGGGACATGTTGGGAACCGGCGGTGGTGAATGAATGAGGCAGACGTGTCCCACATGTTGGCTTCATTCATTCACCGCTTCCGTCGCCCGACATGTCCCCGCTGCTGCCCTGCTCCTAGCGCAATCAGCGCACCACCGGGACATGTCTGTTCTCTGCTACTCATCTGGGGCCAATGAATTATAAATATGCATGGGGGGCATACATTTGGGGGACATATTAGTAGTTTAAAAACCCTGCCGAGAATTTAAGTGAAAGAAAAAATACACTATACATCGCAGGGGAGTGCAGCATGCCGGCCGCTCCCCTGTTTAATAACTTCTGATCGCATCGGGTCTCAGAAGTGAGAACCAATGCGATCAATCCCTTGGCACCTGTACTACAACCCCCATTCTGCCAATGCCTGATGAAGAGCCCTGTCCGGGATCGAAACTTGTTGCAAATAAAACTTTAATACTTGACTTGGGGGACCAGCGCCTTCATTTGAGAAACCCATTTCCATAAAATTTTCCTGCTGTACTTCCACCGGATAGACTGACGTCACACCGGGAAGTTCCTCGTGGCAGCGGTCCCGCCGCTCTCACCAGACGCTACTGTAGGTGTTGTGCCCTGAGCGCAACACCTAAGGGTAAGAACCCATCTTTGATTTTACTTGTATCCCACGGTCAAACGGTCCTTACTAGGGGCACGCTTCTTGTTGCTTTTTTTTTTCTCCCTCTTCTATATTACAACCCCCATCATGAAACAGAGTATGTTCCATGATGGGGGTAGTAGTACAAACACTAATGTAGCCTCCCCAGCCACCGGTAGACTCACACAGCCGGGGAACTACTACTCCCATCATGAAAAGTCTGTTCCATGATGGGAGTAGTAGTCCCAGCTGCAGGAGTCTGTGGGCAGAGGTGTTAAAACGGCCAAAAAATATTGGTACATGACTGTTATAACGTGTCTTAACGGATGAATATGCCTTTTATTTTGACAGACGTTGTTCAGCCATTAGCACCCGTTATTTCATTGGTTATACATCCGTTTTTTTAATTATACAATACAGAAAATGGACGTTAAATAACGGATGAATACTCAGTGTGAAAGCAGCCTAAGTTATAGGGGGTCAGAAGAGGACATTTTTAAACATATTATTTTTCGTGCTAGTAGTTATGATTTTTACCAGGAGTAAAACAAAACCTATATAAGTAGGGTTTCATTTTAATCATATGGACCTACAGAATGAAGGTGTCATTTTTACCAAAAAATTACACCTCAAAAGTTACAAAATGGCTTTGCTTTTAGGTTTTTCTATTTCGTCCCACCAAAAATATATATATTTATAATAAGTGTGTATGTGTATATATATGTGTGTGTGTATGTATATATATATAATATATAATATAATATATATATATATGACCCAGTCTCGATTAAGACCTCAGATCAGATGTGGCGACCCGCTGAATTTAAGCATATTATATATATTAGCTGAATACCCGGCGTTGCCCGGTTTTTCCTTCCTCATCCTTGTTGGGGAGGAAAATAACCAAAGGAGGAAGCTTTTGACTTCATATCCTGTCCTCATATATTGTTGTCCTCCTGTCCTGTCCTCCTGTTTTTGTGGAACATACATACATACATACACACGTTGAGAGAGAGAGAGAGATATATATATATATATATTTATTTTATTATTACATATACACTTTTTTTTTTTTTTTTTTTTGTCTTGCCGTACATTTTTGGATAAAATGACTGTGATTACAAAGTAGAATTGGTGGCGCAAAGAACTATGGGTCTGTAGGTGCAAAATTGAAAGGGTTATGATTTTTAAAAGATAAGGAGGAAAAAACTAAAGTGGAAAATTGCTGAGTCCTTAAGGGATAAGAGCCATTTGTGCAGTAACTGTAGGTATCACTCTATGCGTTACACTTAAATACTATAAAAGCGAAGGCTCCAATCCATTGAATGCACTGGGCTAAAAGGTGTAATTTTATTTAATATTTGCTTTGTTCATTCCTCCCCTAAATCAGATGAATTTTTGTTTTCAACTTTTTTAAGACAGTTATCACAAAAACAAATTTACAAAACCCACAGGGGGAGATTTATCAAAACCTGTGCAAAGGAAAAGTTGACCAGTTGTCCTTATCAACCAATCAGATCGCTTCTTTCATTTTTCAGAGGTCTTTTTAAAAATGAAAGAAGCAATTTGGTTGCTATGGGCAACCGGTCAACTTTTCCTCTGCACAGGTTTTGATAAATCTCCCCCACAGTCTCTAGCATCATTGACGGTATGATTCATGCTTCATTCAGTGCTAGAAAAGGAAAGACTGACAGCCTGAGTATACTCTAGAATATCTTGAGGCTTTTCGAAACATGCCCCTCAGAGCCCGCCAAGCTGGCACCCATGTTAACCACACTGCTAGGCCCTAAAGCAGTCCAGAAATTTTTTTTTTTTTTTTTTTTTTTTTTTTTGCTATTGTGCAACATATGCTGTTATTACAGAATAACTTGGAGGATCTTGTGTATACCTATTTTAGCTTAGTGGCATGCATGGGGTTACCTGCCACATTAATTCCTAATTTGCCTCTGATATGTTGCAGCCTACATTTGCAGAGGTAGTGTAGTCTCAGCACTACACTTGCTGAGTCCTGTCAAGTGTAGCAAGTTATATAGCGCTCCTGACACCTTTCCTCGTATCAGTCACATGTGATACCACTGCAGCCTGGCTCTTTTTATCACTGTAGCCCTTACACCTTCCCTTCTGATCAGAGGAGGTGTATAACTCTGCAGAAAAACATTATTGACTTGCCTAATATCACGGGTTTCCTGATCTCTCTGAGACGGCAGATAGTCTTGAGCAGCATTTTGTGCATGGGGAGACATACAGAGAAACGAGGAGTGTGGATCTAGGTGGGGAAAATGTGAGCTGCCTGGTATGACCTGATAGACTTTTTATAAATTGTTGTTACATGCCCTAACTGACCTACTGTCTACATATTATTGCATGCAAACTTGTTCAGACTGGTGCTGACATGACCCAGTGGCAGTAATGTACCGATGCAGCTGACCTTAGGATAGGCCACAAGATATTAGTGGTAAGCTAGCAAACTAGTGTTGTTAAGGAGTGAACTGCTATTTCCAATGGCCACATCACATCCCAGAAGGCAATCTGTCCAATAGTGGTGCTGTTTCTTGTGTGAACGAGCCCTAACCCTAAACAAAATTAAAATTTAAAAAATGTGTTGTCTTATATGTTGGTGTTCTCAACAGTTATAAAAGTGCATTTGATATTGTGTGCTGTGTTGCTGAATTTTTATGCTTTTCTTTCAGGACTACAGAACAAAACAGTTCTGCTGCAGCCAGTGTCCGTTCTCTTCAAAGTTCTTCTCTGCTTACAAAAGTCACTTTCGAAACGTTCACAATGAAGACTTTGAGAACCGGATCCTTCTGAACTGTCCATACTGTACTTACAATGGAGACAGAAAGACTTTGGAAATGCACATTAAGGTGTTCCATGCACCAAACAACCCTCAGCCAAGCCCGGTCCTCAGCGCTTTTAAAGATAAAAACAAGCTCGACAGCCTTAAACCTAAGCAGGCCGACAGCGTGGAGCAAGCTGTTTATTATTGTAAAAAGTGCACTTACAGAGATCCCCTTTATGAAGTGGTGAGAAAACATATATACAGGGAACATTTCCAGCATGTTGCGGCACCGTACGTTGCGAAGGGTGGTGACAAATCACTGAATGGTGCCGTGCCTATAGGGGCAAGCCCAAGCAATGATAGCAGCATTCATTGCAAGAGATGCCTTTTTATGCCGAAGACGTATGAAACCTTAGTTCAGCATGTAATTGAAGACCATGAACGTATTGGGTACCAAGTGACGGCTATGATAGGACATACAAATGTGGTCGTTCCTAGGTCCAAGCCATTGATGCTGATAGCTCCAAAGCCACAAGATAAAAAACCTATGGGCATTCCACAGAGAATAGGTCCAATGTCCCCAGGAAATGTCCGAACTCTTCCTTCTCAACAAATGGTGAATAGACTTTCAATACCAAAGCCTTCAATGAACTCTAACATGATGTCCAATGTCCATATGCAGCAGAATAACTATGGGGTGAAAGGATTGTCTTCAGGGTACCCTGTTGGGCAGCAAATGAGATTAGGAATGGGTAGTAATGCATCGGTTTCAATTTCCCAGCAATCCCAGTCCATGAAGCAGATGCTTCCTGGTGGAAACATGAGAACTTACTCTCTTGGTAATGAGCAAAGATCGCAGGCTAATTTAAGGTACTCTCTTCAGTCTGGAAACTCCAGCCTTACAGGTGGCCATCTTAAACCAGCTTCCATGACTCCACCCCATGTTGCATCTCGAGGGCTGATTCAGCCAGGAGCAAAGCCCACTGCTGCTGCGGCAGCCGCTGCAGCAGCCGCTGCCAACTCTTCCTCCTCCACCCAGAAGTGGAAGATATGTACAATTTGCAACGAGTTGTTTCCAGAAAATGTGTACAGCATTCACTTTGAAAAGGAGCACAAGGCAGAAAAAGTTCCAGCAGTGGCAAACTACATAATGAAAATCCATAACTTCACAAGCAAATGTCTATACTGTAACCGATACTTGCCAACAGACACGCTGCTAAATCATATGTTAATCCACGGCCTCTCCTGTCCTTACTGTCGGTCCACTTTCAATGATGTAGAGAAAATGGCAGCGCACATGAGGGTGGTTCACGCTGATGAAGAAATGGCACCTAAAACGGATTCAACTTTAACATTTGACTTGACATTACAGCAAGGAAGCCACACAAATATACATTTACTGGTCACCACATACAACCTGCGTGATGCTCCAGCTGAATCCGTAGCTTACCATGCACAGAACCAACCTGCTGCTGCTGCTGCTGCTGCTGCTCCTCCTCCTCCAAAAACTCAAGCAAAGACCGTGGAAAAGGTGGAAGCGCCTGTGAAAAACTTGCCACAGACTGCCGTGCCGTACAAGAAAGATGTAGGCAAAACACTGTGTCCTCTCTGCTTTTCCATCTTAAAAGGTCCCATATCTGATGCTCTTGCCCATCATCTGAGGGAAAGACATCAGGTCATCCAGACCGTTCATCCTGTAGAGAAAAAGCTCACCTACAAATGTATCCATTGTCTAGGCGTGTACACTAGTAACATGACTGCTTCAACCATTACTCTGCATCTTGTACATTGTAGAGGGGTAGGCAAAACCCAAAATGGCCAAGACAAGTCAGGTATCATTAAAATTAATCCAGGTCAAACTATGTCTTCAATGAAACGTTCCAATGACTTCATGGATTTGTCACTCGCCAAGAGGAGGCGGCCAGATGAGGACCCTGATGCCCCGATCATTTTAGATGATAAACCTGAAGAGCCAGTGGTTTTGGCCCTAGACCCCAGGGGCCATGAGGATGACTCTTATGAAGCCAGAAAGACATTCCTTACCAAATACTTCAACATGCAGCCCTACGCAAGCAGAAGAGAAATTGAAAAGTTGGCAGCCAGCTTGTGGTTATGGAAGAATGATATAGCATCCCATTTTAGCAACAAAAGGAAAAAATGCACTCGGGATTGTGAGAGATACAATCTTAGTGTCTTGCTTGGCTTCAACATGAGGGAGCTAAATAAAGTCAAACATGAAATGGATTTTGGTGATGAGTGGAAGTTTAAGAACATTGATGAGAATCAGTCCACTCCTAACGCTAGTAAAACGGTGGACAAGAAAAAGCTGAATGAGTCCAACTCCTCAGACTCATCTGAAAATGCTGCAGAGGACTCCAGTGAAAGTGTAATTGAGCAAACTCCAGAGAAGGCTCTCAAATCCCCAAATTCAGAACAGAACACAAGTCTTTTAGAGCAACCCTTGGAATTGCTAGAAAACCAAAATGCAGGCACTACATCAAAGGCCAATGACAATTCTAGTGAAATAATTTTGGACAGCTCTGACAATGATGGAGAGGTGCCTGATTCTCCTGTCCCAAAGGACAATGTCAAACCTTCAAACAGTAAGCCTGTGCCAGCAGAGTTGGACTTGGAGGATAGTAATCCAGAGTTGAAAGACGAAATTTGCATCAATGATTCCAACCACAGTAAAGATGCTGAAAATGGTGAAGAGATTGAGAAAGATCACTTAGTTGAAAGTGACGAGGAGGCAGCGGAATGCAAATCAAAATCTCACAACAAAGCCGAAGAATTCTGGTCTAAAGAGAAGTCTCTCTCAAAACCCAATGTGTCCACGAAAGAGGAAAACGCAACAGAGCAACCAATGGAGTGGAAAAGTAGCACAAATGACAGAGAAGATGGCGATCACTTTAACATGACTGTTACAGACAAAATGCACAACAGTCTAGCAGGAGTAGGACTCAGTAGCCAACAAGTATAGGTTTAACTTTTTTAGACCCCACTTGTATGTACAGCCTGTTAGCTGATATTTTCATTACAACAGGACTGGTAAGCTACCCCATAGAACTGTTATTTGTGGTCTCCTGCACGGAACTATGTCAGACGCTGGATTTCCACACATTGTTTCAATGGCTTGCTCTACTTTCCTGCGTTTGGCACATACCGATGTGATGAGCAACATTGGATAATACAAAGTGCACGTTTAACCCCCCCCCTTTTTTTTCCCCCCTTTTTTTCCAAGTTTTTCACCATGTTCATTGTTATTTTTCTAATTTTTCTCTTACAAAAAAAATTAAAACAAAAAAAATGCAGAGAAACCCAACAAACCTCCCCGAGCGTGAGGTTTCCTACCCTCTGAACTACGAGACGCCCTCTGCAGGTTATTCAGAATTTTCTGGCTCACTGTGTATAGAAGCTTTGAGATTTTTTTTTTTCCCTCCCCTCTTGTCATGAATCCATTCTAAATAGATAAAATGTATATTTGTACAGTATTTTAGACTTCTTCAAAGTGAGACTGATGAAAGTGTTCTTGTGCACCCACGATATATATATATTTTTTTTTTTAGTGACAGCCTGCTGTGTAATAACGCTGTATCTAGTTTACTTAGCAAAAGGCTTGAAACTGCTATAGTTAAACAAAAAAATATGAAAAAAACACAAACTTAATATGACTTTTGATGAACTTGGGTTTTTGCACATAATCTGTACAATCTGAAAAATGGAGTCTGTCATATGAAATATATCTGGACAATTGTAATACTTTGTTTGCTGCCCCCCAAACCCTGAACATTTGAGCTGATGGAAAACCTGGTATCCTGGAAGAGAGGTAACAATATATTAGTCTGTGGTGCTAGTGTGCTTCTGAGGTGACCATTTGGGAAGGATGCAGCCTAACCTGTCTTGGGCTTTGATGGGATAGGCTGAGCACTGGCTCGTTCCACAGAATGGCCGCATCTGCTGGTTGTCATGCTTCAACCTAGGTAGCACTATTGCAAGAAAAAATAAAGAAACCACAAAACATTTGCTAGTCCAACATATTCTGATACCTTTCTAAAGGTAGAACTCTGTATAATATGTATTGTGTTTAAAGTATCAAAAAAAGAGAAACACAATGCCGTATTTTCGTTATTAGTATATTTAGTTGCCCACCTAGTGATGTTCATTTATTCCATCTAATATTTGGCACACTGTTGTAGTAGTATTTTGTGATCTTTCTTTCCCTTTGTATTCATTTAAGCATCTAAATAAAAAGCTGTATTGTGCTTAATGTCAATCTTTGGCTCTGTTCTGTATATACATACTACGGTTGGGAAATATCTGGATATACAGTGACTCCAGCCCATGCATTATATAGTGGTGGCTAGAAGCAATGTCTCTTGAAAATTAATGGATTCCTATTGCAGTGCCAATAAAAATTGGTGCATTGGGCTGATGCTGTAAACTAGTCTTTGAAGGGGTATTCTGCTCTCCAAAAATTAGAACAAGTTGATCTAAAAATCTGGAGATTGAAAGATCTCTTCCAGGAATAAATGGGCCGAGTGGCCAGCACTCCATTCATTTTCTGTGGGGCTTCTAGTGGCCAAATTCCACCAATCTGCTTGTTATCCCCTATCCAGTGGATGGGATATACCATTTGCATTTGGGAATGCCTAACCATTGGATTTCACCAAAGACGGTTGTATGGCAGCATCTGCTGTGGGCTAGTTAGCATGTGCTTCAGGTTCTAATACTCGGTGCGGTGGTCGGGGGCGGGGCATTATCGGCAAGGTAATTGCCGATACGATAACGTCCAAATTCGTGAATATCGGCTGATATCGGCCAAACCGATAGTCGATCCCTTCTAGAGATGAGCGAACTTACAGTAAATTCGATTCGTCACGAACTTCTCGGCTCGGCAGTTGATGACTTATCCTGTGTAAATTAGTTCAGCCTTCATGTGCTCCGGTGGGCTGGAAAAGGTGGATACATTCCTAGGAAAGAGTCTCCTAGGACTGTATCCACCTTTTCCAGCCCACCGGAGCACCTGAAGGCTGAACTAATTTATGCAGGAAAAGTCATCAACTGCCGAGCCGAGAAGTCCGTGACAAATCCAATTTAGTGTAAGTTCGCTCAACTCTAATCCCTACCATTGGATATACTTTACTGGTAACTTTATGCTTTTTACCGTTAATATTTTCTGTTGCATGTTCAGGGAATTACTAGTTGTACATGGATTGGGGGGTGATCCAGGGTCCTTATTGTTTTTAGGTGCTGTTCTTGGTCGTTTCTTACTGGAAAATATATATATATTTTTAACCTTTTTATATTGACATCTGCCCAAACTTGCTTCTGAGTGTCAAACTGTTAGTGTATAAACCGCCAACACTTGTAACCATGGAAACTACGGTCCATTTTTGTTTCTATAGTTACGTTAAAGACCATAAGTTACAGGAAAACTTTGTTGTTTTTTTTTTTTTTTTTTGGCCTGGTATCTAGAAAATCTCCCAACAGGCAGGTGCTACTTACATACTGACCGTGCTGCTTTATATTGTTACGAATATACATTGGGCTAGAGGAACATGAAACAGATGTGTGTAAGGAAGTGTTTTTGTGTAGAGACAAATGTTACTTGGCAGGTTCCTAATTAAATAATGCAGTTAAATTCTAGTGCAAAAGCTTATATTATACCATAATGCTACTGGAATAGACTGGGGGGGGGGGGGGGGGTGTGTGCTGGGGCACCTACATCTGATGAATATATGGACTTAGAATGCACTTGGTCCACAAAACAGGCACTAGAAGTGGCAGTCAGGGGCCTGTTTTAGTAGTTGGCCATGGCTCGCCAAGTCTTGCCTCCAGCTTGCACTTTCAATGGGTCTGTATACTGTCGCCACTTCCATTAGTTTACCTTTGTAATGTATACAGATGATGCAGTTTGGGTGTGCTGTAGGAGTAAGTATACACTTGATGGATTTGCTATTGATTTATTAATTTTTTTGTGTGTGGAAATGGCTGCAGCAGAATACACAATTGTCAAAGATGTGATTATTGAAAACTTATTTACATACAGCTGAACCTTCTTTGAAATTGACCTGCAGTGCAGATTTGAAGAAAAAATGCAGCGTGTCAGATTTTTCCTACTAAAATATATATTTTTCTGGAAGTAATATCTAGTGTACATGTACTCTAAGACTGTCCCTCTTCAGCACTTCTCAAACCATAGTCTGTATGTCCTTTGGGTTTATACAGCATCACACTCCGATTTGTGTCAGGACAATTGTTTTCTTGCATAACTTTGCTGCAGCTACATTAGATGAAATCCTGGGATTGCTGCAGCTATCCACTTTTAATATGCCAAAAAAATTATGAAAACTGCAGTGAGCCTATATCAGCCTGTTAGTGATGATGCTCAGCAGAGGTCAGTGTTATCTAAGAATTTTTTTTATTCTAATAGGAATAATATTTCCAGTGATTCCACCAGCAGAATAGCGAGTGCAGCTTTGGAGTTAAACATCTAATGGATCTAAATACATTACACACCTTTCAAGTTACTAAGAGGTTACAAATTGGGTAAATAGTGCATGTGTGTTTTTATATTTTAGACTGTAAACAATATGCTTTGTTGGAAGTCTTACAGTGTTTTGGATGTGTTTTTGTAAAAATGTCAGGAAAATGTCTTCCTATGATTTTTTTTTTTTTTTTACAAAATTCCCACTAATAAGCAAACTACAGTTATCCCTCAACTTACAATGGCCTCAACATACAATAGTTTCAACATACAATGGTCTTTTCTGGACCATTGTAACTTGAAACCGGACTCAACATAAAATGCTATGGAATCTATGAAATGTGTCAATGGCTGGAAGAATCGACCAATTAGAATGGACATTTCATTGGTAAAACCCCTGTATTCCTAAAGTGCATGCACTGACTGGTGTCTGGTAGCGCCCCCTACAGTACAGGGAGGTATTACATGTTCTGTACTACTCTTTACCTCTGCCAGGGTTATTTGCTCCTTTGGACACCAGGTGAGGGCGGCTCCATGTTACTTTTTTTAGCACACTGTGTACTGTATAGGACCCTGAAGAAGCTCCTGCCCTCTACATAGACCAGTGTTTCCCAAAGAGGGTGCCTCCAGCTGTTTCAAAACTACAACTCCCAGCATGCCCGGACAGCCGAAGGCTGTCCGGGCATGCTGGGAGTTGTAGTTTTGCAACAGCTGGAGGTACCCTGGTTGAGAAACACTGAAATAGACAGTGATTTACAGCTCTCAACAGATCTTTCTTTTATATATAAGGATTTGCTTTATCTCTATTAGTTATCTACTTATTTTTGTTTAATCCTCTCTTTTTCCTATTTTTGGATGACATATTGGTGGCTTCAGAACCAATTACCAAGTTTCCATAGAGTTATGGTTTCAACATACAATGGTCATCCTGGAACCAAATAATATTGTAACTTGAGGGACCACTGTATATAATAATGTAGTAGTGACTGTCAGTAATTTAACCTGGAGCTGGAGCATGTGATGTGCTTTTTCTAGTCTTCGATCTGATCCTTACTACCAAGAAGCCATATGTGGCCCTGAGCTACAACCACAAGTGAATGTTAAAATGTGAACTCCACCTTTCTGACAGATCATTTGATTATATACTCTGACTGAAGTGCATTTCACAGTATGGCACAATTTTCATTAATGGAGAGTTCAGGCCAAGTAATAACTATTCTTTATACTTATTACCTTACTAGATCCAGGCAGTCATTGGACCAGCTCAGTTACCCAGCATCTATAGGTCCTGTATTTATAGACCCTTAAAAATATGGGGATTTAGGCCTCACATCCGCTTCCTCAGCTGTGACATGCTGTAATGTTCATTTTCAAAATGTTGCCTGAAAAGCTTTGTCAGGTATTTTACAGATTTCTTTCAGTAAGTCTACTGGCAGCACACGTGAATGGCATGTTTCCATGGTAACAATTTCATAGTGGGGTAATGGAGAGCAGATGGGTAACATGGGGGGTGTGTGAGACCAATCAGATGGCAAGAATTCTGGCTTCTTGAAGAGGAGAAAGCGCATCTGACTGCATTCATAGTTGAGGTGCAGGAGTGACAATGGATGATGTGGTACATTTCATAGCCAGCATTAACATTACCGTTTGTTTCAAAGCTTTGCTGCTTTATTAATCATTCTGGTATGTAACGGTTATTAATCCCCTACATGACTAGCATGTATGTCACTGATGTAGCAATTAAAGATTTTAATTACGGAAAACCTTGACTACACTTCACATTAATTGGCAGTTTTTCTACAGCTCTTAATGTTGACTGTATAAATTCATCTAATTTACAGGAAGGTGAATGGAATAGGATAGCCCTATTGTAAAGCTGGCCATAACACCTACAATAGCAATAGGTCAATCCCATTACAAGTAGGACTGGCCAACCATCTAAAGTTGACGGCTTCAGCTAACACACATCGAATGTGTATGGTCAGTTTAACACTATTTGCAGTGTTCTTGTTTCACTCCGGTAGATGGGCCTGCACTTAAAGGGGTACTCCACTGAGAAACTTTTTGGCACCAGTTTATTTAAAAAAAATAAATTGTAAATTCTATTAAATTTTAACCCTTCCAGTACTTATCAACTGCTGTATGTTCCAGAGGAAGTTATTTTCTCCTTGAATTTATTTTCTGTCTGACCAGAGAGCTCTCTGTCCATTTTAGGAACTATCCAGAGTACAAGCAGAGGTTTCAGCAAATTCCCATAGTAAACCTCTCCTGCTCTGGACAGTTCTTAAAATGGACAGAGGTGACAAAGGAGACAAAAAAAAATAAGGAACTTCCTGTGGAGCGTACAGCAGCTAAGTACTGGAAGCATTAAGCTTTTTAAATAGAAGCAATTTACAAATCTTAACTTTCTGTTGCTTTAAAAAAAAAAAAAAAAAATCCAGGGGAGTGTACACTCTAAGATTTTTTTTTTTTTTTTTTATATAGAAGTAATTAACATATCTAACTTTCTGGCACCATTTGTTTGTTAAAAGGGGCACTCTGGAGGGAAATATATTTTTTTAATTTTTTTTGCATTCTATATATAAATACGTTACATTTTGCTCTTATCTACTCTATATATAAGTAATTTGAGATACTATGAATAGGGGCATTTTTGGACGTTGCCCACATAGTACTAAAGAGGTACTCTGCTCCCAGACATCTTATTCCCTATCCAAAGGATAGGGGATAAGATGCCTGATCGTGGGGGTTCAGCGCCTGTTCATTTAGAATGCTGGGTGTGGACGGCAGGGGTTGTGACATCACTGATTTGCCTCCTCGTGATCTCACGCACCTCTCATAGACTTGTATTGAGGGGGCATAGCCATGACGTCACGACCTCCACCGCCTGCTCCAAGGGTTCGGAACAAAATGTTCCAAATGCTGGGGCAGCGGAGTACCCTTTAAGCTCTGCCTCACGAATTGCATAAATCCAAAGGATCTGATGTTGCTTGTGCATACAGCAGAGAAATTTTGCACAAATTGTGCAAATTTTTTTTGCAAAATCGACTTTTCAGAAATTGCGCTACAGTTGCAGCGTAGTAAATGTTACCAGCCTCTATTCTTTACTCAGCGGAACAATTGCATCGTATGTGTAGGTTCTGTTGTGACAATATTCCAGTTTGGACAGAAATTCCCCTCAGGAATGTTCTAATTCATTTAATCTATAGAATGAATGTCATCTTCGTAATGCATTCTTGGAAAGATGAGATTTCATGGAAAATGCAGAATACAAGATATTTTTTTACTTCTTTGTGATAAGAATCCTCGGAGATCTCCTCAGGTAACGTGATTAACCTCTGTCGTCTGCCAACCCAGAGTCTTAACATTGAGTCTTTACTGATCTTCATCTGGTAAGACATTTCTTCTGATTCTACAATGTAGAAACAAATATCTCCTACATAGAAACCATCGACAAGTAGGATTGTCACTGATGGGAAAGGATTAAAGGGGTACTCGGGTGGAAAACTATTTAAAATCAATTGGTGCCAGAAAATTAAACAGATGTGTAACTTACTGCTATATAAAAATCTTAATCCTTCCAGTACTTATCAGCTGCTGTATGCTACAGTGGAAGTTGTGTAGTTCTTTTCTGTCTGGCCACAGTGCTCTCTGCTGACACCTCTGTCCATGTCATGAACTGTCCAGAGTAGAAGCACATCCCCATAGCAAACCTATCCTGCTCTGGACAGTTCCTGACAGGTGTCAGCAGAGAGCACTGTGGACAGACCAGAAAAGAACTTGGCAACTTCCTATGTAAACAACAACAAAAAAACGTGGTCTCAAATGGCTGGAGGTGCTCAACCCCAAATGCAGTTGTGCATTTATACTGGGGGAGCAGATCCTGCCCTTGTAGTCAGTTGCTAGGGGCGATCCCCAGCATAAAAATGCATACAATGGAGGATGCCTGCAGCGGACTACAAGTGCCACAATAGAATCCTACACCAGATAAACGGTGTGGATGTGTAACAATTAGAATAATGCAATACAGAAATTTAGGTGCACTACTGTGGTAGATGTATACAATGACATGGGCTATCCCTCAACACTGATGTTAAAATTGAGACATTCACCAGCGTATCCTTATATGAAGGACATGCCAGAGCCCGCACACCAACGCCAAGGTTTCTCAAATGGCACGGGACCTAACACTAACCTACCTGTGCGTAATAAGCAAAAGCTAGGGGCCAGTGGGCAATTACAGCAGAATTAGGCCGACATGCAGCCTCCTCCCAGTTCCCTCCACTGGAGGGAACTGGGAGCAGGCTGCATGTCTGCCTAATTCTGCCATAATTGCCCACTGGCCCCTGGTTTTTGCTTTTCACGCACAGGTAGGTTTCCCATGCCATTTGAGAAACCTTGGCGTTGGTGTGCGGGCTCTGGTGTGTCCTTCATATAAGGATACACTGGCGAATGTCTCAATTTTATCAGTGTTGAGGGATTAGCCAATGTCATTGTATACATCTACCACAGTAGTGCACCTAAATTTCTGTATTACAACTTCCTATGTAGCATACAGCAGCTGATAAGTACTGGAAGGATTAAAATTTAATAGAAGTAATTTACAAATCTGTTTAACTTTCTAGCACCAGTTTGTCTGGGGAAAAAATGGTTTTCCACCAGAATACCCCTTTAATCTTCTGGAGACACTGATGGTGTATTGACTTGTTTCTAACCATTAACCCCCTAGACTAGTGTTTTTCATGCCCAGTCCTCAAGTACCACCAACAGGTCATGTATTCAGGATTTCCTTAGGTATTCACAGGTGATATATCCATGGTCAGTGCATCAGGCATCATCACCACAGTGTTTTTTTTGTATGGGATATGCTTGAGGAGTGTGCTTGGAAAACACTGCCCTAGATGACATTGTACATGTACGCCTTTTCCGCTTCATAGGCGGTGAGTGGCTGCTGCTCTCAGTAGCTGGCCACTTACTACTAAAGACAGTGTGCAGCGATTCTGCCACTGTCATTAACCGTTAAAAATACAGTTATCAATGGCAATCGCTGCATCTAACGGTATAAATGCCAGTTCGCTCAGGAAGCTCATTGGAAAGCGCCCCCCAAAAAATGTGATTGTGGGGGTACAATGAGCCAAAATGGTGACAGATGCAACTAGGCTTTATTAGTGGAGCGCCAATCGCACTGTATAGTGCTGTGCAATAGGCATAGTATTATACAGATAATGTAATCTAACAATTTTATATAAAAGTTCCCTAGGAAATTTGGGTAAAGGTTTTATACCCAAATATCCTTGTTAAAAGGAGGGTGTGTGTATACCCTGATAAACCCTTTCTGGCCCCACAGAAGCTGCTGCAGTTCAATGATTTAAAGCGGGCACTATAAATCATTGAACTGCTGTGACTTCTGCGGGGGCAGTGTCCCTCCTCCTCCCTGGTTTTATAGTTACCTGTCCTGGGGACCGTGCTCCTTCAGGCTCTGGCACATCCTGAGCTGTCACTGTGTGCCGCGCACAGCAGAGGATGCCGCCGGAGCCTGAATGAGCGTGGTCACCAGGACAGGTAACTATAAAACCAGGGATGGGGAGGGACACTGCCCCCGCAGAAGCCACAGCAGTTCAATGATTTATAGTGCCCGCTTTAAATAAATGAACTGTAGCGGCATATGTGGGGCCAGAAACAGTTTATCGGCATATAACACGCAGATATACTTTAGGCTGAAAATGCGTATTATACGCTGATAAATACATAAATAAATAAAAAAATAATGGAAAATAAGTCCCTCCCCTAATCAAAAATCACCCTTTTCTCTTATTGTACAAAAAATATCAATCATGCTTGATATCCTAAATTATATAACATTGTTAATTACCTCCACTCAGTAATATTCACGGATCCTGGAGTTTCCGAAATCCGTAAGTACAGCCTGGGTTTCTCAATGATGAATTTCGTCCCCTATTCATTCTGCTTGCTGCGGCCATTTTGGTAACGAAACGTCACCTTTGTAATCATCCTCCCTGCGCTCTGCAGGCCCCCCTACCCTCCTGTGGGTCACTCCCACAGTTTATATATTCATGGAATCTTCATTTGCACAGCCGCAATTCGCTGGGCTGTGCAAACGCCCCTGGCCAATCAGTCTTCCGTCCGCGCCTGCCGCCAGTGTGAGGGGGCAAACTTGCGCTCCCGTGCAGACTTGTGTCCGCTCCTCCCCCAGCTCTCCAAAGATTTCCGAAGCTAGTGCTGAAAGGAGAAAGATGAGGTGCACACCCCCTCCCTCATCTCCCCTCCCTGCTTCCCTGAGCTCGAGAGGACACAGGTCTGCACAGGGAGATAAAAGCCAGAGCAGGGGGAGAGAGGAGGAGCACGGCTCCTGCATCTCCCCTTGGAGGATGCAGGTCTGCACGGGGAGAAAGAAGCCAGAGCAGTGCTCCTCCTCTCCCCTGCCTGAGCTCTGTCTGTGTTTACTGTGCACGGGCTGGGGAATAAATCTCGGACTGGAGATTATTTCTGTGTGTGCAGGGGGGGGGGGGGGGTTGTTTGTAGTCCCTGTTGTGTGTGTGTGTGTGTATGCCAGGAGTTGTAGTCCCTGTTATGTGTGTGTATACCAGGAGTTGTAGTCCCTGTTTTTGTGTGTGTATGCCAGGACTTGTAGTCCCTGGTGTGTGTGTGTGTGTATATGCGAGTGGTTCCCAACCAGGGCTGAGTTATAATAGTGTGCTGTGTATAACGCAGGTTTCCTCGGGCTACAAGGGGCCGGATGAACTGCACAGGCTTGTTTCTGCTTTTTCATGGAGTGTTCATTAGCCCCATAAAGAGGACATAGAGATGCAAGGGGGTCATACAGGGAAGCAGAGATGCAAGGGGGTCATACAGGGAAGCAGAAATGCACGGGGTTCATACAGGGAAGCAGAGATGCAAGGGGTCATACAGGGAAGCAGAAATGCACAGGGTGCATTTCTGCTTCCCTGTATGAACCCCGTGCATTTTTATGTCCTCTTTATGGGGCTAATTAACACCCCATGAAAAACCAGAAGCCAGCCCGTGCAGTTCATCCTCCCCCTTTGCAGCCCGAGGAAACCTGCGTTATGCACATCAAACTAATATAACTCAGCCCTAGTTGGGACACATGCACACACCATTTCCCTAGCATACATACACACACGCACACACCATTTCCCTAGCATACATACACACACGCACACACCATTTCCCTAGCATACACACACGCACATACCATTTCCCTAGCATACACACACACCATTTCCCTAGCATATACACACGCACACACCATTTCCCTAGCATATACACACGCACACACCATTTCCCTAGCATACACACACGCACACACCATTTCCCTAGCATATACACACGCACACACCATTTCCCTAGCATACACACACACACACACCATTTCCCTAGCATACACACACGCACACACCATTTCCCTAGCATACACACACACGCACACACCATTTCCCTAGCATACACACACACCATTTCCCTAGCATACACACACGCACACACCATTTCCCTAGCATACACACACGCACACACCATTTCCCTAGCATACACACACGCACACACCATTTCCCTAGCATACACACACACGCACACACCATTTCCCTAGCATACACACACGCGCACACCATTTCCCTAGCATACACACACGCGCACACCATTTCCCTAGCATACACACACGCGCACACCATTTCCCTAGCATACACACACGCGCACACCATTTCCCTAGCATACACACACGCGCACACCATTTCCCTAGCATACACACACGCACACACCATTTCCCTAGCATACACACACACACACCATTTCCCTAGCATACGCACACACACCATTTCCCTAGCATACGCACACACACCATTTCCCTAGCATACACACGCACCACACACACTCCCAGCATTCCCTGTTTGGGAAACGCTAGCATACACACCCCACACCACACACACTCCCAGCATTCCCTGGTTGGGAAACACTAGCATACACACACATAACGGGGATTACAACTCCTGGCATACACACACACAACGGGGACTACAACTCCTTGCATACACACACACAACGGGGACTACAACTCCTTGCATACACACACACACCAAGGAGTTGTAGTCTTGCAACAGCTGGAGGTACAGCTGCAACTGCCAGCATGACCTGACAGCACATAGCTGGGAGTTGTAGTATTACAATAACTATAGACAACATTGCTTTATAGGGAAGTTTTTTTTTTTACCATACACTGTACACCAGCAGTGCGCTCTCCTATTGGACAGGGGAGAACCACAAGGTCAATGGCGTACGTGCAAAAAAAATTCCAAAGTGCAAAAAATCGTATTTTTGGTCACGTTTTATACCATTAAAAAAAATTTATAAAAAGTGATCAAAAAGTCTGATCAAAACAAAAATGGTACCGATAAAAACTTCAGATCACGGCGCAAAAAATTATTCCTCATACCGCCCTGCACGTGGAAAAATAAAAAAAGTTATAAGGGTCAGACGTAGAGATCAGCGAACTTACAGTAAATTTGATTCGTCACGAACTTCTCGGCTCAGCAGTTGATGATTTTTCTGCATAAATTAGTTCAGCTTACAGGAGCTCCCGTGGGCTGGAAAAGGTGAATACAGTCCTAGGAGACTCTCTCCTAGGACTGTATCCACCTTTTCCGGAGCACCTGAAAGATGAACTAATTCATGCAGGAAAAGTCATCAACTGCCGAGCCGAGAAGTTCGTGACGAATCAAATTTACTGTAAGTTCGCTCATCTCTAGTCAGAAGATATTTTTAAATGTATAAATTTTCCTGCATGTAGTTATGATTTTTTCCAGAAGTACGACAAAATCAAACCTATATAAGTAGGGTATCATTTTAACCGTATGGACCTACAGAATAATAAGGTGTCATTTTTACCGAAATATGCACTGCGTAGAAACTGAAGCCCCCAAGACAAAATGGCTTTTTTTTTCTTTGTTTTTGTCGCACAATGATTTTTTTCCGTTTCGCCGTGAATTTTTGGGTAAAATGACTGTCACTGCAAAGTAGAATTGGTGACTCATAAAATAAGCCATAATATGGATTTTTAGGTGCAAAATTGAAAGAGTTATGATTTTTAAAAGTAAGGAGGAAAAAACGAAAGTGCAAAAACTGAAAAACCTTGAGTCCTTAAGGGGTTAACCCCTTAAGGACCAGGCGTTTTTGCACTTTAGTTTTTTCCTCCTTACCTTTAAAAAATCATAACTCTTTCAATTTTGCACCTAAAAATCTGTATTATGGCTTATTTTTTGCGCCACCAATTCTACTTTGTAATGACATCAGTCATTTTACCTAAAAATCTACGGCGAAATGGAAAAAAAAATCATTGTGCGACAAAATTGGAAAAAAAAAATGCCAATTTGTAACTTTTGGGGGCTTCCAGTTCTATGTAGTACATTTTTCGGTAAAAATTACACCTTATCTTTATTCTCTAGGTCCATAACTTTTCTTTATTTTTCTGTGTTCAAGGCGCTATGAGGGCTCATTTTTTGCGCTGTGATCTGAAGTTTTTGTCGGTACCATTTGTGCATTGACCGGACTTTTTGATTGCTTTTTAAAAAGCGGTTTAAAAAGCGGTATATTTTTATAAATCGGACATTTCCGCACACGGCAATACTACATATGTTTATTTACACTTTTTTTTTTTATTCTTGGAAATGCCGAGTGATTCAAACTTTTATTAGGGGAAGGGATAATTGAAAGGGTTAATGATTTTTTTTTACACTTTTCTTATGCAATATTATAGCTCCTATAGGGGGCTATAACATTGCATTTACTGATCTTTAACACTGATTGATTGATGCATCCCCATAGGAATAGATCAGTGTTTTCGGCGATTGATTGCTCAAGCCTGGATCTCAGGCTTGAAGCATTCATTCGGCGATCGGACAGCGCAGGAGAAGGTAAGAAGACTTTCTCCTGTGCTACAGCTGTTCGGGATGCCGCGATTATACCGCGGAGATCCCGAACAGCTCCCTGAGCTAGCCGGGTACTTTTACTTTTGTTTTTAGCTGCACGGCTTAGCTTTGAGCGTGTGGCTAAAGGGTTAATAGCGCGCGCGGCACCGTGATCAGGGCCGTGCGCTATTAGCAGCGGGTCCCGGCTTCACTATGACGCCGGGCCCACCGTGATATGATGCGGGGTTACTGTGTAACCCCGCGTTATTTCACGGGAGCGGAACCAAGGACGTACCCATACGTCCTTGGTCCTTTTAAGGTGAAAATTGGCTTGGTCCTTAACCCCCGAAGGCCAAGAGTGCTTTTTACAAATCTGACCACTGTCACTTCAAGCATTAATAACTCTGGGATGCTTTTACTTATGAATTTGATTCTGAGATTTGTTTTTTTTGTGACATATTCTACTTTAACATAGTGGTAAATGTTTGCAGATACTTGCATCATTTGAAAAATGACAAAAGACTTTGATGAGAAAATGTAAAATTTTAGCTTTTTTTTTTTTTTTAATAATTTGAAGCTCTCTGCTTATACGGAAAATGGATATTCCAAATGAATTATATATTGATTCACATATACAATGTCTATTTTATGTTTGCATCACAAAGTTGACATGTTTATTTACTTTTGGAAGAAATCAGAGGGCTCTAAAGTTCAGCAGCAATTTTCCAATTTATCACAAAACTTTCAAAATCTGAAATTTTCAGGGACCAGTTCAGTTTCGAAGTGGATTTGAAGGGCCTTCATATTAGAAATACCCCACAAATGACACCATTATAAAAACTGCACCCCTCAAAGTATTCAAAATGACATTCAGTAAGTGTTAACCCTTTAGGTGTTTCACAAGAATAGCAGCAAAGTGAAGGAGAAAATTCTAAATCTTTATTTTTTACACTCGCGTGTTCTTGTAGACCCAGTTTTTGATTTTTTACAAGGGATAAAAAGGAGAGAAATCTTCCTAAAATTTGTAACCCAATTTCTCTCAAGTAAGGAAATACCTCATGTGTATGCCAAGTGTTCGGCGGGTGCAGAAGTGAAGGCGCAGCAATGGGATTTTGGAGAGTGAGATTTTCTGAAGTGGTTTTTGGGGACATGTCACATTGAAGAAGCCTTTATGGTGCCAGACCAGCCAAAAAATTAAAAATTAAAAACACACATGGCATACTATTTTGGAAATTACACCTCTCAAGGAACGTAACAAGGGGAAAAGTGAGCCTTAACACCCCACTGGTGTTTGATAAATGTTCATTAAAGTGGGATGTGAAAATTAAAAATATATATATTCTTTTTTACACAAATACTGGGGTTACCCCAAATTTTTCATTTTCACAAGTGGTAAAAGGAGAAAATGTCACCGTAAACTTGTAAATACATTTCTTTGGAGTAAGGACATACCTCATATCTGGACGTAAACAGTGTGCACACCGGTGTCGGAAGAGCAGGAGCATAGTCAGGGGCCTTGAGCTTCTACATAGCTGCCTATGGAGCCAGAACAGTGGGGACCCCCCCCCCTCCCCTCAAGGAGCGTTACATGGGGTAAATTACTAAAATGGGGTATAGTGGGACGGAAAATGAAAAAACAGGTTATGTTCCCAGAATGATGTCACAGCATAGCCAAAACTAAAAAAAATATGCCCACCCCAAACCATATTCTCTGAATCATCATTCTGGGAATGTGATGTGTGTGGCCGTTCCTAACCTGTTGCCTCAAATGCGCACCCGCTCAGGTGGAGAGAGAGTGCTGCGCATTTGAGGCAACATAAAAAGTCCCCTATGATAGTGACCCATGACCCAGAGGGAAAAAAATACCCCCAGAGGTCTTATCCGTTTTTTTTTTGTGTTTTTTGGGCAATTTAGTGGTTTATGGGGTTAAAACTTGGAATGTACTCTGGACTTGGTACATTGGGGTCAAATTATGGAAAATTTTTAATTTTGTACTGCATGGAGGTGTGATACTCCCTGAAGCAGTTTTTAATGCAGAGGCCCGGATGATCGGGGCAAGTGTCATACTGAGTGGTGGTGTCCTTCCTTATCCTCCTCTTGTGACACACGCACACTGCATTTTTTTTCTGGCACCTATATTTCCAGTTCCTTGGGAACTCCTGCCTGATCTTTCCCGGTCGCCAAAGATCAGGGCCTTTAGGACGACTTCTTGGAACTGGAGGAATGTTCCTGTGTTGCCAGTGTACTGGTACAGTACAAAAGAGTTGCACATGGCAACCTGTACCATGTAGACCGCAACTTTTTTGTACCATATCCATGTTTTCCGCATGGCCATGTATGGCTTGAGGACTTGATCAGAGAGATCAACTGCCCCCCACCCTCCCATATACCGATTGTAGTCCAGAATACAATCGGGCTTTAGGTACGTTTTTGTGGTGGTACGTCGCACAGGGACATGTGAGCTGCCGTTACCATGAATTGTGGTCAGCATAAGGACATCCCTCTTATCCTTATACCTGACCAGAAACAGGTTTTCATGGGTAAGGGCATGGGACTCTTGGGCATAGGTGTCTAGTGAAAATTTAGAGGGAGGCCTCTCTGGTTCTTCCGCATGGTTCCACAAGCGTATTTGGATCTGGCGGCAAGGGATGTTGGTATGAAAGTTGTCCATGTAATGGTGGTAACCCTTATCTAGCAATGGGTGCACAAGGTCCCAAACTATTTTCCCGCTAACACCCAGAGTGGGGGGGACATGCCGCATTTTCGGCATAATGCAGGCATTTCCGAATGGCCTTGAACTGTCGTGCCATGGCCATACCGTAGAGTGGGGTCTGCTAGAGGATGTCCCCACTCCAGTACTGCTTGACCCTTTTTTTTTTTTTTTACCAGGCCCATATGCAGCACGAGGCCCCAAAATGTCCTCATTTCAGGACCCCCCTGGGCATTTGCATGGGGTACCTGCTAAGGACACAGGGTGTACCTAAGGGTTTAAAGGGGTACTCCAGTGGAAAACTAATATATTATATATAAATTTCTACTGCAGCACTCCAAGATCAAATGAAATTGTAGATAGCGTTTATTCCATCTAGTTCAAGGCAACGTTTTGGCTGCGTACCTGCAGCCTTTTTCAAGCCTTGAAAAGGCACTGATCGATGTAAAAGATCAGTGTGTACAGTGTTATAGCCCCCTATGGGAGCTATAACACTGCAAAAAACAAAAAAAAAGTGAATAAAGATCATTTAGCAAACCTCTTCTACTCTGTGCAGTTTCCGAGACAAGCAAAGATGTCAGCAGAGAGCACTGTTGCCAGACAGAAAACAACAACTCAACTTCAGCAGCTGATAATTATTGATAGGATTAAGATTTTTTAATAGAAGTAATTTACAAATCTGTTTAACTTTCTGGAGCCAGTTGATATATAAAAAAGTTTTTTTTCCTGGAATACCTCTTAACACCTTCCCTAATAAAAGTTTGAATTCACCCCCCTTTTCCCATAAAAAAAAACCTTGAAAATAAACGTGGTATCGCCGCGTCCGGAAATGTCTGAATAATAAAAATATATTAATAGTTAATTAAAGCGGACGGTCAATGGCGTACGCGCAAAAAATTTCCAAAGTCCAAAATATTGATCTTTTTATTCTTTTTTCATTATATAAAAAGTGACAAAAAATGCACTAAGTCCTATCAATGCAAAAATTGTACCGCTAAAAACTTCAGATCACGGCGCAAAAAATTATCCCTCATACCGCCCCATACGCGGAAAAAAAAAAAGTTATAGGGGTCAGAAGATAACAATTTTAAACATATAAATTTTCCTGCATGTAGTTATGATTTTTCCAGAAGCGTGACAAAATCAGACCTACATAAGTGGGGTATCATTTTAGCCGTATGGACCTACAGAATAAATAGATGTAATTTTTACCGAAAAATGTACTACATAGAAACGGAAGCCCCCAAAAGTTACAAAATGGCGTTTTTTTCCATTTTGTCTCTCAATGATTTTTTTTTTCCGTTTCGCCGTAGATTTTTGGGTAAAATGACGGATGTCATTACAAAGTAGAATTGGTGGCGCAAAAATTAAGCAATCATATGGATTTTTAGGTGCAAAATTGAAAGAGTTATGATTTTTTAAAGGTAAGGAGGAAAAAATGAAAATGCAAAAACTGAAAAACCCCGGGTCCTTAAGGGGTTAAGGACACAGGGCGTACCTGTACGCCCGTGGGAATTTCGGTCGATATCTATCAGCAGGTACCCTGTGCAAATGCCCAGGGGGCATTTATTTTTTTTTATTTTTTTATCAACTTGTGCCAGAAAGTTAAACAGATTTGTAAATTACATCTATTAAAAATATTATTCCTTCCAGTACTTATCAGCTGCTGTATGCTCCAGAGGAAGTTCATTTCTTTTTCAATTTCTTTTCTGTGTGAACACAGCACTGCTGACACCTCTGTCCATGTCAGGAACCGTCCAGAGCAGCATATGTTTGTTATGGGGATTTCTCCTGCTCTGAACAGTTCCTGACAGGTACAGAGGTGTCAGCAGAGAGCACTGCGGTCAGATAGAAAATAAATAAAAATAAAAAAATTCCTCTGTAGTATACAGTAGCTGCTAAGTACTGGAAGGATTAAGATTTTTTTTAAATAGAAGTAACTTACAAATCTGTTTAACTTTCTAGCACCATTTGATTATTATTTTTTTTATTGTGTTCCACCGGAGTATCCCTTTAAGACCAAAATGGGCTGTACCCTTTAGAGGTAACCACCATCCTTGCAGCTTCGATAAATGTACACAACCTGTCTATACAAACAATAATGGGTGAAGTGTGTGCTTCCAATATTGCCACTTCAGGAAAAGTGTAAGTAAATACCTACACCCTGTAACCATAAGTCGTCTTCTATAAACTTGAGCCTCATTGAAACAGACATAATGTGGCTGCAGGCCCTGGCCTGACTTTGGGTCAAGCGACTTGAAGCAAGAGGCTTAGAGGGATCCATGCTGGGTTGTGTCATTAACCATGTAGTCAGGCTAGGACTTGGGGTTATCCAGCAATAGAATAAGAGAGCTAATTTCTTCCAAAAATAGCGCCACACCTGTATGCTGAAGCCAACGGCTGTCTGGGCATGCTGGGAGTTGTAGTTTTGCAACAGCTGGAGGTCTGCAGGTTTTAGACCACTGCTGTACGCCTATGGCCGGGCTACAAAAGATAAAGAAAATTAACTTTAACTTACCTACGTCGGCCTCACGTTGGGGACGGGAACATCTGAGAGCCGTCAGCCTATCACTGGCCGCAGCGATGTCCAGCTCCAGCCAGTGATAGGCTGAGCCCACTGTCATGTAAGGAGCTGGCTCCTTACATGACACTGGGCTCAGCCTATCACTGGCTGGGGCGGGACATCGCTGCGGCCAGTGATAGGCTGACGGCTCTCAGATGTTCCCGTCCCCAACGTGAGGCCGACGTAGGTAAGTTAAAGTTAATTTTCTTTATCTTTTGCACCCCGGGCATAGCGATACAGCATACAGCAGTGGTATCAAACCTGCGGACCTTCAGCTGTTGCAAAACTACAACTACCAGGCATGCTGGGAGTTGTAGTTTTGCAACAGCTGGAGGTCCGCAGGTTGGAGACCACTGGCGTACAGTGAGTTCCAGCGCCAGTGGCCCCCAACAAAGAGGAGCAGGGCAGTACTTGACATATGTGAGTAGAACCCCGCTGGGCTGATAATTAATTGGGGGGGGAGCAGAACAGCGCTCGCGGGTCACATATGATTAGTTCCCCGATGTGGGGACAGCGCAGCGCTGGGCTGATAATACATTCCCGAGGGGGAGGGGCCCAACCGGTATTGCGGTATGGGAAAAATTTATATCGTGCAGCCCAAAAATTTCGGTATTCGGTATGAACCGGTATACCACCCAGCCCTAGGCTAGATGCCCCTCCCCCAATATCACATACAGAAAAAAAAATCAACAAATTTAACGAGAACAAAAATATTTAGTATGTGGTTTTAAAATTACAGCCAAAAACCATAAAAAAAAAAAGTTCTTGTTCCATTATATGTATATGATTATGAAGGTGGCTATCCTGCCTGAGCTGCTGTTAACAGCATATAGAAATAGAAGCCACATTGGCCATAGGAGTTTGGGGCTGACTTCTATGAGAAAATGGTGTTTATGATCTGTAACTTGTGAAATGGTCATTATGGAAAGAGGAGGTGAACTGTGACCATCACTTACTGTGACGTTGTTGTTGTTGTTGTTGTAAATCTACATGTAGGTGTCACCTCTCATTGTAATCCTGCCTGTAAGGATATCTCTACAGAAAAGGGTGTATTAGCTGCTGTTAGGCTCAGTGAACAGAGTGGAAATTGTATTTCCAAAAAATTGTCATGAAATCTTGCAGAGTGATTAAATACCACAATAATTGAATACCAGCAAAACTCTAAATGCAGCTTTAGATCTGAGCAGAGAAGTATGCAAAATCTGTACTGTACAACAATTTTTTTTTTACATTTTAGATTTTATTTGTATAAATTTAGTGAACTCTTTACAAGCAATGCAAATATATGAACATTGAGCACAGCAGTGGTTCTCAACCTTTTTCCAGACTGTACCCCCCCAAAGGGTGAAAGTATGTCTGCAGGTATCCCTCGCGCCAGGGTTAACTTCGAACAAAATAACTCTTGTGCTTACCTTTCTAATGCGATACTTAAAAGGGGTACTCCGGTGGAAAACTATTTTTATTTTTTTTAAATCAACTGGTGCCAGAAAGTTAAAACAGATTTGCAAATGACTTTTATTAAAACTTAATCCTTCTAGTACTTATTAGCTGCTGAATACTACAGAGGAAATTATTTTCTTTTTGGAACACAGTGCTCTCTGCTGACATCTCTGTCCATTTTAGGAACTGTCCAGAGAAGCATATGTTTTCTATGGGGATTTTCTCCTACTCAGTTCTTAAAATGGACAGATGTCAGCAGAGAGCTCTGTGTTCCAAAAATAATTTCCTCTGTAGTATTCAGCAGCTAGTAAGTACTGGAAGGATTAATTTTTTTTTTTTTATATATATATATATATATATATATATAGAAGTAACTTACAATTTTTTTTTTAAACTTTCTGGGCCAATATGAGATATATACAATAATACCCTCCCATACTGTGGTGTTACACTTAGACACAGGCTTGGTAAGCATGTTAAACTATCCTGTTCAGTGGGAGTCGAAGGGCAGTACTGAAGGTTGATGTCCTTCTCTGCTGTGCAGGGACTTCCACACAACATCAGGGACGTCACACGCCAGGCCCCACTGTCAATTCAGCTCGCGTAAAGTGACCGCCGGCTGCAGCTCCGGCCCTGGTACAATATAGTGAGCTACTGTGGCGACCAATTTCCGCTCTACGCTGACAAATTCTGGCTAATGCATGGCTGGTATTGGTCAGTGATTTGCCGTACCCCTGGTTGAGAACCGCTGGAGGATGTTAGCAGGATGAGCATCTACGTATTACTGTACATGGTTCCATCTATTATATCATAGTGAGCAGTGCCAAGGCAGGGCATCTGCTTATTACTCACTGTCCGGGGTACAATCCTGCAACAGATACACTTTTCAGGCATCCATTAAAAGTCTGTTAATGTCTTTTTGATATTTGCAACTTGCAGGAAAGTAATCCTCTGTCCTGTATAGTGCTGGTAACTCATAGGTGCTCTGTGGTGTGAAGTTCTTCTAGGGAAGAAAAAAAAAACTCTTCAGGTGGAGCAATTGCAGAAAAACAATCCAATATCCTGTAATTTTCTGGAAATAACACTTACTGTATGGGTTAGCTATGCAATTTCTAATTTACTTTATTTTTGATTCCTCACATTTCATTATTTTCCTGATCTGTTGCTTCACACAGCAGAAGGTGTGTTACTATTGCATTCAGTCTAGACAATTCCTCCTGTGAAATGCTTTAGTAGCAAGACAGTTTGTATCCATTTCTGATTTTTTTTTCCACTGATTAATAATGTAGCATGTCAAACAGTTAAAGGAGTACACCGGGATGTTAAAATTGTCATTCACACTGCCGGCAGTGAAAAAAAAAAAAAAAGAGGTACATACCTGCCGTTGCTCCCCCGGTGCCTTCGGTAACCCATTCCGGCCTCCGCCATGATCCTCTTCCTGGTTGCCAGTGAGTCATACTGCACTCAGCCAATCACCGGCCGCAGCAAAGTCCTGCCGCACTGGGGGCACTGGGGGAGCGACCGCAGGTATGTACCACTTTATTTATTTTTTTCACTGCCAGAAGTCTGAATGACTATTTATACTCCTTTTAATCTACCAACAAGCAGAGATCTTAAACATGATTTTATGGAGTGCATAGGCCTAGGTTTATTAACACTGTCTAATTTTAAGTGCAAACTTAGGACTGACTTAAAATGATACTGTATCAGGCTTATTGATAATTCTGTTGCACCTGAAGGCGATCTAGTTTAAGTTTAGACCAATTTTAACCTGGATTAAATGTGTGCTCTTTTTAGCCCTGTTGGTGTCGAATATTAAATGTCATACGATGGCTTTTGACACAACTGTAATAGTAGATCTGGGCCAAAGTCTTTTATAAGGTTAATCATGCAGTGACTCCTTAACTTGTATGCAGCCTAGAATAACACAGTTACCATACATCACAAACCATTATCAATCCCCTGTGAGCTAACATGGCCATACAAACTGGGAATGCTTCGGCCAAACCCACTAACATGTATGGGTGCCCCCGATCTTGTTCTCTGCCAGACTCCTCAGCTTACAAAACCCTCCTCCCCCATTTCTGAACATTTGGCTGAGCATTCGTACATATGGACAGGGTGGAACAGAAACATGTTTGCCGAGAGTTATAGTGGATGTATGGCCAGCTCAACAGGAGAAAAAAAAATGTGCTAGGGAATTATTTTCATTATAAATGACAACACTTCATACAATTGTAATAAACCATCAGCTGCAAGAAGTGTTGGTTTGGATAGGCTTTTCCGCTTTTGGTGCAGTGATATTTAAAATGGTGAGGATTTGAAACTAATGCCTATAATCTTACTTTTATTTTTTTTGAGCAAGGCTTAGCAGGCCAAGAACAAAGGTCCCCATATTAATGGTAGGCTTCTTTTACACTGCCACTGTGCCATCAAGAACAGCCGTAAAACTTTTTTTTTTTTTCCACCTAAACCCTGCCCCTCAATAGTCAATGGGGTCCGTCGGATGATGCTGGCTTCCAGCTGGAGTAGCAGGAGAAAAAGACGGCGCAAGCTTTTTTCTCCTGCTATTTTCCCTGGTGGCCAGCACACTAACTTGTGATAACGGTAGTGTGAAAGGGGCCTTAGCAGGTCTTTTGCTACATATGGGATAGTTACAGAGGTGGAGAGGGCCTGTGCACATTGAATTTTGTACGATTATGGACACACAGCCATAGCTCCTAAAAAGCAGTTGATTATACAGAGGAATGCTGGGAAGACATCTTCAGTTCCCACATGTGATGGATACTTATGTCACTATGGCAACAGACCAAATGAAGGTAAAGTTATTTCCACCAAATACCACTGTCACTTAAACTGTCACTGGAGGTAGAAAGGGAGATATATATATGCGCACACACTAGCTGAGTACTCGATGCTGCCCAGCTTTTCCTACTTCATCCTTGTGGGGAAAGAAAAGCAACATAGGAGAAAGTACTTGTCCTCATATCCCGAACTCATGTTCCCTACTCATATCCCGACATAATATCTCATCCTCATATCCTGTCCTCCTATTTTGTCTTCATATCCCGCTCTCATATCCCTTCCTCATGTGGGGCTGAGTTGAGATGAAGAGATTGTAGGCCGAAAATAGAAGGAGGCATGGGTTTGTGGAAGTGGGCATGACTTGAAAGCCAGACCAATGCACAAAAAGGGTAGAAAACAGAAGGGATGTGGCTTTCTTAGATTGGGTGTGGCGGCATCTGGTGAGTGACCCGGATTAACTCACTCACCAGGAGAAGCAGAGCAGAACTTGGAGTAAGGTATGGGAAGTCCTATATACTTGCATTGGACTTAAGACAAAAACCCCATCCTTCATGTAAAAGGGTAGGTTAGGGTTCATTTAACTACTATATATTTTTATTTGACATGAAACTAACGTGTACTAAGTTTCATCAAAATAGCTCCAGACGTACAAAAGTTATGCTAGAACGTCAATTATCCATAGATTTGCATTGGACTTTAAACAAACCCCAACCGACGCAAATGCGGGTAGGTTGGGGTTAAATGAACCATCCTATATTTTTAGTGGACATAACATGTGAAGTAACATGTGACTGAGTATTATTGAAATATCTCCAGTCGTTTGGAAGTTATGCAGTAACATATATTTCTCAGAATCGTATGGGACTTTAAACAAAAACCCCGCCCCTGGCAAATGGGGGTGAGTAAGGATTAACCCCTTAAGGACATAGGGCGTATCCATACGCCCCGTTTCCAAGTCCTTAAGGACCGAGGGCGTATAGATACGCCCTGAGCATTTCCGGCCCCCACCGCTAGCCGGAGGGGAGCCGGGGCCGGATGCCTGCTGAAATCGTTCAGCAGGCATCCCGGTATATCGCCCAGGGGGGTCATTATGACCCCCCATGTCGGCGATTGCCGCAGATCGCTGGACAATTCAGTCCAGCGATCTGCGGCGGATTCCGGGTCAATCGGGTCTCCAGTGACCCGATGACCCGGAATTACTGGCTGATCGGGGCTGTCAGAGACGGCCCCGAACAGCCAGAGCCTGCAGGGGTGAGGTTGCACTGGTGCCACCTCACGATCGCCCTGATTCGTCAGCCGGATTACCGGCCGACCAATCAGGGCGCCTGCTGCGGGTGTCACTCCCGCACCCGCTCCGCTCCGCCCCTCTTCCGGAGGACGGGAGCGGGAAGACTACCCCGGGTGCTGGGGACCCCGATCCCCGGCGTCCCTGTTGGGATCGGGGCCCCAGGAGCGGCGGCGAGGGACAGTCCTGCAGTGTGGATCGTTGGAGGTGAGTGACAGCCTCCTGCTGTTGCTTAGCAACAGCTCCCAGCATGCAACAAGGGCATGCTGGGAGCTGTAGTTATGCAACAGCAGGAGGCAGACCACCACAACTCGTGGTTTTAGTTTTGCAACAGCTGGAGGCACATTCTTTCTATGGAAAAGTGTACCTTCAGCTGTTGTGTAACTACAACTCCCAGCTTGCACAATAAGCTAAAGTGCATGCTGGGAGTTGTAGTGGTGCATCTGGTGGTTGCATAACTACAACTCCCAGCATGCCCGTTGGCTGTCGGTGACTGCTGAGAGTTGTAGTTTTGCAACAGCTGAAGGCACACTGAGTTAAGTAGTAAACCAGTGTGTCTCCAGCTGTTGCATAACTACAATCCCCAGCATCCCCAGCCAATGTAGTATGCCTCCGGCTGTTGCATAACTACAAGACCCAGCATGCCCTTCCGCTGTCCGTACATGCTGGGGGTTGTAGCTTTTGCAACAGCTGAAGGCACACTTGGTGCAAAACACTGAGTTTGTTACCAAACTCGGTGTTTCACAACCTGTGTGTCTCCAGCTGTTGCAAAACTACAACTCCCAGCATGCACTGATAGACCGTACATGCTGGGAGTTGTAGTTTTGCAACAGCTGGATGTTTCCCCCCCCCCAATGTGAACGTACAGGGTACACTCACATGGGCGGAGGATTACAGTAAGTATCCGGCTGCAAGTTTGAGCTGCGGCAAATTTTCTGCCGCTGCTCAAACTGCCAGCGAGAAACTACTGTGAACCCCCCGCCCGTGTGACTGTACCCTAAAAACACTACACTACACTAACACTAAATCAAATAAAAAGTAAAAAACACTACATATACACATACCCCTACACAGCCCCCCTCCCCAATAAAAATGAAAAACGTCTGGTACGTCACTGTTTCCAAAATGGAGCCTCCAGCGGTTGCAAAACTACAACTCCCAGCATGCACTGATAGACCGTCCATGCTGGGAGATGTAGTTTTGCAACAGCTGGATGTTCCCCCCCCCCCCCCCCCCCCATGTGAACGTACAGGGTACACTCACATGGGCGGAGGATTACAGTAAGTATCCGGCTGCAAGTTTGAGCTGCGGCAAATTTTCTGCTGCAGCTCAAGCTGCCAGCGAGAAACTACTGTGAACCCCCGCCCGTGCGACTGTACCCTAAAAACACTACACTACACTAACACTAAATCAAATAAAAAGTAAAAAACACTACATATACACATACCCCTACACAGCGCCCCTCCCCAATAAAAATGAAAAACGTCTGGTACGCCACTGTTTCCAGAACGGAGCCTCCAGCTGTTGCAAAACAACTACTCCCAGTATTGCCAGATAGCCACTGACTGTCTAGGCATGCAGGGAGTTTTACAACAGCTGGAGGCCCCCTGTTTGGGAAACACTGGCGTAGAATTCCCCTATATCCACCCCTATGCAATCCCTAATTTAGGCCTCAAATGCGCATGGCGCTCTCAATTTGGAGCCCTGTCGTATTTCAAGGCAACAGTTTAGGGCCACATATGGGGTATCGCCGTACTCGGGAAAAATTGGGCTTCAAATTTTGGGGGGTATTTTCTGCTTTTACCCTTTTTAAAAATGTAAAATTTTTGGGAAACCAAGCATTTTAGGTAAAAAAAATAATTTTTTTTTTACATATGCAAAAGTCGTGAAACACCTGTAGGGTATTAAGGTCCACATTACCCCTTGTTACGTTCTCCGAGGGGTCTAGTTTCCAAAATGGTATGTCATGTGTTTTTTTTTTTTTTTTGCTGTTCTGGCACCATAGGGGCTTCCTAAATGCGGCATGCCCCCAGAGCAAAATTTGCTTTCAAAAAGCCAAATGTGACTCCTTCTCTTCTGAGACCTGTAGTGCGCCAGCAGAGCAATTTTCACCCCCATATGGGGTGTTTTCTGAATCGGGAGAGATTGGGTTTCAAATTTTGGGGGGTATTTTCTGCTATTACACTTTTAAAAAATGTAAAATTTTTGGGAAACCAAGCATTTTAGGTAAAAAAAAAAATATTTTTTTTACATATGCAAAAGTCGTGAAAAACCAGTGGGGTATTAAGGTTCACTTTACCCCTTTTTACGTTCCCTGAGGGGTCTAGTTTCCAAAATGGTATGTCATGTGTGTTTTTTTGCTGTCCTGGCACCATAGGGGCTTCCTAAAGGTGACATGCCCCCCCAAAAACCATTTGTTGCTCCTTCCCTTCTGAGCCCTCTACTGCGCCCGCCGAACAATTAACATAGACATATGAGATATGTGCTTACTCGAGAGAAATTGGGTTTCAAATACAAGTAAAAATTTTCTCCTTTTTACCCCTTGCAAAAATTCAAAAATTGGGTCTACAAGAACATGCGAGTGTAAAAAATGAAAATTTTGAATTTTCTCCTTCACTTTGCTGCTATTCCTGTGAAACACCTAAAGGGTTAATACACTTACTGAATGTCATTTTGAATACTTTGGGGGGTGTAGTTTTTATAATGGTGTCTTTTATGGGGTATTTCTAATATGAAGACCCTTCAAATCCACTTCAAACCTGAACTGGTCCATGAAAAATAGCGAGTTTGAAAATTTTGTGAAAAATTTCAAAATTGCTGCTGAACTTTGAAGCCCTCTGGTGTCTTCCAAAAGTAAAAACTCATAAATTTTATGATGCAAACATAAAGTAGACATATTGTATATGTGAACCCAAAAAAAAATTATTTTGAATATCCATTTTCCTTACAAGCAGAGAGCTTCAAAGTTAGAAAAATGCAAAATTTTCATTTTTTTCATCAAATTTTGGGATTTTTCACCAAGAAAGGATGCAAGATACCATAAAATTTTACCACTAAGTTAAAGTAGAATATGTCACGAAAAAACAATCTCGGAATCAGAATGATAACTAAAAGTATTCCAGAGTTATTCATGTTTAAAGTGACAGTGGTCAGATGTGCAAAAAATGCTCAGGTCCTTAAGGTGAAAAAGGGCTCGGTCCTTAAGGGGTTAAATAACCTATCCTATGTTTGTTGTCATATAAGTAACGTGTACCAATTTTCATCAAAATATCTTCAGCGGTTTGGAAGTGATGCTGGAACATACACACATTGGCCCAGGTTTATCAAACTGGGTGAGAGAAAAAGTAAGAGATTTCCCCACAGCGACCAATCACAGCTCAGCTAATGAGCTCTGGTAAAGTGAAAGCTGAACTGTGATTGGCTGCTAAGGGAAACACACTCCACTTTTTCTCTCACACAGTTTGATAAATCTAGGCCATTAAGTTATATACATATATATTTGGTTCTCCTATGGCAGCCAGACACAGAAAAGCTTAAAAAAAAAAAAAGCCTTTGCTCTATTAACCATGTCCATCACATGAAGTAACAAAGTATGACATAGTTTACGCTAATATCAGTACACTTTAGGTCAGCTGTCGTATCTCTCCACCAATGTGTGCACATCTGTATAATCACTGGATATCGTAGCCCATTCCCTCCCTATGATGTATAGTAAGGCTGCTTTCACACTATGAAGTTCACCCGTTATTAAACATCCGTTTTCTGTGTAAAAAACGGACGCTAAATAACGGATGAAATAACGGTTGCTAACATCTGAATAAATATTCATGCGTTAAGACCCGTTATCCCTCATGTATGGCCGAACCTCTGCCTACAGACTCCCACAGCCGGGACTACTACTACTCCCATCATGGACCAGACTTGTTTCCATGATGGGAGTAGTAATTCCCTGGCTGCGGGAGTCTGCAGACAGCTGGGGAGGCTAGATTAGTGTTTGTACTACAACCCCCATCATGGAACAGAGTCATTGTATACTGATTGACAGCGAATCACTCCTGAGAGTCTGTTCCATGATGGGGGTTGTAGTACAGGGGCTGAGGGATTTTTTTTGGGGGGGGGGGGGGGGTCTTTGTCCCGTACTTCCTGGTTGAGCAGTTGCTCAGTTCAATTCCCATAATGCATTGTTTTTCCTTAGATCTTCACCACTGTCCTTCCACAGCTCTCATGCCAGTTCCCCACCCAGAGCTGTTGACTTACATCTTATTCCACAGCAGAAAGTTTGTGAACAGTGAGGTATGCGGCATTGTCCTGCACAAGGCAGCATGCTGTAAACATCATTCTCCCTAAACGTCACGTTAAAGCTTTTGATTTTTTTCGCAGGCTTCTTCACCCCTTAACCTCTTAAGGACGCAGGGCGTATGGATACGCCCTGCATTCCGAGTCCTTAAGGACGCAGGGCGTATCCATACGCCCGTGGGAAATCCGGTCCCCACCGCTAGCCGGTTGGGGACCGGAGCCGGATGCCTGCTGAAATCATTCAGCAGGCATCCCGGCACATCGCCCAGGGGGGTCCTGAGACCCCCCCATGTCGGCGATCGGAGAAAATCGCATGTCAATTCAGACATGCGATTTTCTCCAATTCCGGGCTGATCGGGTCTCTGGTGACCCGATCACCCGGAAAATAGGGCTGATCGGAGTTGTCAGCAACAACCCCGATCAACCCAAAGGATTGGAGTGAGATCGCAAAGCTGCGATCTACTCCTATCCCCTGCCATTACTCAGAACGGAGTTCTGACCAATGGCAGCGCAGGACAGGGGGTTGCCATGGCAACCCCCCGTTCTGCCCGCCCCTGGATGTCAAGGGGCTCTGGAAAGAAGATGGAGGCCGTACCTGCAGGAGAAGATGCCTGGGGACCTGGGATCTGCGCTGGAGCCTGCAGGATCCTGATCAGGTAGGGAATCCACAGTGGGGGGGGGGGGGGGATTGAAAGTGAAAGTAAATCGATCTTTACTGTGGCAACCACTAGGGGGGCCAAACTGCAACTCCCAGCATGCCCAGAGAGCCAAAGGCTGTCTGGGCATGCTGGGAGTTGTAGTTTTGCAACATCTGGAGGGTCACAGTTTGGAGACCACTGTTACAGGGGTGCCCAAACAGTAGCCCTCCAGATGTTGCCAAACTACAACTCTCAGCATGCCTAGACTGCCCAGGCATGCTGGGAGTTGTAGTTCTGTAACATCTGTCCCTTCAGATTTAGCAATTTTCATGACATTTTTGAAAATTGCTGCTCTACTTTGAAGCTCTCTAATTTTTTCAAAAAGCAAAAATATGTCCATTTTATGATGCCAACATAAAGGAGACATATTGTATTTGTGAATAAAAATAACATTTATTTGGAATATCCATTTTCCTTACAATTAGGGAGCTTCAAAGTTAGAAAAATGCAACATTTTCAAAATTTTCATGAAATTTGGGGATTTTTCACCAAAAAAGGATGCAAGTAACGCCGAAAATTTACCACCAAAATAAAGTAGAATATGTCACGAAAAAACAATCTCAGAATCAGAATATTCGGTAAAAGCATTTTCGCGTTATTAATTTGTAAAGTGACGGTGGTCAGAATTGCGAAAAAGGGCTCAGTCCTTAAGGTGAAAAAGGGCTGTGTCCTTAAGGGGTTAAGGACGCAGCCCATTTTGACCTTAAAGGGGTATTCCAGGCAAAAACTTTTTTTATATATCAACTGGCTCCAGAAAGTTAAACAGATTTGTAAATTACTTCTATTTAAAAATCTTAATCCTTCCAATAGTTATTAGCTTCTGAAGTTTTCTGTCTAACTGCTCAATGATGATGTCACGTCCCGGGAGCTGTGCATGATGGGAGAATATCCCCATAAGAACTGCACAGCTGGGACGTGAGTCATCAGAAAGCAGTTAGACAGAAAACAGCAACTCAACTTCAGAAGCTAATAACTATTGGAAGGATTAAGATTTTTTAATAGAAGTAATTTACAAATCTGTTTAACTTTCCGGAGCCAGTTGATATGTAAAAAAATGTTTTGGCCTGGAATACCCCTTTAACCCCTTAAGGACCGGAGGTTTTTCCGTTTTTGCATTTTCGTTTTTTGCTCCTTGCCTTTAAAAATCATAACTCTTTCAAATTTACACCTAAAAATCCATATGATGGCTTATTTTTTGCGCCACCAATTCTACTTTGTAATGACGTCAGTCATTTTGCCCAAAAATCTATGGTGAAGCGGGAAAAAAAATCATTGTGCGACAAAATTGAAAAAAAAAACGCTGTTTTGTAACTTTTGGGGGCTTCCGTTTCTACGTAGTACATTTTTCGGTAAAAATGACACCTGATATGTATTCTGTAGGTCCATACGATTAAAATGATACCCTACTTATATAGGTTTGATTTTGTCGGACTTTTGGAAAAAATCATAACTACATGCAGGAAAATTAATACGTTTAAAATTGTCATCTTCTGACCCCTATAACTTTTTTATTTTTCCGTGTATGGGGCGGTATGAGGGCTCATTTTTTGCGCCGTGATCTGAAGTTTTTAACGGTACCATTTTTGCATTGCTAGGACTTATTGACTTAAATGATATAAAAAGTGACCAAAAATGCACTATTTTGGACTTTGGAATTTTTTTGCGCGCACGCCATTGACCGAGCGGTTTAATTAATTATATATTTTTATAATTCGGACATTTCCGCACGCGGTGATACCACATATGTTTATTTTTATTTTTATTTACACTGTGTTTTTTTTTTTATTGGAAAAGGGGGGTGATTCAAACTTTTAATAGGGGAGGAGTTAAATGATCTTTATTCACTTTTTTTTTTCACTTTTTTTTTGCAGTGTTATAGGTCCCATAGGAACCTATAACACTGCACACACTGATCTCCTATGCTGATCACTGGTTTCTCATAAGAAACCAGTGATCAACGATTCTGCCGCATGACTGCTCATGCCTGGATCTCAGGCACTGAGCAGTCATTCGGCGATCGGACAGCGAGGAGGCAGGAAGGGGCCCTCCCGCTGTCCTGTCAGCTGTTCGGGATGCCGCGATTAGCCGCGGCTATCCCGAACAGCCCGACTGAGCTAGCCGGGAACTTTCACTTTTAGCCGCGCGGCTCAGCTTTGAGCGCGCGGCTAAAGGGTTAATAGCGTGCGGCGCCGCGATCGGCGCTGCGCGCTATTAGAGGCGGGTCCCGGCTTCACTATGACGCCGGGCCCGCCATGATATGACGCGGGGTTACTGTGTAACCCCGCGTTATATCAGAAGAGCAGGACCAATGACGTACCGGTACGTCCTTGGTCCTTAAGGGGTTAAGGACGCAGCCGGTTTTTGCAAATCTGACCACTGTCACTTTAAGCATTAATAACTCTGGGATGCTTTAACTTATGAATTTGATTCTGAGAGTTTTTTCGTGACAAATTCTACTTTGTTAGTAGTAAATTTTTGTCGATACTTGCATCATTTCTTGGTGAAAAAATCCCAAATTTCATGAAAAATTTGAAAATTTAGCATTTTTCGAATTTTGAAGCTCTCTGCTTGTAAGGAAAGTGGACATTCCAAATAAATGATATGTTGATTCACATACAATATGTCTAGTTTGTGTTTGCATCATGAAGTTGATATGTTTTTACTTTTTGAAGACATCAGAGGGCTTTTTAGTTTAGTAGCAATTTTCCAATTTTTCATGAAAATTTCTAAATCAGAATTTTTCAGTGACCAGTTCTGTTGCGAAGTGAATTTGAGGGTCTTTGTTACAAATACCCTATAATGGACCCCATTATGAAAACTGCACCCCTTAAAGTATTCAAAATGACATTCAGAAAGTTTGTTAACCCTTTAGGTGTTTCACAGGAATAGGCGCAAAGTGGAGGAGAAAATTCAAAATCTTTATTTTTTACACTAACATGTTCTTGTAAACCCATTTTTTTTTTTTTTCACTTCACAAGGGGTAATAGATAAAAATGTCCCACAACATTTGTGACCCCATTTCTCTCGAGTAAGGAAATACCTCATATGTGGATGTAAAGTGCTCTGTGGGTGCACTAGAGGGCTCAGAAGGGAAGGAGAGACAATGGGATTTTGGAGAGCGAATGTTGCTGAAATGGTTGTTGAGGGGCATGTCTCATTTAGGAAGCCCCCATGTGCCAGAACAGCAAAAATAAAATAAAAAATGGCATACTATTTTGGGAACTAAACCCCTCAAGGAACGTAATGATGGGTATAGTGAGCCTTAACACCCCACAGGTGATTGACGAATTTTCGCTAAATTTGGACAGGAGAATGAAAATTTTTATTTTTTTCACTAAAATGCTGGTGTTATCCCAAATTTTTCCTTTTTACAAGGGGTAATATGAGAAAAAGTCCCCAAAATTTGTAACACAATTTCTTCTGAGTATGGAAATATCCTATATGCGGATGTAAAATGCTCTGCGGGCAAACTACAGTGCGCCATTGGGCTTTTGGAAAGAGAATTTGGTTTGAATAGAAGTCGGGGGCCTTGTGCATTTACAAAGCCCCCGTGCTACCAGAACAGTGGACCCATGTGACCCCATTTTGGAAACTACACCCCTTACAGAATTTAATAAGGGGTGCAATTAGCATTTACACCCCACTGACAATTACATTTTGGCAAACTTCCAACTGTTGCAAAACTACAACTCCCAGCATTCACTGACAGACTGTATATGCTGGGATTTGTAGTTATGCAACAGCTGGAGGCACACTGGTTGGGAAACACTAAGTTAGGTAACAGACTATTTCCGCACCAGTGTACCTCCAGCTGTTGCAAAACTACAACTCCCAGCATGCATGGTCTGTCAATCAAGCTGGGAGTTGTAGTTTTGCAACAGCTGGAGGCACACAGGTTGGGAAACAGACAGTGTTTCCCAACCAAAACTACAACTCCCAGCATGCCCGGAGAGCTGAAGGGCATGCTGGGAGTTGTAGTGTTGCAACATCTGGCCCTTCAGATGTTGCCGAACTAGAACGCTCAGCATGCCTGGACAGTCTTGGCGCATGCTGGGAGTGGTAGTTTTGCAACATCTGGAAGTGCACAGTTTGGAGACTACTATACAGTGGTCTCCAAACTGTAGCCCTCCAGATGTTGCAAAACTACAACTCCCTGCATGCCCAGACAGCCTTTGGCTATCTGGGCATGCTGGGAGTTGTAGTTGTGAAACTACAATGCAGCAGTGAAGATCACTTACCAGATTTTCACTGCTGCAGCCGGTCCCCCCTGCTGCCAGTCCACTGCTGTATGCTGCCGGTAACCGCCACCATCTTTGCCCCGCTCTGCCCGGACTTCCAGAGCGGGCAGATCTGGGATCTCAACTTTTACAAGTGCACAGTTTGGAGACCACTATACATATCCTCTACAATGGTTTTGAAACATCTCTCCCATAGGGATATATGTATATATAACAGACAGATGGTGATACAGGTGCTAGGGGCTGGGCAGAGATGGTGACCTCGCTTGGGGCTGGAGCTCAGAGACCAAATCCAGCCAAGCCTCCTGAGACACCAGAGGATGATGCACTGTCTTGGGAAAGAGGGAGGAGTCTGGGAGCTGGAGACAACACCACACTAAGAACAAAGAACTACGCAACTTCATGTTACGGGGAAGTTATGCTGAAGCCAGTACATTTTGTGATAACACTATATCAATAAGTTTTATATCTTGAGGTGATTTTCTTATTTAAATACAATTTTCTGAAATTGGAATACCCCTTTAATGCACATGTATGCAGAGCCCCATGGACTGGATATCTGCTCCTGATCATCTAGGCCAATGTTACATAAAATATTTGTATAGAGGCATATGCTGCCTGGCGCTTTCTGCCCCATCCGTTGCATAATCATTTTGCCAAATTCTTTATCTCCTGCAACTGACGCGTTTTTTTTTCTTTAACAAGAGTTAGAGTTGCCACAGACATGGAGATTTAGCCACATTCAGATAATTAATGTCCTTAAATTAGCAATCTGGTAAAAACATATTGGACATACAGTATAATGCTGACTCAATAAGAAACAAATAATGAATCTAGTTATGAATAGATTACAGAACGTCTTTGACAAACATGAATCAATGAAAGTAAAATCCCCTTAAGGGTATGTTCACACATACAGGATCTGCTGCATATTTTGTGCAGCTGATATTTTGCAACCCGTTAACTTCAATGGGTAGCAAAATCAACTGCAGAAAATATGCAGCCGATCCTGTACGTGTGAACGTACCCTTTAAATGTAAAGTCTATGGACATTGAGGGAGATTTATCAAAACCTGTGTAGAGGAAGAGTGGCGCAGTTGCCCATAGCAACCATTCATATTTTTATTTTTACTAGCTTTACTAGGCTTTAAAAAAAAAAAAAAAAATCTGACTGGTTGTTATAGACAAATGCACCACTCTTCCTCTACACAGGTTTTCATAAATCTTTCACTGTCTGCCTCTGTTTTGCTATATACTGCGTTCTGTTCTGTTCGTATATACTGAGTTCTGTTCTGTCAGGAAATGCGATAGTAAAAAATGCATCCAAAAGGTGTGTATAGCTTTCATTTTTAAAGGGAACCAATCATCAGATTTTACCCTCTATAACACTTGGCATAGCATTATATAGGGTAAAATCTTTATCCTCACCATCCCCGGGGGGATGCTCCTGCCCCCAGGGATGGTGAAAATATGAACTTATAAACTAGTCCCCGCCGGTCCCATAAGTAGTCCCCTGGGCAGGGAGCTCCTCTCACCTAGTCCGTTATTTCGTCCGGCAGAAACGCCCCCTCGGCTTGATTGACTGGCTGCGTCATCGCTCTGCTCCGTCTGTTCAGTGAGCAGAGCGATGACGCGGCCCGTCAATCAAGCCGAGGGGGCGTCGCTGCCGGCCAAAGTAACAGAGTAGATAAGAGGAGCTCCCCGCCCAGGGGACTACTTTATAAGTTCATATCTTCACCATCCCTGGGTGCAGGACCGTCCCCCAGGGATGGTGAGGATAAAGATTTTATCCTATATAATGCTATGCCAAGTATCATATAGGGTAAAATCTGATGATTGGTTCCATTTAAATCATTCTGAAAGACACCATGACTTCCTTAATTTTAAAGCACCGCACTCTAGAATAAGGCCTCTTTAAGGATTGCTGTATAAAGACAGTCACTAAGAAGTTTTATTGTGGCCCATCGTGTTTGCGCTACCTACCAGGAGAGACATTTTGATCCTGGTAGTTTAACCCCTTACACGCCATGATGAAATTGAAACCATGGCATGTTAAGAAATCACTCACTCCTAAACCAAGGAACAGTTTCTTTTAGCTCTCTACTGTATATTATTGCAGCTCTAGTGCTGGTGAATGACTGGGCAAGTGTGTACAAAATCTCTGTAGGCTGGATTTATCAGCGTGCAGAAAACCCTATAAAGTACAGTGGGTGGTGAATGTTTGGATTTGATGCAATTTTTTTTTTTTTTTTTTCAACTGTAATTTTTATTAAAGATTTTCACATAAAAATAGAAAGTTAGTAAAACACATTCAAAGCATAATCTGGGGCAATGCCCAGAGCGATCACATCAGGGCAAATGACAAGCTAAAATAGAGACCAGAGCATTCAGAAACAGTTGTAGTCCAATACAACTAGCCCCAATCCCAGATAACCCATAAAGACTGTAGTGAATGAACATAGGTTTATAGCCAAATACTCAAAGAGAGAACTAAGACTCTACAACACAAAGACAAAGAGAGAAGACAGAAACAAAGACAAAAAGGAGACAAGGACAACAGAACCTCGAACAAACAACAACAAACAAACAAACAGAAAAGGGGGGGGGAGGGGGAACAAGGAGGAAGGGGAAAGAGGGGGGGGGGAAGGAGGATGTCAGTACCGCCTCAGGGAGGTTGCCTGTCAGAGAAACGGTCCCATGGTTCCCAAACTGAAAGGAAGGCAGGGATAGTATTATTCAAAGAGGCAGTGAGGTATTCTAAAGAGCGTATATCACGTATTCGGGAGAGTAGGTCCGATTCAGAGGGAGGAAGAGTCCTCTTCCAGCATTTAGCAACAAGTGTCTTAGCTGCCAAGAACATATGCATAGCCAGTTTAAACAGTTTCTTGGGCAGAGCAGAGTGTGAAAGGTGCAAGAGGTAGACCTGAGGGTCAGGAGGGACCGAGACTCCAAGAACATCTGATACCAAACGACTCACTAACTCCCAGAACCCCGTGATAAGAGGGCAGGACCAGAAAACATGAAACAGAGAGCCCAAACCCACCCCACAACGCCAGCACTGGGGGGGGGATATCGGTATTCAGCCTATTCAATAACTCTGGAGTATGGTACCAACCCATAAGTAATTTGTATTGAGTCTCCTTATAAGCCGTACATATAGATGCCCTAGAGGCCCGCTCCCATATTATCTTCCATTGAGGGAGAGTGATAGTAGTATTAAGTGCCTCCTCCCAGCGAGACATATAGCGATGAGATACCAGGACTCCCTCCTGAGGTTGGATTAGCAAGGAATAAATATCGGAGAGAAGCCCCCTCGCCTGAGGTCCACCACGACACAGCCGTTCAAACCCCGTAGGGGAAGATACCACTAGCGCACCCAGCATGGAGGACATAAAATGTCGTAGCTGTGAATAATGAAAACGCTCAGACGAGGGGAGATCCCAACGAGACTGTAACTGAGAGAAGGGCAAGAGGGTACGCATCAAAGGATCAACTACATCCGCCCAGCAAAAAAGGCCTCTAGACCCCCATTCCCTTACCATAAGAGAGGTCCGGCCAGGGGGAAAACTAGGATGATAAAGGAAAGATTGAAGAGGGGAAGAGGGAGACAGTAATTTAAATTTGACTGAACAGTAATTCCACACATATTTAGAAAATGCCATAGGACCCAGGAGAGGGGAGAGAGTAGGAGCAGAGGCAGGAAGAGTCCAGAGGAGAGCGTTAGGGTGGATAGGCGCTAACCACAGCTTCTCTATTTCCATCCAGCGGCTGTAGGCATGATAGGTGGACCACGCCGCGAGATGGCGCAAATGGGCAGCCCAGTAATACTTCACTACATCCGGGACCGCCAGACCCCCAAACGCCCGCCCAGCCAACATCACGGACATCGGTAGCCGATGCCTTTTACCGTCCCAAATGAACCGAAAAATAGCCACCTGTAGGGAGCGCAGGGCCGACAGCGGGACCCGAACTGGCAGGGTTTCAAAAAAGTAGAGGAGTTTCGGAAGGACAGTCATTTTCACCGCAGCAATGCGGCCAAAAAAAGAAATATATTGCGAGCGCCATTTTTCCATAAGGGCACGGAGATCCCTGAATAGGGGGAGATAGTTGGTAGAGTATAGTGAGGAATAGTGAGAGGAGATCCAGACCCCAAGGTATTTAATAGCAGAGGGAGACCACCGAAAAGAAAAGTTAGAGCGTAAAAGAGTAGAAAGATGAGGGGGAAGGTTAAGAGGGAGAGCCTCTGACTTAGAAAGATTTACCTTGTAGCCAGAAACCACCCCATATAGTCATGCAGGACCCTATAGAGAGAAGGAAGAGACAGTAGAGGTCGAGAAAGCGTAAGAAGGACATCATCAGCAAATAAACAAACCTTGAACTCCCTATCATGTAAGGAAGTACCAGTTATGTCCGGATCGCCCCTGATCATGGCAGCCAAAGGCTCAATACAGAGTGCAAAGATCAGCGGGGATAACGGGCAACCCTGACGAGTCCCATTAAACAAAGAAAAAGTAGGAGATGGCGAGTGAGGAAGTTTAAGTGAAGCTGTAGGGGAGGAGTAGAGACCCCGCAGTGCAGTCAAAAACTTCCCCGAAATCCCAAATTTCTGTAAGGTAGCAAAAAGGAACGGCCACCCAAGCCTATCAAAAGCTTTCTCAGCATCCAGACTAAGAATTAATGCCTGTTCAGATCTCCGATTGATCAAATCAATCAGGTCCACTACCCTCCTAGTGTTGTCTCCACCCTGGCGACAAGGGATAAATCCAACCTGGTCCTTATGAACAAGGGCCGGGAGGAAGGAGCATAGTCTAACTGCCAAAACCTTGGAAAAAAGCTTAAGGTCAGAGTTAAGGAGGGCAATGGGCCGGTAACTCGAACAATCGTGAGGATCCTTACCAGGTTTGGGTATAAGGGTGATAAGGGAGTGCAAGAAAGACTGCGGGATCGTTTCTCCGTCTAGAAAGGAATTGAAAAGGGGGACAAGTTTAGGCACTAACAAAGATGAAAATGTTTTATAGTACAGGTAAGGGAAGCCATCCGGCCCAGGGGAGCGACCAGAGGGGAGAGATTTAAGGACCTCAGAGATCTCCTCTCCAGTAATAGGAGCATTAAGAGCATCCCGGTCTGTCCCTGAAAGAGAGGGCAAACCACATTGAGAAAGATAGGCATCTAGGGCCGCCACTCTCTCCCCCGGGTCGGATGGTAACTGGGAAGGAAGTGAGTAAAGATTAGTGTAATAGTCAACAAACAGACGAGAGATATCAGCAGGGTGGTAATGAAGCACCCCAGCAGGGTCCTTCAAAGCTGAGGGGGATTGAGCAGCAGCCCGGTCACGCAACCGTCTCGCCAGCATAGTGTGGGCCTTGTTACCCTTCTCATAGAAACGCTGCCTAGCATAAAGCAATTGCCTCTCAACTTTATGGAGAGCCAGGTCGCTTAAGCGTGCCCGAGCCGCCACCAAGCTCCTCAGGGTCGAAACAGAAGGAGAACACAACAAGAGAGCCTCCAGTCGAGCAATTTCCATACGAAGTTCCCGAGATCGATTCAGAGCGCTCCGCTTGAGACCGGCGCCCAGAGCAATGCAATGGCCCCGGATCACCGATTTGTGAGCTTCCCAAAGGATAGCCTGAGAGGATACAGAGCCATCATTAGTGATAAAGTAGTCGGAAATACACTGCTGAATCGATTCACGGGAAGGTAAGGTTTTAAGAAGAGAGTCGTTCATCCTCCAATGACAGGATCTCAGAGAGGAAGGGGTAGAAGAAAAAGAGAGAAGAACTGGACAGTGGTCAGACCAGGAGATAGGGTCTAGAGAAGTATCAGAGAGCATGCGCACCATAGGGAGATTCCCAAAAAAATTATCGATACGAGTATGCAATTTGTGGGGATGTGAGTAAAAACTAAAAGAGCGCTCCGTCGGATGGCCAATCCGCCACAAATCGTAGAGCGAGGAGTTACGTATGAGACGTCGAAAAAGCGAAGCCAGGCGCAGCTGTGCAGGCGCAGGGGGAGCACTTGTAACAGAATGGCGGTCCAAGGATGGGGAAAAAATGAGGTTGAAGTCACCGCCCACTAACCATGCAGATGGGGGATACCTCTGGAGTTTAGCAAAAACCCTACGCAGGAAAGGGATTTGCGAAGTGTTAGGCGCATAGACATTACAGAGCAAAAGGGGGACCCCTCCCAGCGTACCCTCCAAGATTACGTATCGTCCCATAGGGTCAGAGAGAGAGGAAGAAACTTGAAGCGAGCAGGACCTAGAGACCAGAATAGCCACCCCCGCTGTTTTCCTACTTGTGGTAGCTGAGTAAGACTGGGGGAATAGGTGTTGAAGAAATTGGAAAGACCCAGAATGGTCAAAGTGCGTCTCCTGAAGGAAAACTATATCAGCATGTAAACCAACCAACTCCCTTTGAAGTAGGCGTCGCTTAGTGGGGGAATTAAGCCCCTTAACATTCAGGGAGACACACCTGACCATGGCGGGTGAGTGAAGAGAAAGAAACAGCCATAAAGAAGCATACTCACAAGGACAACCTGGTAGGATACACCGGGCAGCACCAAAACCTCAATGGGGACTGGAAAAGAGCAGGGACCAGCAACTGTACGGACAGGAAAAGGGAATCTAAGGCGGGAGAAAAAAAGGGGAAAGGGACAAACAAGACAACAGAAGACCAACAGAAAACAACACCAAATCAAGAGAAAACACAAAGACAAACAAAACGACGAAAGACCAAACAGATACCAGAGAAACAAACAAACAAATAAAGTACAACAGATAATAGTAAAATAAACCATTGACCAGGAAGCCAATGCGGAGGCCAGGACCATCAATGTGGACCATGAACCAAAGCATGAGCGATCCATAACTATGGCCTCAGGAGGGGAAATGGAAGGAGCCAACTGGAGACCACCACCAAAAAGGTAGGTGCCCAACTCTGAGGCCATTGCAGAAAAAAACACGTATGAATAAGAACCACAGGTGACCAAAAAAATGCAACTGTACTATAAGGATGGGGATAATATAATTCTAGAACAAATGCAACCGCTCAGAGGGGATAATCTCCGTCAATCAGGGGACTGACAGAGTCCAGCAGGAACCCCCAAGCAAGAAGTATTGAGGAAAAAATACAACGTCCCAGTCAGAAACTCAGGGGGGAGCCCGAGCCGGGGCCCCCAGGGCGGGTGGTGAAGACTTCCGCTGAGAACCAGACCGGCGAGCTCGGACTGGTTGCCACACAGGAGGCAAAGGTGGAGGGGGAGACATCAGGTCCCAATCTTCCAACTGAGGCACCGGCAATTCCAAGGTGGAGCAGAAGGCTTGAAGGTCAGAAAAGGAGCGTAAAACAGCGGAGCGTCCATCTCTGCGGGCATGGAGCCCAAATGGAAAATTCCACCTATACGGCACCTGATGAGAGCGTAGGACCTCCAGGAGGGGTTGGAGCAGTCGTCGCTTCCTGAGGGTTAACCAGGACAAGTCCTGAAAAAGTTGAAGGGGAGCCCCATTGAAGTCAAAATGTCTCAGGGACCTAGCCTTAGCCATTATAGCTTCTTTAACTTGGAAATCATGTACACAGCAAATAACATCTCGTGGAGCGCCCGAGGCAGATTTAGGACGAAGCGCCCTGTGAGCTCTGTCCAGTTTGATCCTATGGGAGGGGGGTTCGCCAAGTATCAGGTTAAAAATGGTTTCCAGGGTGGCAAAAAGGTCCTCCTCACGTGCAGCTTCCGGCAGCCCTCGCACCCTAATGTTGTTACGCCTCCCTCTATTGTCCAGATCCTCAACATGGGCATGGAGATCCCCAAGGAAGTCCTTCTGAGAAGCAATGGTAGAGTGGAGCTGGGTAATATACTCTCTGGTGTGATCATGAGCATCTTCCAATCCATCCACTCGGTCAGAGACATGCTGGAGGTCCTGTCGCATAGAGGAGATCTCCGCTCGGCAGGCTTCCTTAACCTCAGCAATAAGAGAGCGGAAGTCCTCCTTAGTAGGAATTTGGGAAAGGAGCTGGCTCAAATCAGGGAGAGCAGAGGAATGCACAGACAGGCCTGAGCAGGGTAAATCAGAGTCAGATGCCAAGTCCCAGGACTGGAGGGCTGGGGTCGGCCCCGGTGGTGCTACCGGCCCAGGTTGAGAGCAGGGGGTCCCCTTAGGAGACAGATGGAGTGCCCCAGAAGCTGGTATGGAGGTCTGCATGGCAGCTTGCCTGGACCTCTGTGGCTTAGGGGAACGTGAGGGGGTATAGCAGGCAGCTAGAGGGTCCAGAGGGGTAATAGGAGAATGGGCTGGGGGAACAGAGGCAGGTCCCACTTGTGTAGGGGAGTGGGAGGCCGAGCAGTAGTGAGTAGCTGAGCACGGCAGAGAACTTGCTGGAGAAGGCCGGCCCCCCACCAAGGAGGCCCAAGATGGAGCCCCAGCAGGTCCACCCAGCGACAAGGGAGAGGAACCCACCAGGGACAGCTGTAGAGCGGGGATAGGGGGGGAATCTGCCGTTAATACAGGTCCCCCAGCAGCACTCACCGCCACAGGCAACAGTTCCAGAGTAGGAGAAGAGCCCACGACAGGGGCCGCAGCAGCAGGCAGGAGATCCGGAGCAGGGTCAGTAGCGCTGCTCCCCGACGGCTGAAGCGAGGTCACAGGCTCAGTCACAGCAGCTGCAGTCACCGGCAGTAGAAGCGCAGGCGTCCCTGGTGTCTTCGGCAGATGGTAAGCAGAGAGATCCCTCGTGGGTAGCACTGGGTGAGCGCCGGAACGGGAGCGCAGGCCCAGCGCAGGTCCCGTAATGGCGGTGAGGGAAGAAGAAGCTGAGGCCGGGGACGGCTGAAAGTAGCGTGGTATGCCTCCGGAGGTAGATAAAGTCAGTCGGGCGGGTGCGGAGGGGTTTCGGGCACGTCGGGAATTCTTCCCCATCTGAAAGCAGGGTCACCTTTGTGGATTTAAAGCTCCTTTATGGCCAGCAGAGCGGGAGCCCTCTCAATGTGCGGCCATCACCGTCGGCGCCAAGCCACGCCCCCCTGGATTTGATGCAATTTTATATTGATTTTGTTTGTCTTGGATTTTTGTGTAATCAATATACTATAAGGCTTGGTTTGCACACAAGAAGCATAAGAACTGAGAAGTGGTCTGTGGTCACCACCTACAGAACCACTCCTTTATTGGGGTGTCTTGCTAATTGCCTATAATTTCCACCTGTTGTCTGTTCCATTTGCACAACAGCATGTGAAATTGATTGTCAATCAGTGTTGCTTCCTGAGTGGACAGTGTGATTTCACAGAAGTGTGATTGACAAGGAGTTACATTGTGTTGTTTAAGTGTCCCCTTTATTTTTTTGAGCAGTGTAGCATTACATGCAGAGGACACAGTATTATTTTTTGGTAAACATGGGTTCTTCGCTTAGTTCTGCAAATAAGCGTATTACCCGATTTGGACCACTATCAGGCATCTGTATCAATAAATGTACGACACTGACATGGTGTAGACTCCCTCTTTCTTTTCTTTTTTTAAACTATTTATTTATTAACTTTTTCATAACAACAAAATCAAACACAAACACAGACATTCTAGAGAACTTCACAAAAGCTCCATCACGACCAGCAGGAGAATGAGTAAGATGATATAATTAAACAGGGTTAGTGCAATCATGAAGTCCCCGCATGTATCATGTATATAATAATAAAAAATGGCAAAGCCATTATTATTATATACACCATCGCTTTTAGTCAACATGTATTTAATCTGCACAATATATTTGTTACAATTTTTAAATTGAGTGTCTATGTTTTATGCTGTTACATTGTTTTATGTAGGTACATTCCCTGGGGATTTACATATCCAGGTTTTCTTATTAGCCCGAAATTCGCAGGCTTTTTCCCATATATATTGTTGCTGTATAGCACTTTTAGATCATTGGACCTGATGAAGAGGGGGTCTTGCCCCTCGTAACGCATAGTCCCTACATTCAAACTTTTGATTTATTATTCCACTGTCCGCTATCGCTTATTGCCGACCGAGGCTTCACATACCTCTCCCGGGCACTGCCAGCAACCACCGAGTGAGCGCCACTACGAGGATCTTTTCTCCTGCTTCCTCGGGACAACTCAAGCCATTTAAGAGGAAATGACAGACAGACATTTGCTCGGTTTACTCCCAGCTATTGCTTGTGTGTCTCTGTGCAGAGACAAAGTACAGGAAGTGTGGGCAGGACAAGAAGGCTCTGTACAGGATCCTGGCTTGTCAATGAGCCTGTGCATCAGGAGCGTGTAACAGCTTTACTGCACAGAGCCCTTCTTGTCAAGCTTACACTTCACACGCACACACACACACACACAGCGCAGGAAGTAAACAGCCTTTATTTACCCAAAAATATACACTTTTTTTTTTTATCAATGTAAAATAGACTTAGTGGTATTATCGACATATAAAAAGTTTTTGCAAATGACAGTGCCCATTTCACCTTTGAGCAGAGTTAATTATCACTTTACATGCACCAACTTATATATGTATTCTTTATATCTTTTCCATTCCTCCATAGAGAAGGTATTAAGTAGGATTCAGCAATGATTTCAAATGCCTGCCTATATCCTTATGTGTTGTGCTATTGTCCTAGCTTGTTAGCATAAGAGACCCTAGAGTCTGTATCCTGGGTTCTATAAATGATCTCCCCCTAGATGAAAATGGTAAAGTGGCTGTTGGCAGCTTACTATATATAGCCAGGAAATAAATCGCACGACATTGGAAAAATGACAAACCACCAGCGAAGCAGAAACTTATCAATAAAATAAACATATCTGTAAATAGGGAAAATACTATATTTTTGCCCCATAATAAACATAAAAGTTTCTTGCAGATACAGTCATGGCAGTAAATGTTGGCACATTTTTTTTTTTCAAGAAAATGAAGTATTTCTCACAGAAAAGGATTGCAGTAACACGTTTTGCTATACACATGTTTATTCCCTTTGTGTGTATTGGAACTAACCCAAAAAAGTGAGGAAAAAAAACAAATTGGACAATGTCACACTAAACTCCAAAAATGGGCCACCCTTTCAAAATTGTGGAAAAATAAGATTGTTTCAAGCATGTGATGCTCCTTTAAACTCACCTGGGGCAAATAACAGGTGTGGGCAATATAGAAATCACACCTGAAAGCAGATAAAAAGGACAGAAGATCACTTAGTCTTTGCATTGTGTGTATGTGTGTCACACTAAGCATGGACAACAGAAAGAGAAGAAGAGAACTGTATGAGGACTTGAGAACCAAAATTGTGGAAAAATATCAACAATCTCAAGGTTACAAGTCCATCTCCAGAGATCCAGATTTGCCTTTGTCCACATCAAGAAGCTTGCAACCCATGGCCCTGTAGCTAATCTCCCTGGACGTGGACTAAAGAGAAAAATTGAAAGATGTCAACGCAGGATAGTCCAGATGTTGGATATGCAGCCCCAAACAAGTTCCAAAGATATTCAAGCTGTCCTGCAGGGAGCATCAGTGTCAGTGTGAACTATCCGTCGACATTTAAATGAAATGAAACGCTATGGCAGGAGACCCAGGCGGACCCCACTGCTGACACAGAGACATAATAAAGCAAGACTACATTTTCCAAAATTAATTTCAGTAAGCTAAAATCCTTCTGAGAAAACGTCTTGTGGACAGATGAGACCAAGATAGAGCTCTTTGGTAAAGCACATCATTCTACTGTTTACCGAAAACAGAATGAGGCCTACAAAGAAAAGAACACAGTTCTCCCAGGTGGGGACAATTGACCTTGACATGTTCCGGCTCTCGACACCCACAACACAGCAACGGGATGGGGTCTTTGGGGAACACCTCCCAGGGAACCCTAGGGACAAGCGACCTCTTGGGTAAGGGTGGGGACCTCCGGGGTTTAACCGCCTCCTCCCGTAGTCTGGAGGTGGCCTTGTACCGCTCCACTAGGTCCACCATACCCAGGGCGTTGCTAGGGGATACTTGGCACACCCAGTTCTGAAGGGGGGTAGGCAAAGCCCTCCAGAATATGTCGGCCAGGAGCCGGTCTAGCATGGCAGTGGGGGACAGGACCTCCGGCTGTAGCAATTTCTGGAGCTGCTGCAATAAGTCATAGTATTGTGGCCGGGCAGGCTCAGCTGGCTCATATCCCCATTTCCTCACACTCTGGGCCCGGACCCACACATTTACCCTCAGTCTGGCCAGTATTGTATTGTATTCACTGTATTGTAGTCAGCCGCCTGGTCATCTGGCAAATCAAAATAGGCCTGCTGGGATCCAGATGTTAAGAAGGGAGCGACTACCTCAGAGTAACCTTTCCCTCTTGGCCACTCTTTCAAAGACCGCCAGATAGGTCTCGACGTCATCTGCAGCTGTCATCTTAGGCATCGCCATCCGTACAGCCTTTCGGGCATCTGGGTCATCACTGCTGCTCGCAGCGCCCTTACCTGTTGAAGCAGCAGCTGGTTGGTCTCCTGCTGGTGTCTGTTGGCCTCCTGCTGGTGCCGCGGTTGCACGTTGGTCTCCATGAGAGCCTTTATAACCGCCTCCATCTTGGCGAGACTTGACAGCAGGACTGTTGCCCCTAGCGACCACTTCAACAGGTTATCCCAGGCTCAGTCCTTAACAAACAGCGTGCTGCACCTCACTGTGCTGCCCACATCCTCCACCAAATGTGGTGATTCGCTCTTGCAAACAGGTGCGGTTGCAGTATTGAGGTAAGGAGACAGCGTTTTTAAATCAAAGTCAAGTGTTTTATTCACACTTAGCATACAGCAAAACAGTCTTTAACGTGAAACAAAAGGAAAACATAACAAAGTCCGCCTGTATTTCCTTGGTGTTTGTTCACACAGGAGATCGTGCCGTGCGGCACCAAGCAAAGACTTTCTCTAGCCTCCAGCTAGACTGTCCAGCAGCTTCCACACTTGGAGCAAAACAGAGGACAGAACTCCATACACAGCTTTCTCTTGCACTGTGAGCTGCAAATAGCAAATTCCCCTCAGCTGGTGATACAGCCCAGCTTTATGGCCAACAAAAGCCAGCCTGGAATGTGGGGAATGACCCCCACCCTGCACTTGGTCATTCCCAGTAAGATCCGTCCCAGACTGACCTTATAGCCATACTACAGTCTTAGTGTCAGACTGCCTCGCAGTACAGACACTGAATAATACTGACTTTTACTTCACCAAGGCCAGGAGCAAAGAAAAAGGCTCTAAAATACCTTGATAAATGTCCCCATTGATTGACATCAGTATGAGAGCTTAACAAGTAAAGTACATTACAAATCTGCAGAATGATTTATAATACAATGCTGAAGCTTCATAATAATAATAAATTACATAATAAACCCTATTTACACCAGAATATCTCAGTAACACCAAGGCAAGTCGTAAATAATGGAGGTTACCAAAAAATTTGCAATTGTCTTAAGAAAAAAAAGAGATAAGTGTGGATGACTGTTGTCATAGTTCACACTGGCCTTCATTTACTAAGAGCGTCTGGTTTATCTCTGAGTGTTTCTTGATTTACTCCGTGTATTTTTCTCCCTGATTAACATGGGTTGGAAATTGTGTTGCAGGGTAATTTGTATATATGCAATCACAATCACATGCCCTGCAGCGCATGTGTGCGTATGTGTGTGTGTGTGTATATATATATATATATATATATATATATATATATATGTATGCCCCCCCGCACAGCTCTATCATATGCCCTCCACAGCGCATGTGTACATATATATATATATATATTCCCTCCGCATAGCGCTATTATATACCCCCCGCAGTGCATGTGTACATATATATATATCCCCCCGCATAGCGCTATTATATACCCCCCGCAGTGCATGTGTACATATATATCCCCCCGCATAGCGCTATTATATAACCCCCGCAGCACATGTGTACATATATATCCCCCCCCGCATAGTGCTATTATATACCCCCAGCAGCGCATGTGTACATATATATCCCCCCCCCGCAGCGCATGTGTACATATATCCCCCCCCGCATAGTGCTATTATATACTCCCCACAGCGCATGTGTACATATATATATATATATATATATATATATCCCCCGCATAGTGCTATTATATACCCACCGCAGCGCATGTAGATATATATTATTTGTGGTCAGGACTTTGAACCGTGCATGAGCTTACCTGTTACCTCCTGCCAAGGCCACCTGCAAGAAACTAGATTTACCAAGACCTAACACAAAACTCTACTTATGACATAGAACAGCGGTTGAGGTGTGCCTGAAAACCGCGTTGAGGGTCCGCCTATAGAGGGCATTCCCTTATGTATGGTGATGAAGAAATGGGTGAGGAGGGTGGGTTTTGCCAACCCGGCATACGCCCAGAGGGAGGGGCCGATGGCTGTTAAATAGCCAAAGCCCCTCCCACAAATTCAGCCTGATAGGCTTCCTATTTGTGGTCAGGACTTTGAACCGTGCATGAGCTTACCTGTTACCTCCTGCCAAGGCCACCTGCAAGAAACTAGATTTACCAAGACCTAACACAAAACTCTACTTATGACATAGAACAGCGGTTGAGGTGTGCCTGAAAACCGCGTCGTGGGTCCGCCTATAGAGGGCAAAAATACACCACCAGTTAGGGTAAATTAAGTATCATTTATTTATAATGCCAAAAATTGAAATGCCTCTGCCATTTCCCTTGAGGGATCTGGGACATAAGTGGTATATGCATCAGAACGCCACCTCCCCAACTTCTGGATGACATGTACAGGCACCTTGTGCCTGGAGGCCGCCGATGCTGCTCCTATGCGGAATGAGTGTCCTGAGAACTCTCTGGGGTTGTGTCCTAAAGTGCAAAGCAGCGTGCGGACATGCGATGTGAAAAGAGAAGTAGTAAGAGCACCCCCACCGAAAGGCAACAGTGGCGACTCCGGAGGCTTATCATGGAGGAACTCAACCAGTTGTGCCAACACAGCCACCGGGCACCAGTTGTTACCTGAAGGAAAATACTTAACCACCGCCCCCCACCTGCACGTTTTTGTGACGGACAATGACACTTCGAACCAAGAACCCTGCCACCTTAAATGAGCCTTCTGTGGATGTGCCGCTCCCCGCCTGGCACATGAAAATTCACCCGGCCGGAGGAAGCCATAGAAGGCTAGATAAATGGCAGATTTGATTATCAGACTGCGCTCAAAGCCAAACGGGTTGTTGGCTAATGCGTCAGACATGGCTCGGAATATCTCGCCGCTGATCGGTTTCCTGAGAGGTGGCGCTGTGGAGCTGCGAGCCACCACCCCTCTGAGCGCAGCCTTGACAGCCTGAGATGATAGGATAGACAGCCTGTCTGGGTGGGATAAAGAAATGAAATGCTGAATGCCCGAAAGGTAAGATTTAATAGTGCTATGAGACAGGTGCAGAGAAGAGTGGCAGAAACCGATGAAAGATAGAATGATAGTGGTGTCGTAAGAAAAGGGGATGCTATGTTGAGACAGATAAGACCTAAAGGTATCGTGTGCTGCATGATAGGCCTTTCTGGTATTGGGAGCTAAGGTGTCCGACATTAACTCCCGGGCCACCTGTGTATAGTAATTCAGTCCAAGATGAAATTGTGCCAGGCAAGGGGGTTGTGTTCCTACTGCGTCTGCCTGCGGAGCCACCTGTGAAAAGAGATGGAAATTAGCCCTGGACAGACCATCTGCGGCCGTGTTGTCTACCCCCGGTATGTGTCTGGCTACAAAATTGAAGTTGTGTTGTAAGGACACCCAAACTAACCTGCGCATGAAAGACACGATGGTAGCATGCCTGGAACTGCCCTTGTTGACTATGGCCACTGTCGCCTGATTGTCACACTGAAACTCCACCGTCTGCCCTGACCACTTTTCGCCCCATGTCACTGCAGCTGCTACAATGGGGAAATCCTCAAAAAGTGCCAAAGTGCTGCTGAAGCCTGCCAGAGCCAATACCTGATTGGACCATTAGCCCGCCATCCACCTGCCGCCCCACACTGCACCAAAACCGGTGGAAGATGACGCATCAGTGCAGATCTTGGGGGACAACTCGGAGGCTGGCGGGACAAACATAGCCGTCCCATTTCATTGTGCCATGTACCTATCCCACATGTTCAGGTCAGCCAAGGCTTGGCAATCTGACCAGACCCTACTGTGTTGTTGAGGGACACCATGCAGCAAAGACAATATTCTGGATACGAACGCTCTGCCCTGCGGAATTGCTCGCATAGCAAATGCCAGCATTCCCAGCAAGCTCTGCAACTCGCCCTTGGTCGTGACCTGGGAGACCGTGTACTTGTGGATAGTGTCTCTGATACGGTTGAGTTTGTCAGTGGGCAAGCTGACTTGCATTGCGACTGAATCTAGGATTACTCCCAGAAAGGTGAGACACTTAGTTGGACCGACCGTTTTCTTAGGAGACACTGGCACCCCAATATCCGTGAACAGTTTCAGCAATCTGACCAACTGGTCCGGCTCTTCCCTCGGGCGACTGAGCAGAAGAAAGTCATCCAAGTAATGGATGACCTGGCTGAGACATTAACCAGCAGCCAGTGCAATGCCTGGGCCAGTTGGTCAAACAGCCACGGGCTGCTCTTGCATCCGAAAGTCAACTTGGAAGCAAAATAATATGCACCCTGCCATTTGAGCCCGAACCATTGCCACTGGTCCCTGTGCAATGGCAGCAACTTGAAAGCATCTGTGATATCCGCCTTCGCCATCCAAGTCCCTGGGCTGAGCGCCAAGATGACCTGAATAGCCTGGTCTATGGAAGAATAGTGCATACTAAACTCCTCGGATGGAATGAGAGAGTTGATACTGGGGACAAGTGACCCATGAGGAGCCGACAAGTCGAATATCAGTCTCTTTTTCCCATTGAACTTGCCTGTTACCACCCCTACCGGACTGACCCTCCAAGACCTGAATGGAAAAACTAACAAGGGGCCAGTCATGTAACCTTTCATTAGCTCAGCATTTATTAATTCAGTGACAACAGCGGGATCGTTTACGGCAGACAGCAGATTGTCGCATTCAAATGTGGCCTGCGGCAGTGTGACCATGCCGGCGTGGAAGCCTCTGTCAAAACTATTGATCAACCACTGGACCCAGTCTGGGTCCGGGTGATCCACGAGCAGAGCGGCCAGGACTGGGGTACGTACCCCGCCTAGTCATGCTGGCCCTTTCTGCCTACATGCAGAGCCCGTATGTGCCCTGAAGCAGTAGAAGCAAACGTGTAATAATCTGCAATTGCTGAAGTTGCAAGAAGACATGTTATAGTTGTTACAAATTTGTGAGCCTCCGAGATAGTGTACTGGACGGCCCAACTTATCCACGGAAGGTGCGGACCTGCTGAAACTGTCCGTGGAAGTGGAAGGTCTGGCAGCGCCCTGTTGAGCCAGCCCTACACACCACGCCGTAGTATGCGTGATTGATTGACAGGCGGCACATGCGGGGGATTTGAGATTTGCGAAGTGGCTGCAGAACATCTGTGAATCTTCGATGCTCCAGTCCGTGAGGTACCCATCTTGGCTGAAGGCCGCCGCTGCCATGGCTGAGAAACTTCTATGATAATCGTAGAAATGGGTACCACCGTATTTATATGCGTATTCAGTAACCCTCAGCAAATACAGGTCGAGCTCCTCTCTGCGCTCCGGTCTGGCTGAGCATATCACCTCCCTGTATTTGCTGAAGGCAATCACAAACTCGTGGATATTTAGCTTCCGTTTCAGTCTGGTGTCCTTACTCTTAAGGACAACAGATAAGTCAGCGCACGCTACCGTTCTAGTGTCCTCAACGTCGAAGGCAGATAGCAACAGGGACGCCAAATGTATTTCCTTCCCTTCCAGTATGTCCTTTCTCAGGGCCGCTGGGACAAAATGGACTGGTGACACCCTTGGTGGCCCAGAGCGCCTACCTGGGTTGCCTTCCGGAACAGAGGCAGACATCTGTGTAGGCGTTGGCGCCTGCAATGCTGCTGGAGCTGGGGGCCCCTGAATGCCCCTTCTCTCCAGAGAATCCAGCCTGCCCAACATGGAAGTCATCATTGCATGCAGTTCAGAGAGGGTGGACTGGCCCGAGGTCCCCTCCTGACTGTCGCTAGCACCCTGATCCGCCATGAGGAGTTTGTATAACTCTGCTTTCCGGGCGGTTGCTGGAAATGGAATTGCCCTTTTGCGCAACTCCTCCATCAACTTGGGGATCGTCCAAGCCCTGTAAGCTGCAGAGGAGGGCGTACCTCGCACGGAGCTTCTAGCTGGTGTCTCAGGGATGGACATCGGGTCCTCTATGTCTGACACATGAGACATGACCTGTCCGGGCCGTAACGGGTGCCGGGGAGAAAACGGTAATCATGAGTGACCTGATATGAGAAATGTGTACCCCCCTCGCTGAGTACTGACTGACCTTACCACCACTGTAACACAACAGTAAGACTCCTTAAACGAACAGCAAATCGACTGTAATACCTGCGGACAACCGAATACATACTTAATGTTAGCTTACAGCTGCATGTGACTGCCCGTGCAATGTGGCCGAACCCAAGAGTGCTGACCGTAGTGCCAGTGCGACCCAGAGTACCACCTGAATAGTTTGAAACGAGGCCTGACCGTGAGTCTGACCGAGAACGTGTGCATGACGCGTATAGTCATGAATAACAAAACCGTGAACACCTCCTGACTGCGAGTCAAGATTACAGCGTGCACCGTTTCTAACTAACTAGCGATGGCTCTGAAGACGTGTCAGCAACCACCGCAGGCAAGTGGTCACCCTTGAAGAAGAGTCAAGATCACAGTGACCACTACCCGTGTAACGAAATGCTCTGTATACGTGACAGTAGAGATGATGCCTTGAACCCTATCTGACATGTTGAGTCAGATATACAGTGATTCAGGGCCTATGTGTAACAGCAGCAGTGCGTAACATTAACTAGTGTAACAGGAGTATTTAAGCATATGAAATGAAATGACGTGAACTAGCGTCTGCTAGCGAAAGTGATGACCACCGTGAAACGTGAATAAATAACATGAATAACCGCCGTACGGTTGGTACTGACTGTAGCCAAGTTTGCAATGACCGGGAACGTAACAACCACCTAACTGGATACAGACCACCCAATCTGCAAGAGAAACCATCAGTGTTCTAACCATGTGTGTTGCGCCCCACCTACCACCTCTGACAGATAACTGCTGGCACCCACCACCCTATGCCTGACACTACCCCAACCCCACTAATTACTTGACTACCCCAAGTATCCGACCCGGTACCCCGATATGCATGACCACCCCCCCAAACCGAAGGCACCGTAATATGGATTATAGGGGCCGATAATCGGTGGAGGTTAGGGCCGATAGCCGATAACTTATACCGATATTCCGGTATACGTTATCGGCTATTCATCCCCCTGCGACACCGCTGCAGATCATTGATTTAAAGCGGGCGCTTTAAATCAATGAACTGGAGTGGCTTTTGCGGTGCCATAGACCACCGCCGCCACCCGCTTCTCTCCCCCTGCCTGTCCGGGGATCCTGAGTCCTATCACCTCCACCGCCCCCCACTGCCGCACCGATCCGCGCCCCCTACCGCCGCGTCGCCCCGCCCCGGACCCATTGCCTCCCCATCCCCGGTTTTATAATTACCTGTTCCTGGGGCCCGGGGTCGTCCTCCTGAGCTGTCACTGTGCGTACTGACGGTGACGTCGCGTCACTCGTCATTGCGCACAGCGTAACTCAGGACGCAGCAGGAGCCGGAAATAGCGTGGACCCCGGGAACAGGTAATTATAAAACCGGGGATGGGGGAGGCAATGGGGCTGGGGCGGTGCGGTGGGGGGTGCAATGCGGTGAGGGGGGGGGGGGCGTTGCGGGGCAATATCGGCTTATCGGCAAGGTTATTGCCGATACCGATATTGCCCAAAATCGTGATTATCGGCCGATAATATCGGCCAAACCGATAATCGGTCGATCCCTAGGATTATGTATTGTAGCGAAGTGGGGACCAGATAACGCTATATGTCTGGTCCCCACTTTGCTTCTATATACATATGCCTCTTAAGCGCAGTGTTCTCCAACCTGCGGACCTCCAGATGTTGCAAAACTACAACTCCCAGAATGCCAACGGCTGTCCGGGCATGCTGGGAGTTGTAGTTTTGAAACATCTGGAGATCCGCAAGTTGGAGACCACTGCATTAGTCATTAAAAGCGCTTCAGAGGCATATGTATATAGATGCGCTGTGCGGGGCATATATAATATATATCTACATGCGCTGCGGGGGGTATATATATATATGTACACATGCACTGCCGGGGGTATATAATAGCACTATGCGGGGGTATATATATATATATGTGTACACATGCGTTGCGGGGGGGCATGACATATAGCGCAGCAGGGGGCAAAATATATAGAAGCTGTGGGGACATATACAAAAACCCCCAGCGATTCTATATATCTTTCCCCACCGCAGCTCGCAGGGATCCCTGAATGGCTCCTCAGTACCGACCACTCAAGGATCCCGGCGGGGAATTTGAAAATGAAAGTTAAACACATCGTACATCGCTGGGGAGCGGACCATGCCGCCCGCTCCCTTGCTTAATAACTTTTGATCGGATCGGGTCTCAGAAGTGAGACCCGATGCAATCAACCCCTTAGCCCCTGTACTACTACCCCCAACATGGAACAGACCCTGTTCCATGATGGGGGTAGGATTCACTCGGTTTCCAGTAATTTCCCGACAGCTCAGAGCTGTCGGGTTTTAGTGAAGAAAAATTTCACAGGTTTTCCTGTGAGTTTTTTTTATCATACTCCGAGTGTTTTTTCTTTTTTGTCGGGAACACGCCCCTTTTTGTGATTACCACGCCCATTTTGACGGGTTTAAAAAACACTCGGAGTGATGATATATTTTGTCGGGTTGTGCGACCAAATTTGTGTCGCATGGGCTATGCGACACAAATTTGGTCGCACAACTCGACAAAAAAAGTCGGCTTGACATTAGTAAATGAGGGCTAGTGTTACACAAACATTTCTCAACATAAAAAGGACAAAGTGGAAAATAATGGCAAAGACCACACAATATCAATAGAAATGTGAGTTTGCACAAGGCCTATACATGGCAAAGCGGCAGAAGTCTGAGTCGGCCCCAGCCCAGTTCCTCCAGCCAAGATGGCTGTGAGTAAAAGGAGAAAGAAAAAAAACCCATGGTGCTTGCAGTGCAGGGAAGGGTGGGGGAGGGGAGGCCGATATTGAGCTACTGCATTAACAGCGACTCTTGCAGGCTGCAGAGAACATGTGGGGAGTCTGTATAGTGCAGATGGGAAAACACACATACTGAGCTGCTGCAAGGAACAGAGGGGCAAGTGCAGCTGGCTGAGCGCAGGGGCTTACTTCTGAGTGAACTCACATTTTCCTCCTCGGGTGCCAGATGACGGCACAGGGAAAAATCTTACTTTTTTTTTTTTTTTGGGGGGGGGGGGGGAGCTACAGAAAAGGTTTTCAAGGAATTTTACAGTCAGTTTACTAGAAAATGGGTTACTGAGTCCACCAGATGCTTCCCTAACTTGACACCTTAAGTGACCAGGGACTTAACAAGTAACCATGGGGCCTCAAAGCAAACACCACCATGACCACCTCAACAGCAAGGTTAGAATTAAAAAAAAATTCTACAAACCGAAGGGGAAAAAAAAAAATCTCAGTTCCTTATGAGATGCCTTCATGAATTAGTAGAGAGGATTAGAGAACCCAAAAACTGCAAATCATGCTATACCTCCAATTTCTGAGCTCCATGCTCCAGTCCAGGGGTCTGCAACCTTTAAAACAAAGAGAGCCACTTGGACCCATTTCCGAAGAAAAGAAAAAAACTGGGAGCCGCAAAACCATTGCGACATTTAAAACAAATATAACACTGCATATATTGTTTCTTACCTTAATGCTATATATACAGGATCGTGCAGTCAGCTGTCAATCTGAAGAAAAAAAGGACTTTCACTTAACAATGTAAAATATATTTTTGCTGGGGTGGGCTTTTTTTGGGCCCAGGCCTGGGGTGGCCTTTTTTGGGGCCCAGGCCTGGGGTGGGCTGGGGAGAGGGGGGTTAATGCTGCCGTGGGGTGAGGGGTTAACGCTACTGCTGCCATGAGGTGAGGGGTAACTTAACCCCTCACACCATGGCAGCGGTAGCGTTAACCTCTCACCCCGCGTCAGCGATAACGCTGCCGCTGCCATGGGGTGAGGGGTTAAGTTACCCCTCACCCCATGGCAGCGGTAGCGCTAACCCCTCTCCCCACGGCAGCATTAACGCTGCCGCGGAGTGAGGGGTTAACTCCCCGCTGTCAAGTGAGTAATGTACTTTACATACTCACCAGCTCCTCGCGTGGCGTCTTCCTCTCCCGACGGCGCTCCTCGACTGAGGAGCAGGCCGGCGACGTCACTGTCATGTGACGTTACATTGTCACATGAGAGTGAGGATCCGCGCGGCCCCGGAAGAAGAGACTCCGCTTTGCTGGCACCAGGGCAGGTAAGTAAACCGACAACGCAGTAACAGATCATTCCGGGACACTGCATTGTCCCGGAATGAGGGTGACCGGGACAGACTCGCGGAGCCGCGGCAAAGGAATAAAAGAGCCGCATGCGGCTCCGGAGCCACGGGTTGCCGACCCCTGCTCCAGTCTGATGGGCTGTCACCTTAGTGTAGGTGGGGAGGTGTATGTCTGAGTACATTGCTAGGCAGAAACAAGCAAGGTCCACCACATTGGCTTATTTGTAAAGCATCCAGGAGTATATGATGAAAAAAATGGAATGGCTTTACTTGATGCTGACACAACCTATTAACTCTATCCACCGCTGGATATTTCTGAAAGAAAATTTGTCTTTATTTTACACAATTAAAATTAATGTAAAAGTATAGTAACACGTTTCATTGGTTTCACCTCTTCTTTTAGCTTGGGTAAAAGTATAGGAAAGTGTATTGATAAGTCAGTCTCCATAATGCACAGTGTACATAATGTGCACAATGATGTTCCAGTATGGGACAATGAACAAATGAAGTGAAAAATGTGCACAGTAAAGGGGTAAAGTGCACAGAAGAGTCACAACACTGTTATACAACACTGATGCCATAGTGCAGGACTGATGTATTGTTTTGTGGAGAAAGATTTAGTCTAACTTATAAGTTTGAGCTATATCCCAGAACATGTGCCGTCCTGATCAGTGACTGACAGCTATCTCTATGCAAAGTCATACATGGAAGGGTGTCAAATCATTAAATGAGTCTGCTCACTGAACTGAGAATGAGCAGGGATTTTAAACAATTAAATGTAAGTTATTTGCAAAGCTTCTCCTGCTCTATATCATGCCAGTAGCCTGGACAGCAATTTGATCGTTTTCTTTTAATGCATATTAAGATATCATGCTATGTACCTATGACCTCACAGCATACAGGAATATATGACGTCAGTGGACAGATAACGCATGCCACTTTCCATACTCCTCATTAACTCCACCTTATTTTGATCGTCCAATCCAGCTATCCCTGGATGGTTTTAAGCAGGGAATAGCCTGATCCTACACGCCCAGAATTTGGAGGCTTAGGCTATGTTAACACTACAGAATCTCCATATGGAGAATCTCTGTGCAGACATTCCGCAAACTGCAGAATGTCTGCACGGAGATGCAGCCATCTGATAGAAGGCCTGCAATTCCATGCGGAGTCCGCAGAATAATGAACAAATGAACACATTCTTTCTGCGGATACAGAATTCAGATTTTCCGTGTTGAAAACATCTGGCATGGAGATTCCGCCGTGTGTACCAGAATCCCGTTGAATTCAGTGGAATCTCCGTGCTGAATTCCAATGCAGAATAGACACGGAAATTCTGAGGTGTGAACATAGCCTTAGCTACAGAAAATGTTTTTAAGGAATTTTATAGTCAGTGTTAACTAGAATAAAGGTTACAGAGTCCACCAGATGCTTCCTTAATGTGACACCTTAAGTAACCAGGGACTTAACAAGTAACCATGGGGCCTCAAAGCAAACGCCACCATGATCACCTCAGCACGGTGGCAAGTCTGTGCAGAATTCCATGGTAATGTTCTGCACGGACATTCCGTTGCAACAGAGTCCAATGGGGGCGGAGTCGTGATGGCATGCTACACACTCGGTGCCTCCAGCGCTGCGGAGAGCTCGCAAAGGTGGGTGCTGAATGACAGATTGCAGTGGAACCCCCGTGATCAGACATCTTATCCCCTAACCCTTGGATAGGGGATAAGATGTATTAGGGCTGGAGTACCCCTTTAACTATTAAGCCATGGTGTGCAGCTGTAATTTTTGTGCTTGCACTAACTGCACCTAAGGGGCCCTTAGGCCAATAGATGTAGCACAAACATTTTGAGTCCATTATAGCTCTAACAGGATGGAGGCCACCCAGCTTTAACCCCTTAATGTCAGCAATTTACATTTTTTGTGTTTTAATTATTTTCCTTTTTTTTGTCCTTTAAAAACCATATATTTTTTTTCAATTTTCCATCTACAGATCCATATGAGGGCTAGTTGTTTGCAGGACCAATTATACTTTGTAAAGACATCTCTTATTTTACCACAAAATCTATGGTAAAGCCCAGAAAAATATATCTGTGAGGCAAAACTGGAATTTTTATTTATTTATTCACAGTGCATATGTTATCTTTATTCTGTATGTATCTGGATACAATGATAACCCAATTTATATAGGTTTTGTTTTATTTTATTTTATTACTTTTTAAAATTATTACTTTTCGTAAGAAAAGGAATATGCTTAAAATTGTCAGCTTTTGACCCCTATAACACTTTTTTTTTTTTCCTATACAGGGCTGTATGAGGGCTCATTTTTTGTTCTGTGATCTGTAGTTTTTATCGTACCATTTGTTTTAATGGGACTTTTTGATCGCTTTTTATAAATTTTTTCTGGTATATTAAGTGAAGTTAACTTATTGCTATTTTTTACATTTAAACCATTCACCGTGCGGTTTTATTAACCGTATATATTTAAATAGTTCGCCATTTTACACACGGCGATAACACATGTTAATTTTTGTTTAAATTATCTTATTTGCAAAATGGGTAAAGTGGTTGATTTAAACTTTTATAAGGGGAGCAGTTTATTAAATAAAATAAAAAAATTTTCACCATTTTTAGTCCCTATATTACAAGCAATCTTTGAAGCGTAGCATTGATCAGTGTTATCAGCGCTATGCTTTTCCAGCCTGGAGAAGCAGAGAGAAGATCGGACAACACCGAGGCCGATGGAGAGTTGCCCTTCCACAAAACCCTCTGAGGAAATATGCTTAGTTACAGTAGCTTGCATTAGTATTTGCTTCCTTGGACTATTCTACATTACTATAAAACTCTTAAAAAATGTGGTGTGATCAATTGACTTCCCATAATTATTTATTTATTTATATAGCGCCTTCCTATAATTAGGAAATAGTATCCGCCTGTCTGCAGTTTATTTAAGAACAAATACACCTGTTCTATGGAAGGGCTCAGAGTTTGTCAGAGGACATTACTGAACAGAAGATCACTAAACAGGTTAGGGATAAAGTTGTGGAGAAGTACAAAGCAGGGGTATGTTATAAAAAAAAGCTTCAAAGCGGTCACGGAGCACCATAAAATCTATCATTAGAAAAATTTTAAATATGGCACACCCGCAAACCTACCAAGTCAAGGCCATCCACCCAAACTGACAAGTCAGGCAAGGAGAAAATTAATCCGATAAGCAACCAAGAGGCTATGATTTCACAACAAGGAGCATAATTTATTCTTGTACTGTAAAATATCACTGTTTAATGTGATCTGTATAGTGCATACATTAATTTTCTTCCTTGTAGAAGCCCATATCAGCATAAGTGGGGTTAATTTAGGTGTGATAGATGTCAGAAAGCCCACAGCATGAACCCCACTGGGAAAGCTGTTACTTTCCTCTGCACTGTGTGAAAAGCTCCATAAGGTGTGGAGTTAAGGCAACCAAATGCTTTTCTGCAGATGCCTTTTTTATATGCTAAATGACCCATGGCAGCAAATAGACTATTTTGTTCAAGGGCAAATCCCAATGAAACAAACAAACAAAAAAATAATCCACAGATTGATAATTGTGTTGCCTTTAGTACATATTTACAGTAATGGCCGTAAATGTTGGCACCCCTGAAATTTTTCAACAAAATGAAGTATTTCTCACAGAAAAGGATTGCAGTAACGCATGTTTTGCTATACATATGTGTGCTCCCTTTGTGTGTATTGGAACTAAACCAAAAAAGGAAGGAAAAAAAGCGAATTGGACATATGTCACACCAAACTCCAAAAATGGGCAGGACAAAAATTATTGGCACCCTTTCAAAATTTTGGAAAAATAAGATTGTTTCAAACATGTGATGCTCCTTTAAACTCACCTGGGGCAAGTAACAGGTGTGGGGAATATAAAAATCACACCTGAAAGCAGATGAAAGGGAGGGATGTTCACTTAGTCTTTGCATTGTGTGTCTGTGTATGCCACACTAAGCATGGGCAACAGAAAGAGGAGAAGAGAACTGTATGAGGACTTGAAAACCAAAATTGTTGAAAAATATCAACAATCTCAAGGTTACAAGTCCATGTCCAGAGATCTAGATTTGCCTTTGTGGGCAGTGCGCAACATCATCAAGAAGTTTGCAACCCATGGCACTGTAGCTAATCTCCCTGGGCGTGGACAGAAGAGAAAAATTGATGATAGGTGTCAATGCAGGATAGTACGGATGGTGGATAAGCAGCCCCAAACAAGTTCCAAAGCCATTCAAGCTGTCCTGCAGGCTCAGGGAGCATCAATGTCAGCACGAACTATCCATCGACATTTAAATGAAATTAAATGTTATGGCAGGAGACCCAGGAGGACCCCACTGCTGACACAGAGACATAAAAAAGCAAGACTACATTTTGCCAAAATGAACTTGAGTAAGCAAAAATCCTTCTGGGAAAACATCTTGTGGACAGATGAGACCAAGATAGAGCTTTTTGGTAAAACACATCATTCTACTGTTTATCAAAAATGGATTGAGGCCTACAAAAGAAAAGATCACAGTACCTACAGTGAAATATGGTGGAGGTACAATGATGTTTTGGGGTTGTTTTGCTGCCTCTGGCACTGGGTGCCTTGAATGTGTGCAAGGCATCATGAAATCTGAGGATTACCAACGGATTTTTGGTCGCATTGTACAGCTTAGTGTCAGAAAGCTGGGTTTGCGTCCGAGATCTTGGGTCTTCCAGCAGGACAATGACCCCAAACATACGTCACAAAGCACCCAGAAATGGATGGCAACAAAGCACTGGAGAGTTCTGAAGTGGCCAGCAATGAGTCCAGACCTAAATCCCATTGAACACCTGTGGAGAACTCTTAAAATTGCTGTTGGGAAAAGGCGCCCTTTCACTAAGAGACACCTGGAGCAATTTGCAAAGGAAGAGTGGTCCAACATTTCGGCTGAGAGGTGTAAGAAGCTTATTGATGGTTATAGGAAGTGACTGATTTCAGTTATTTTTTCCAAAGGGTGTACAACCAAATATTAAGTTAAGGGTGCCAATAATTTTGTCCAGCCCATTTTTGGAGTTTGGTGTGACATTATGTCCAATTAGCTTTTTTTCCTCCCTTTTTTGGTTTAGTTCTAGCAAAACATGTGTTACTGCATTCCTTATATGTGAGAAATTCTTAATTTTCTTGAAAAATTTCAGAGGTGCCAACATTTACGGCCACTGATGCTCCCTGAGCCTGCAGGACAGCTTGAATATCTTTGGAACTTGTTTGGGGCTGCTTATCCACCATCTGGACTATCCTGCGTTGACACCTTTCATAAATGTTTCTCTTCCGTCCATGCCCAGGGAGATTAGCTACAGTGCTATGGGTTGCAAACTTCTTGATAATGTTGCGCACTGTGACAAAGTCAAATCTAGATCTCTGGAAATGGACTTGTAACCTTGAGAATGTTGATATTTTTCCAAAATTTTGGTTCTCAAGTCCTCAGACAGTTCTCTTCTCATCGTTCTGTTGTACATGCTTAGTGTGGCACACACAGACACACAATGCAAAGCCTAAGTGAACTTCTCTCCTTTTTATCTGATTTCAGGTGTGCTTTTTATATTGCCCACACCTGTTACTTGGCCCAGGTGAGTTTAAAGGAGCATCACATGCTTGAAACAATCTTATTTTTACACAATTTTGAAAGGGTGCCAATAATTTTTTCCAGACCATTTTTGGAGTTTGTTGTGACATTATGTCCAATTTGCTTTTTTTTCCTCCCTTTTTTGGTTTAGTTCCAATACACACAAAGGGAATAAACATGTGTATAGCAAAACACGTGTTACTGCAATGCTTTTCTGTGAGAAATACTTCATTTTCATGAATAATTTCAGGGGGGCCAACATTTACGGCCATGACTGTATAATTGAGAACATGCACAAGTCCTTGATACTAAGTAATATGTAGGAAGTATGACATAGCTATAGATTTGATAAATTGTGAAAAGGAAATATATACATGAATTAGTCCTGTGACAAGTACCATAGAGAAAATACAATCTTTATTTGCTATTTGTGTCCAACACTCAATTGGAAGGCTACTTCTTGATCTAGAAGCATACCTTTCCTCCACCCTACCACCCATGGACTTTCTTGTAAACCTAAGTATTCTAAGGTAAAAATTCAGTGAGTGGCAAATGACTATTGTACTTACTGGGGTCAAAATCTAATTTTGAATGGGCCCCAATCTTTGCCAGCAACCAGCCAGAAATTCCATTGCTTACAATCCGAGTAATTAGGTTTTCTGTTAATTTCTCTTTTTTTTTGTCTGTTTGTCATGTTTATTTTTGTATGCACTGTGACTATTGTTTGTTCATAATAAATATTCCCTCATTAAAAGGAGTACTTTAGGATTGGAAAACCTATCCCCCCTTACGGGACTCCGATGATCCGCGGAATGAAGGCATGTTGACCACCAGATCGAAGCGGCGGCTGACACGCCCCCTCAATACAAGTCTATGGGAGAGCTGGAGCGCTTCCTTCGGCAATCTCTGGCTCTGCCATAGTGTTGTATTGAGGGGGCGTGTCAGCCACCGCTTTGTGTGGTGGTCGACATGTGTTATCTGGCCAGAGAGCCAGGGCCCCGTACAGGAGATAGCGGGGGGTCCCAGCGGTCTGACATCTTGCAATCTGAAACTTATCCCCTATCCTTAGGATAGGAGATGAGTTTTCCAATCCTGGACTACTCCTTTAAGTTCTGCCTTTGTCTGGTAAAGACTCACGTTACCTGATTAGACCATTTTATTAGTCAGTAGAAACTACATAGATGTGCTGGTAAATTATAGTGTTTTTTTTTTTTTTTTTTGTCAATTTGTTTTGGGAACCACAGTACCCTATTTTAAATTACCCTGGTTGTGGCAGCGCAAGGATATTAGCTATATCTTGATAAGTGTGAGTGGTGTAATCCTTGAAGGAAGGGGGTCTATTTAATTTTCAGTTTTTTGCAGTAGTATAATACGCAAAAGGTGAATACTTAGGCACAGTATTTATCTCCACTACCTGTTCAGCCATTTCACTAAGTAGATGGTGGTGTCACAGCCCATGGAACCTGCTGTCTTGTTGGTGCCCGATAGTCTCACCCTTCCTGTCCTCTCCTAGATTTCTCATTCTTTTAAAGACAAAAACCTGAAGTACATGTCATATTAATATTACTACTAATATTGTTATTTTGCTTTGTAGGGGACACAGGGACCTATGCACATAATTAACAGCTAAATGGGCTCACATTATTGGAGGCGCTTGTGAAAATTATGTATCTTGTAAGTACATGTAGTGGACCCTACACCAGAGGTGGCTATGGCTGTTTCAGCTACAGGACATAGTTGCCTGGCTCACCCTGTTCTGTCTGTAAATCTAAATCATTTGAGTTTTTAGGATAACTGTTAGTTGTTAATGACATTCTTGTTTATATACAGAGGGTAACAGTTGTGTCCAGTCTAGATAATGCTCTAAATTTAACAGCTGTGATTTCATCAATAAGATATAACTTAGTTGTGTCCTCCGTTCCTTCAGTCATCGGTGAGAAGAGGCAGCTGCCATTTTCTGTCCAGGATAAGATAAGAATGCCTGTTCCTTAGCATTGCCAGCTCTCTCTGGTTTGCTAACAATCCAGTGCGTCTTCTCTTTGTCAGACAAGGTCACATCGGCTGCAGAAGAGCTCTGCATTATCCTAGTCTTACCTTCATGCTCTGGGGTGTAGAGGAGGAACTTTGCTACAGTGTGACAGGACAATAGATGGGAACATCCCCATTATCTGTTAGGTAACCCAAAGCTTTACTGATCCACCCTCAGGCAACTTTATCATGCAATGCCATAAAATACATAGTAGGTAGGAAGATAGTCCTAAATGACAACATCCGCCGCTGTCTTGAGTTCTACGTTTGTGAAATCCAAGATGTCCATGCTTGAAGCTAAAGCTGAATTGAAAGATCAGGAGAAGATGCTGAAGAATAAGTCCAACCCTTCAGGAGGAGCAAGAAATCTACTGTTTACTTCTTTCCCTCTGTACTTCTTGTGCTGGTGTAACGTCATACGTGCACTTCATTCTCTTTCTCCTCTGCACTGGTTTCCATCCATGAGGCACTCAGCATCCCTTAATGTGGCAGCCCTAGGCTCCGGCCTGTGAACACAAATCTGGGACGCGGGCCTAGAGTCAGCAGGAAGGCAGCCACGTGTGTTGCCATAGCAACAGGCTGACATGACGCAGCGTGCACAGGTGATGAGAGGGGACATGGCAGCGTGGAGGGTAAGAGCTGCCAACAAAGCTGAAGTAACATAGTATACAGACTCCCGGTTCTACATACAGAACTCACAGAATGTATCATTCTCTGACCCCGGGAGCTCACAATTTAATTCCCCATCACACACAGTACAATACTGTTAACATCGCTGAAACCAGGAGCTCACATTTTAATATTAAATTTTCAAATATATCACCTCCATCATCTTTGACCAAGGAGCTCACATTCCAGTCTCCCTTTCTCATACAAAGCATCACTCCCATCATAACTGAACCCAAGAGCTCACAATCTATTTTTTCCTCCATCTCACAAACAACATATCACTTCCATCATCCCTGTTTCTAGCAGATTACAAATTTAGTCTCCCTTTGACACACAATATCACTCCCATCATCTCTGTCTTAACACACAATTAATAATGTGAGTACATATAATGTAGTAGATGTTACCTGCAGTCCTATGTAACACCATAGATAACACAGATTGTCTATTCACACGTACAGTATTCTGCGCAGATTTGATGTGCAGGATTTTCATCAATTAAATGACTTCTAATCTGCGCAGAATACTACTGTACGCTTGAATAGACCCTTAATAATTTATCCGGTGGGGGTGGTGGAATAGTTCCTTCCTAGGTCTATTGTGTACTCCGCTACCCGATGCGATCTCCTTTCTTAGCTGCAGCATGACTGTAGGGCCCAGATGCATACTGCTGCTCAGCAAACCGCTGGCGAGGCAGGACATTGCATTCCCCCTCTGCCAATGGAGAACCCCTTTAAGTAGTAGGCCCTATTTGCCAACACCAAGTCATGTAAAACAATTATTTTGTGCAAAGTATGACAATTCTTATAGTAAATCCACCCCAATTTGTTATCTGTAGTGTTAAAGGGGTACTCCGCCCATAGACATTTCTGTCCCTTAGGGGATAAGATGTCTGATCTCTGTGGTCCCGCCGTGATCTCTGCTGTGGCACTGCAGTCATTTGATGCACAGAGCGAACTTTGCTCCGTGCCTGATGACTAGCAATGCGCCACTGATGTCATTGACCAAATGGCGAACTAAAAAAAAACAAAAAAAAAACACATGACAAACGATCTGGCCTCACTTCCTGGTTCTTATCAGCTTCTGGGCATGCTCAGTTTGTCAAACTGGCTTAAACTAAACAACGAAAAAACTGATGTAAACTGGAGGGTGTTCAATCGCCTCCTTCACCATAGGCTTTCAATGTCAAATTTGGAATGTACATTCATTGAGTCCCGATTGTTGTCAGTTTGTTGTGGCCGGTTTAAAAAAATAAAAAATAGTGCATGGCAGAGTGTTTGATTAGGAAAAAGAACTTACTACAAACTGAACTGATGCAAAAGAGATGAACTGATGATAAAAATAACACTTTTGCAACACCATCTGATGCTCAGTGCAGGGTAAGAAAAAGTCCAGCGCTCACAGGGTTAGAAGAATTTATGGCAATCAGAACACATGTTGCAAATAACCATTCATTTATTGCTCAACAGTACATGGGAGGACGAGTCAGAACACCAAAGGATCAAGGTACCTTATCGTTCTGACTCCTCCTGTGTAATACCTGCTGCTAAAGGGGTTATCCTGTTTAGTAAAATGTTTCCCCTATCCAAAGGAGTAAGGTTGTGGGAGAGCTGAAGTTCTGTACTTGTGTATCTCCGTCTCTCCCACAGAGATGCATGGAGGGAGTGGGATTATTGAAAGAGCTTTATTGATCGTTCAGTCATTACAAGTCATACAATAAATTACAATCACACAAAGCATTACTGTACAGTACATAGTACAGGTTCCCTAAGCTATACAGCACAGCATGCTACTCTAACACTGCGCTCAATCCTGAAAAACACCAAATTCGAAATAACCAAACAATACAATCTGTGATCGGGGGAGGGGTGTGGGGCTATGGGGGCGGGGAGGGGCATGGGTTGTGGGAGACTATGGGGGTAGGGAAGCCAAACTACTGGGTGATAACTTCAGGGGGACATGGGGAAGAAGAGGGGTCTTTACTCCTCTTCTTCATCGACACCCGGGCTATCCAAGATGGCATAGTCTCTCAGCAGACTGCGGATGAACCTGCGGCAGTCCTGGACAGACATGTTCTCCCTGTTGATGACGAGGCGGTTCCTGGCCAGCCATACAGCGTCCTTAAAACAGTTCATAAGGCGCTAGGCCTCCAGGATGGCCTCAACATCGTGGACCCCAGAGCACAGACCGTAAAGCCCCGAATGGTGCGATAGGCAGTTCCTGGGTACAGAGTCTCTCAGTTCAGGTTCCAGTGCATCCAATAGACCCTGTGCAAAAGGGCACTGCCAAAAGACGTTTCCTCCACATAGAGGTATCGGGGACAGTAATGGGTTCTGCCCAGGTCACAGGCATGCATGAATGACCTCAAAGACAGTCCTCCCTTGATGGCCATCCACGACAAGTCCTTATGGAGGGGGGGTGTTGATCGCCACTTTGTGCGGTGGTCGACACAGCTCCCTGCATAGGTAGAGCCGGGGTGCTGGGCTCCCTATCCCATTTGAATAGGGGATAAACTTTACTAAACTGGACCACTCCTTTCAATAAAGGAATGGTTTCATTTGAAGTGTTCCGAGTGTGCCGATTCTTCTTACCCTGTGAGAGCTATATAGTTAACACTCTCAAAGAATTGGACAGTTTTAGTAAATTTGGGCCAATGTATCAAATGACCTAGATTTATCAATGTGTCTGAGACCATAATAGTCTGATTTGCCCATAGCACCCAATCACAGTTCAGCCTTTTATTTTTTTTATTTAAAAATTTTTTTTGTAAATCAAGTGCTTTTATAGAACATGTCAAAAACATACATACATATATCCAAAAACATATGAGTCATGTAATCGTGAAAAAATATTTGACAGCTGAAAGTTCATGGGTGCGCTTCCATAAACTGGGAATGGCAATCCTTGCAGTATGAAGGAAATGGCGGACTAAACCCTCCTTATGAGAAGGAATAGAGCCCTGGGATAGGCACAGAAGTGCCAACTGCAAAGAGGACTGTATAGACTTTGAACATACTGCATTGTATAAAGGAAAAAATAGTATCTTAGACGACCCTGATACATTACTCCTTCGTACTCTGCTCAGAAAAACAGTGCCAGCAAAGCGGGCCAACCTTAAGGAACATCTCATGAAGCTTCACAGGATAGTGGTACCAATGTAGAGCAATTTAGTATTTTTTCCTGGATGAAGCTTGCCATAGTTGATTTATGAGCCGTCACTATTACACCGGGTGCTTATCAGCCGAATAGTCCAGCATCGCCCTGTGTAATAGGGCCAGCTATTGGTCACTAACGTGCTTTTATTCAATGGGAACCTGTACTGTATATTTTCTGTGGATACAGACCTGCCTGGTCATGTGATGCACACAAGCTGCACGTCTCATTGCTAAAAGCAGCTCCGATCACTGTAAAGTACAACTGAACATCCATCATATGGAGATCAGGAAATATAGGGACATCAGGGCCTGGTGCAGCCACTGAATGGTTAACCATGATTCCATTCTACAATAGACACAGTGTCTCCTCTACAACATGGCGGGTGTCTCGTCCAATGTATTCAGATATCTGCTGCTGGGGGATGATGTGAAATCACAGCCAAATCCAGACTGCAGCTCAGCAGCCTGGGGGGAAAAAACGTGCCCAGCTCTCATTGGGAAATGGGGGGAGGGGGCCACACTGACTGAAACAAGACACTAGTCAGAACCATTCAAGGGAGACCACCTGAGAGGCATCAGGATGATGGGGGGAGGGGGAGATGGCAGCACAATGGAAAAGATGGACACACATATGACAAGAGCAACTACAGTATCACCATTAGGTAGAGTGCCGCTGAGCAGCTGTATCCAAGCCTGTCATGTGTGATACTGACTGCTGAGCTGCTGAATCTAATTATCAAGTGCGATTCACTCTGCTGAGGAGTGCATCCAACCCTATCATGTGTAATACTCAGCTGAGCTGCTGTATCTAAGCCGACCATGTCTAATATTCTGCTAAGCCGCTGCATCCTAGCCTATCGTGTGTGGTACTGTCTCAGAGAACTCTTTAGCCTCTATATACTGTAGATACAGGACACAATAAGGCTGCTCTCACACTATAAAATTCATCCGTTTTAAAGATCCGTTTGATGTTCCGTTATGAAAACCCTGAAAATCGGCCGTTAAATGTCCGTTAAAAAATCCCATTACTGTATTGTCTATGGGATTTTTACATTATCTATTTTAATCCGTTATAGTCCGTTATTAATAACGGACATTATTTTGTGACGGAAGATAGTAACGGGAGAAATAGTGCATGCACTATTTCTTCCCTTCATTCTCCCATCACAGAATAATGTCCGTTATTAATAACGGACTATAACGGATTAAAACGGATAATGTAAAAATCCCATAGACTATAATGGGATTTTCTAACAGATGTTTAATGGACGATTTTCAGGGTTTTCATAACGGAACATCAAACGGATCTTTAAAACGGATGAATTTTATAGTGTGAAAGCAGCCTAAGATTTCTATCCAGTTTTTACTACAACTTTAAGACGGGAAGTGTAATGCGCATTCCAATTCCTTCCTCTGTACAGCGGTTTCATAGATCAAATAGGTTTAGTTAGATTTACTAAAAATCTGGATACATTTTCTCAGTAAACATTTCCAGTGTTAACTCTCGTGATATGTTATATAATCTAGTTATGATATCGCTTCGTTTATATTACAAGCTGTGACATCACCCCTCTCCAGATATCTAAGTCTGAAGTGAACAGGACTGTTTCACGCTGAATCACATGGACGACTTGGTCCATCATTGGTTTAAACAGTGTGAAGTTGTACAATGCTCAATGGCATCGCATCACATCACTGGGGAGTGGTTGGAGGAACAAGACCCTACCTTCTCAATGGTGCCTTGTTCCCCAGAATGTTACCCCATTGAAGATGTTTAGGATATGATGGAATCTGCAGTCAGATCTGCTCTTGTCCTGTGCATAGGGGATAGGTTCATTTTCACTGAACAATTCCTTTAAAGGGGTACTCCTTGACATCTTATCCCCTATCCAAAGGATAAGGGATAAGATGCCTGATTGCGGGGGTCCCGCAGCTGGGACCACCCACAATCTCTCTGCAGCACCTGCCGTTCTTTTAGAACGCTGGGTGCAGGCGGCGGGGCTTGTGACATCACGGCCACTCTTCCCGTGATGTCACGTCCCCTCAATGCAAGTCTATGGGAGAGGGCGTGGCGGCCACGCCCCCTCCCATAGACTTGCATTGAGGGGACGTGGCCGTGACGTCATGACCCCCACCACCTGCTCCAACCGTTCGAAACAAAATGTTCAGAACACTGGGGCAGCGGAGTACCCCTTTAAGATCTGAGGACTGTTCATTCCTAACAGGAAGGGGCATTGATTAATGCTGCTTTGTGCCAAATTTCTGCCCCCCCCCCCCCCCCCTTTCATTAGAATGATGCCACAGAGTTCTGGATCTATTTGGCCAGGCCATGTTTTTCCACTACTTAGTGATACAACTTTTGCTCTTTTGCCCACAGTCATGCCTTTCAGTTTTCCTTAGACACAATAGCCCTGGAGCCTGTCATCTGCTGGTATAGACCATTCCTGGTAGGATTTCAGGACATCAGCATTGTATTTCGCTGAGTGTGCAGAACGATTGCCGACAACCTCCTCTTACCCCTATCAGGGTTCCCCATATTCTTCCTCAAACGCACCTTACCCATATGCTCTCTATACCACCGTTATATGAGAACACCTGACAAGGTTGGCAGTAAAATCGTGTCCCCACTGACCAGATCTTGCTCCAAATCGACCCAATGACTGGATTTTCCTATTTTACGTGGATTCACGCTGAATCGAATCCACTGGAGATTATATTACATTCCGTGTTTTATGCCCATAGAGGGAAGATTCAATTATAAGAGGGGAAGTGGGCTCTAATATAGGGGCTATTTAGTGTGTATGACACATGACATTATTGCTAATATAGGTTTTATATAGTGGCTGTGACATCACACCTCTTCAAATATATGATATTTATCATATTTGTAATAGCACCACATATATCATAAGCTGCATGCTATAGCTGTGACAGTCCTGCTTCTATAATAAAAGTTATATATTACAGCTTAATATATATATTAAGCTATAAATATGATATTATAACTTATATCTCCGATATAAGTTATGAAGTACAGTTGTGACATCACTGCCACCTTAATGTAAGTAGCATATTATGGCTGTGACATCAGTTTTCCTATTAAAATGTACCTACTACGGCTGTGACAAGACTCTCATAATATACACTCACTGGCCACTTTAAAAGGGATACTCCGGTGAAAACCTTTTTTCTTTTAAATCAACTGGTGGCAGAAAGTTAAACATGTTTGTAAATTACTTCTATTAAAAAATCTTAATCCTTCCAGTACTTATTAGCTGCTGAATGCTACAGAGGAAATTCCTTTCTTTTTGGAACACTAATGACATCACGAGCACAGTGCTCTCTGCTGACATCTCTGTCCATTTTAGCAACCGTGCATAGCAGATGAATGCTAAGGGCAGCATGGTGTCTCAGTGGTTAGCACTGCTGCCTTGCAGTGCTGGGGACTTGGTTCAAATCCCACTAAGGACGACAATAAATAAAGTGTTATTATTATTATTATAGTAACGTCAGCAGAGAGCACTGTGCTCGTGATGTCATCAGAGAGCATTCCAAAAAGAAAAGAATTTCCTCTGTAGTATTCAGCAGCTAATAAGTACAGGAAGGATTAAGATTTTTTAATAGAAGTAATTTACAAATATGTTTAACTTTCTGCCACCAGTTGATTTAAAAGAAAAAAGGTTTTCACCGGAGTACCCCTTTAACCCCTTAAGGACGCAGGACGTAAATGTACGTCCTGGTGAGGTGGTACTTAACGCACCAGGATGTACATTTACGTCCTGTGCATAACCACGGGCATCGGAGCGATGCCTGTGTCATGTGCGGCTGATCCCGGCTGCTGATCGCAGCCAGGGACCCGCCGGCAATGGCCGACGCCCGCGATCTCGCGGGCGTCCGCCATTAACCCCTCAGGTGCCGGGATCAATACAGATCCCGGCATCTGCGGCAGTGCGCGATTTGAATGAATGATCGGATCGCCCGCAGCGCTGCTGCGGGGATCCGATAATTCATAAGGCCACACGGAGGTCCCCTCTCCTTCCTCCGTCCGGCTCCCGGCGTCTCCTGCTCTGGTCTGTGATCGAGCAGACCAGAGCAGGAGATGACCGATAACACTGATCTGTTCTATGTCCTATACATAGAACAGATCAGTATTAGCATTGGTATTGCTATGAATAGTCCCCTATGGGGACTATTCAAGTGTAAAAAAATGTAAAAGTAAAAAAAAAAAGTGAAAAATCCCCTCCCCCAATAAAAAAGTAAAAACGTCCGTTTTTTCCTATTTTACCCCCAAAAAGCGTACATTTTTTTTTATAGACATATTTGGTATCGCCGCGTGCGTAAATGTCCGAACTTTTAAAATAAAATGTTAATGATCCCGTACGGTGAACGGCGTGAACGAAAAAAAAAAAAAAGTCCAAAATTCCTACTTTTTTAATACATTTTATAAAAAAAAAAAAAATTTAAAATTAATTAAAAGTTTTTTATATGCCAATGTGGTATCAAAAAAAAGTACAGATCATGGCGCAAAAAATGAGCCCCCATACGGCCCTTTATACGGAAAAATAAAAAAGTTAGAGGTCATCAAAATAAAGGGATTATAAACGTACTAATTTGGTTAAAAAGTTTGTGATTTTTTTTAAGCGCAACAATAATATAAAAGTATGTAATAATGGGTATCATTTTAATCGTATTGACCCTCAGAATAAAGAACACACGTCATTTTTACCATAAATTGTACGGCGTGAAAACGAAACCTTCCAAAATTAGCAAAATTGTTTTTTTCGTTTTAATTTCCCCACAAAAAGTGTTTTTTGGTTGCGCCATACATTTTATGATAAAATGAGTTATGTCATTACAAAGGACAACTGGTCGCGCAAATAACAAGCCCTCATACTAGTCTGTGGATGAAAATATAAAAGAGTTATGATTTTTAGAAGGCGAGGAGGAAAAAATGAAAACGTAAAAATTAAGTTGTCTGAGTCCTTAAGGCCAAAATGGGCTGAGTCCTTAAGGGGTTAATAGCTGGAATCAGGACTCATCAGACCAGGCAGAGTTCTTACATCGTCCAATTTGGATTGCTAGTAAACAACAATAGCTAATAAGCCAATTACATGCATTTAGGCATGTAGTCATGGTCATGACAACTTGCTGCAGTTTAAACCACACATAAGAAAAAAGGGGGTTTAGAAACTGCTGATCTATTGGGTCAACCTCAATGCACAACCTACAGGGTCTACAAAAGAAAAAAAAAAAAAAGGGTCCGAGAAAATATTCAGTGAGCTGCAGTTGTATGGATAAAAAAAATGCCTAGCCAAAGGAGAATGGGCAGACTGGTTCAAGATGACAGGCAGGCAACAGCAAGTCAAAAGACCACACCTTACAACCAAGGTATGCAGAATGCCATCTCTGAATGCACAACATGTCAAACCTTGAAGCAGAAAGGCTACAGCAGTATAAGACCACTCCGGGTGCCATTCCTGCCAGCTAAGAACAGGAAACTGAGGCTACGATTTATACCGGCTCACCAAATGTAGGACTACACAAATGTTGTCTGGTCTAATAAGTCTCGATTTCAGCTGCGACATTCAGATGGCAGGGTCAGAATTTGGCGTAAACACCTTAAAAGCATGGATCCATCCTGCCTTGTATCAATGGTTCAGGACCTGCACATCGTATAAATGTTATTATGGACCCGAATCTCTGAAGAAAGTTTCCAGCACCTTGTAGAAAGTATGGCAAGAAGAATAATAGTAGTTCTCAAGGCAAAAGGGGCTCAAGCCGGTACAAGCAAGGTGTACCTAATAAAGTGGCCAGTGAGTGGAAGTTACTTTATTGCTGTGACATTACAATTTTGTTTCTGAAGTATATAACAAATGCCATGATGAAACATGAGGGGCGGTCCATCCCGTGATGCCTCAGGCCAGACCATTCTTCTTTGGTCGAGAAAACACAAAACATGACACCATGTGGCAAACTTTTTAACATACGTGCTCTATTGCAGTGGTCTTCAACCTGCGGACCTCCAGATGTTGCAAAACTACAACTCCCAGCATGCCCGGACAGCCGTTGGCTGTCCGGGCATGCTGGGAGTTGTAGTTTTGCAACATCTGGAGGTCCGCAGGTTGAAGACCACTGCTCTACTGTCTTCACAAGGGAATCATGTAACTTATAGTGGTTGGCACACACAGTCCCATTACCAAGGTATCACCAGACCAGCACAGTACCACTGGTGAAAAAGAGGGCAAAAAAAAGTGGGGGCCTCCAGCTGCTCCAAAAGTCAAATTAGTAGAAAGGTGAATAAAACTTAACTTTTAATCCATTCTTTAAAAACCAAGGATATCCATGTTGAATAAAATAATGATGTGCAGGTAACCAACGCGTTTCGAGCCGAATCTGCCCACTGGAGCTGGTCTACAAACCCAGTATCGGCTCTACCTGAATTGTACTAAAAGAGCTGAGAGGTACCGTCCTGCTATCTTATTACTGAGCTCTTCAATCCACTCGTGGGTGAATTAATACCTAGAATATCCACACCCCCATAACCCTATCAGATACCAGTCAGACACTGATGGCAGTGGGTATATTCTTGTGGGTGTCTGCTTGTCCTCTCTAGGGTTTCCTACAGACTACTATTCTTATCAGTAGAGATGAGCGAACTTACAGTAAATTCGATTCGTCACGAACTTCTCGGCTCGGCAGTTGATGACTTTTCCTGCATAAATTAGTTCAGCCTTCAGGTGCTCCGGTGGGCTGGAAAAGGTGGATACATTCTAGGAAAGAGTCTCCTAGGACTGTATCCACCTTTTCCAGCCCACCGGTGCACCTGAAAGCTGAACTAATGTATGCAGGATAAGTCATCAACTGCCGAGCCGAGAAGTTCGTGACGAATCGAATTTACTGTAAGTTCGCTCATCTCTACTTATCAGCATAAGCATTGGGTAGACTGTGTCCTATATATCCCAGCTATAATGCAGGTTTTTGCTGTCATGTAACGGAGAAGGTTGAAATCTTTGTCAAAACATTAAGAACATCTAAAAATTTAACAAAAAATTAAAATCCTAAAATTACAAAACATATGAATGTGCCCCAGGGAAACAACCCCCTCCAGGGGTAGGAGGGCACAGATGGCGCTGGAGACACAACACTGGGGGCGTCACGTGTTGTCTGTTTAAGGCTGCAGATCCGAGATGGCAAAATAACAGATGAGATGAAATAAAAATACAGAATCCTTCATTTAGCACAAAGAAGAAAACTAAGAAATGCTGTGGATGGCACCGAAGGCGAAGGCGTGATCTCCTATGTCATGTGACCCACCTTCCTGTCACTGGATTTGGGATTTTTGTAGAATTATTTAGCTAGCGGATGTATGCAGAAGCTGCTGCCTGATGACATCACAATCTTCTTGCTCCGGCGATGATGTCACAGCTCAGAATCAGTCCACCCCCATTGCATTTCCAATCTCGATTGGAAGAATTTATTTACCGTATTTTTCGCCATATAAGACGCTCCGGCATATAAGACGCGCCTAATTTTATAGGATAAAAATCTAGAAAATAAAGATTCTGAACCAAATACAATGTAAAGTATAGGACAGTGATCTTCAACCTGAGGACCTTCAGATGTTGCAAAACTACAACTCCCAGCATGCCCGGACAGCCAACGGCTGGGAGTTGTAGTTTTGCAGCATCTGAAGGTCCGCAGGTTGAAGACCACTGGTATAGGAGGTAGTACTCACGTGTCCCCACCGCTCCGGACCCATCACCAATGCACTGGATGTTGCCCTCCATCGTTGTCGCCGCGTCCCCAGGGTGTCCCCGTCGCTCCGGAACGTCCCTGCTGCCCAGTATCCTCGCTCTCAGTCGCCGCCATCACACCGCTACGCACGCCGCTCCTATCGGATGACGGGGCGGCGTGCGCGACGACAACGAAGGAGAGTGCCGGCCATGCAGGGGATCCCGGCACGGAGCAGACACCGAGGAGGCAGGTAAGGTCCCCCCCCGGTGTCCTGTAAGCGGTTCGGGACGCCGTGATTTCACCGCGGCGGTCCCAAACAGTTGACTGAACAGCCGGGTTAGTGTCACTTTCCCTTCAGACGCTGCGGTCAGCTTTGATCGCCGCGTCTGAAGGGTTAATACAGGGCATCAAAGCGATCGGGGATGTCCTGTAGTAGCCGCGGGACCCGGCCGTTGATGCCCGCAGGGACCGCGGCAATAGGACAGGTATTTGCCGTATAAGACACAACAACTTTCCCACCCAGTTTTGGGGAAGAAAAAGTGCGTCTTATACGGTGAAAAATACGGTATATTGTAGAGCTAGATTGGGGGTGGGCAAGTCTCAGACTTTATGTCTCTCTCTTAGGGTCAATGACTACAGACTGTATAGGGGGAGGGGGGCTGTCAATCACACTGTATCTAAGCAGAATGCAACGGTGAAGCCATTCTTGCATTTCTTCAAAATGCTGCCATATGGCCCTTACAGCGCTGAAGCACAATGATCAGGGGCGTTGCTTTTTTCTTTTTACAGATTTTTTTTTTGGGCTAAAATAAAAGAATGTAATAATAATGACCATAATGATGATGAATTATTACAGCAGCAGTGTTGCACCTTTTATACTTGGTGTCATGTTTTAGGCCCTAGGGAGTGCCTGCATCTATTCTCAAGACAGTAAAGTCTCAGTACAGGGCCAGAAATACACTGGTCCCTCAAGTTACAATATTAATTGGTTCCCGGACGATCATTGTATGTTGAAACCATCGTATGTTGAGACCATAACTCTATGTAAACCTGGTAATTGGTTCTGAAGCTCCAAAATATCATCCAAAAATAGGAAAAAGTAAGAATTAAAGGGGTTATCCAGGAAAATAAAAAATTTTGATATATCAACTGGCTCCAGAAAAGGTAAATAGATTTGTAAATTACTTCTATAAAAAAAATGTATCCTTTCAGTACTTATGAGCTGCTGAAGTTGAGTTGTTCTTTTCCATCTAAGTGCTCTCTGATAACACGTGTCTCGGGAACCGCCCAGTTTAGAAGCAAATCCCCATAGCAAACCTCTTCTACTCTGTGCAGTTCCCAAGACAAGCAGAGATGTCAGCAGAGAGCACTGTTTCCAGACAGAAAACAACAACTCAACTTCAGCAGCTGATTATTATTGAAAGGATTAAGATTTTTTAATAGAAGTAATTTACAAATCTGCTTAACTTTCTGGAGCCAGTTGATATAAGAAAAAAAGTTTTTTCCTGGAATACCCCTTTAACCTCTTTAGGACATAGGACGTTCTCTAACGTCCCCGCTACATGGGCTTTAATGCCCAAGGACGTTAGAGAACGTCCTGTTGTATTTCCGGTCTCTGCCGCGCGCCGGGCAGAGATCGGAACGGCATGTCTGCTGAAATCTTTCAGCAGGCATGCCGTGCAAATGCCGAGGGGGGTCCCGGGACCCCAGCATGTCGGCGATCGCAGAAAATCGCATGTCAATTCAGACATGCGATTTTCTCCTATTCCGGGCTGATCGGGTCTCTGGTGACCCGATCACCCGGAAAATAGGGATGCTCGGACCTGTGAGTGACAGGCCCCAGCATCCTGCAGGGTAGGAGTGAGGTCGCAATGCTGCGATCTCCTCCCATCCCCTGCCATTGGTCAGAACTGATTCTGACCAATGGCAGAGCAGGACGGTGGGTTGCCATGGAAACCCCCCGTTCTGCCCACCCCTGGATGTCAGGCAGAACGGGGGGAGAACATGGAGGCCGGTACCTGGAGGAGAAGACTCGTGGGGCCCGGCAATCATCGCAGATATTCACCGGAGATCCCGGCTCAGGTAGGGAATCGACGGTGGGGGGGGGGAGAAATGAAACTGAAAGTAAAGTTATTTTTACTGTGGCAACCACTAGGAAGGCCGAACTGCAACTCCCAGCATGCCCAGACAGCCTTTGCTGGGAGTTGTAGTTTTGCAACATCTGGAGGGTCACAGTTTGGGGACCACTGTTACAGTGGTGCCCAAACTGTAGCCCTCCAGATGTTGCCAAACTACAACTCTCAGCATGCCTAGACTGCCCAGGCATGCTGGGAGTTGTAGTTCTGTAACATCTGTCCCTTCAGATTTTGCAATTTTCATGACATTTTTGAAAATTGCTGCTCTACTTTGAAGCCCTCTCATTTTTTCAAAAAGAAAAAATATGTCCATTTTATGATGTGAATAAAAATAAAATTTATTTGGAATATCCATTTTCCTTACAAGCAGAGAGCTTCAAAGTTAGAAAAATGCTAAATTTTCTAAATTTTCATGAAATTTTGGAATTTTTCACAAAAAAAGGATGCAAGTAATGCCGAAAATTTACCACCAAAATAAAGTAGAATATGTCACAAAAAAACATTCTCAGAATCAGAATATTCGGTAAAAGCATCTTAGAGTTATTAATGCTTAAAGTGACGGTGGTCAGATGTGCAAAAAACGCTCTGGTCCTAAGGTGTAAAATGGCCTGGTCCTTAAGGGGTTAAAGAAAAATAAGTAGATAACTAATACAGATAAAGAAAGTCCTTACATATAAAAGTAAGAAAGATCAGATGGGAGCTGTGTCACTGTCTTCAGGGTCCTGTACAGTACATACAATGTCCTAAAAAGTAAAATGGAGCCGCCCTCACCTGGTGTCCAAAGGAGCAGCTAACCCTGGCACAGGTAAAGAGTAGTACAGAATATGTAATACCTCCCTGTACTGTAGGGGGCACTACCAGACACCAGTCAGTGCATGCACTTCAGTAATACAGGGGTTTTACCAGTGAATGCCCATTCTAATTGGTCGGTTCTTCCAGCCATTGACACGTTTCGCAGATCTAGTCTGTAGCATTGTATGTTGAGTCTGGTTTCAAGTTACAATGGTCCAGAAAAGACGATTGTATGTTGAAACTATTGTATGTTGAGGCCACTGTAAGTTGAGGGATCACTGTATATCAAAATTAAGATTACTAAACAGAATGGGCCACCAAAGACAGTCTCTGCAGACCTATGTACATAAATCTTAATACGTTTTTAATGGAAAGTCATGGCTTATTTTTTTCCCTTCAAAATGTTTTACTATACCTTGCTTCAATTTGTCACCATATTTCAAACCTCTGCTTGCTGTCAATGAATGAAAACATGGGTTCATTTCAGAAAACCTGCATGAAAAAGTTAACCATCTCAGAGCTGAGGATTTGTTGCAATTGTATCCAGTCTAAAGTCAGGACGTTTTTTTGGTTTTTTTTTTTGCCTCTGGATCAACACTATAGATTAATAGTCCGAACTGGATGGATGTCTATTTTTCAGCCTAACAAATGGCATAGACCAGTGGTCTCCAACCTACAGACCTCCAGATGTTGCAAAACTACAACTGTAGTTTTGCAACATCTGGAGGTGCGCAGGTTGGAGACCACTGACATAGACGAATACACTTTACTTGCGCAGATACATTGTAGCGCCACTGCCAATATCTACCTGCAATTCAAGGGAACACTGGGGCCTCACATCCTGAGGTTCTGCAGATGGAGACTTAATCAATCTTGTTCCCTCCACCTCATCGACCCCCAGCATCTGCAGAGATCTATTCCCCGGGGACAAGTCTGACTGACAGGAGGAGTTACTCCCCACTATGAATGAGGGGCAGGGGGGGTATTACTATGTTGCTTATTGAACTGATTGAACCGAACCATAATCCTTCTAGGACAGAGGAATTACAATGAAAAATAGGATACAAGGTCTATTATAAATCAGCTTCATCTGAAGACTATAAACCCCAAATCTCAGGGTGTAGTTTTCATGATGGACCCCACTGCAAAATCTGTAATGCATAATTTATAGCAATGTCTCCTCATATAGATAAGAGAGACCTTACGGGTCCCTCAGGCTCCTGGGCCTAGGTGCATCTGCACCCCCTGTAGTTACGTCCCTGCTGCCAAATAGGAAAGGTTAGCTATGTCCTGTATCCCTCATGTCACTATTCATCTATACTTTCCAGCATCTCTTGTTTGCCCAAATTTTTACCATTTACCTGTATAAACTGAGGATAGTATCTCCCATTGTTAAAGGGGTTATCCAGGAAAAAAACTTTTTTTTATATATCAGCTGGCTCCAGAAAGTTAAACAGATGTGTAAATTACATCTATTTAAAAAAATCTTAATCCTTTCAGTAC